>NC_091800.1:31147121-31450151 GCF_041296235.1 Equus asinus | reverse complement strand
AACAATTGGTGGGGATGAATTTCTGTGTTTTATGACTGTTGCGAAAAATGCTCTACTCACAGCCTAAGGGAAACCAAGGCCATGTGAAGAGTGGGGCCAAATAATCAGACAGGGGGCACCTGGAACCTGCAGCCAAAAGGCCCTGGGTGGCAGTGGGTTCTGCTGAGTGATCAGAACAGAGCGACAGATACAACAATCAAATGGGGATTGCTCAAAATGAAAGAAAACACGGCAAAATAAAAAACACTGTCATGCTACGCTCTAGACAAATGAATTAAATAATCTACTTAAATCCTTTTGTGTTTGAGTGAAACCAAAGTGAAAATTCAAGTAAGTCAGTTCAAAAGATTTGTGGATCAGCAGCTCACCTTCAAGGCTATCAAATGTAAGTTGTTCTTTCTCCCTAGAAGTCATGCCTTGAACTCCACTATTGATAGGGTGACTTTTTCCTGATTTGCTTAGAAGCAGTCTTAGTTTATACCTGTTGTCTCAGGTCTCATCTCTTTCAGCATTTGTTCAGGATTTTTTGTGTGTATGTTAAGAAGATTGACCCTGAGCTAGCATTTGTTACCAATCTCCCTCTTTTTGCTTGAGGAAGATTGTCGTTGAGCTAACATCTATGCCAATCTTCCTCTATTTTATGTGGGGCACTGCCACAGTGTGGCTTGACGAGCAGTGTTAGGTCAGTGCCCAGGATCTGAACCTGTGAACCCCTGGCCACCAAAGTAGAGCACATGAACTTAATCACTATGCCACCAGGCAGGCCCCTGTTCAGGATTTTCTAAGCAAAGTGTTATTATTATTAGCTGCATTAAAGTTAGCCAGGATGGGCTCAGTAGGCTTCCAGTGTGATGCTGTGATGTACCTCCCAGAGCTCCCATTTAGGACTGAAGGATTATTCTCCCAGCTGCCGAGAGAGATTCTAGGAGAAAGCCCCAGCTGTCAACCCTCATTAGAATGGTTTCAGATGAAAAGTGTCATCTCAATCATGGCCACACCCGCTTCCCAGGGCAACCACGTCCAAAGATTTGTTTATGTGGAGGTATAAAGGTCTGGCCCCTTTGCCGAGCTTCAGAGCTCCCTATAAGGTTGGCCTCGGTTGAGGCTGCGTCACAGGCCAGTTTCTCCTTCTGCCCAATCCTTCTCCTCTCCTTCTTCTTGCAGAGCTGGTGATCCCAAGAGCACTCCCTAACAAACCCCTGCACACTCATCTCCATCTTAGCAGGCCATCGCCTCTGACAATTGCCATTTGGTGCTTTCACTTTCTACCATGGACTGTCCAGTAGTATATGAGACACATGCGCAGCGAACTGAGTTCTCATTCGACTTACATCAGAGGATGCCCAGAGATAACCTACCTCACTTTTCCTAATCTATCTAGACACAACATGTGGTAGACAATGTGATCCCCAGATGCCTCTTCAAAGAAGGATGTGCTGCCCAGCTGTGGGCAGTAGAGTGAACAAGACAGCCTCTAGCTGTCAGCTTCTTCAGGGTCTGCTTCAGCTGCAGAGAGTGGCCCCACCAAATGTCATGCCCCTTCCAGGACAGACTATACCTGGTAATTAGGTGAGGTTGAGGTGTAAAGTTTCAAGTACTTGGGCTCAAAGCAGAGCACCTCTGGTGGGCCAGGCTTGCTGCAGAACTCCAAGCCAGGTTAGCCAAGGCTTTGTCAAGCCTGCCTCACAGCTGGACATCTTCTTCTGCTCGATCCTGCTCTTCCCTCTTCCTTTCACAGGTGTTGGTCCCAAATAAACACCTTGGACTCGAAACTTCTTCTTAGCATCTGCTTCTGGATAATTCGACCTGCAGCAGAACATAACACCTCCCTTTCCAGGACAGCTATAGGGTGCTCACTTAACAAGGAAGGTGTGCTAGGACACTATCAGCTAGGAGCAGTTCTTTCCCATCTGGGACAGTGGGGAGAGAGGACTTGGTGCTGCTGCCTCTGCTGGCCTCTTGGTCTATCAGCCAGCTGTGGGGTGACCCTTGTCTTAATTTGAGAGATGCCTGAAGTCAGCAGGCCACCATTCAGTGCAGTCAGTGGAAAACAAGGGAAATTTTAGTCCAGGTGTATGTGAAATATTTATGGGGATTAGAGACTGACTAGTCTTGCCACACAGCACACAGAAAGGAATCTAAATGCTCTTACTACAGTCATTTTAACATTAATGAAGTGCTGTACAAAGCTACAACTATTACATTATTTGATTACTTGGTACCACTTTTAAAATCGGCAACAAATATTTTGGCATTAATGGGCTGTAGAAATGAAAGGGGCTGTTTAACAAAAAGTCAAATACTCTATTCATGAGAAAGTTGATGATGAATCTATAAATTCCAAAATGTGTATCGACACTTATCTTCTACCGTGGAGACCATATGATATCACTGATCACAAGAAAACTGGAAGTCACAACTCTGCTAAAGTGTCAGTTATCAACTCCCACAGACTGGGCCTGAAGATAATGACCTAACGCACAAGCTGTGGAAAGTTTCCAGGAGAGACTTTTCATTTAGATCAAGTAACTGTTCCTCTAAATTAATTTTATTCTAAATATCAACTACATTAATTAATTTTATTCTATTTTTCCTGTGCACATACAAAAAGTGAAGATAGCTCTTAACGTGCTGCCTGCACCAGCAGAAAAATGTTTCAAACAATTAAATGATGCATTTTTATGTAAGCGTAATTAGATGCTACAAATTGGAAAATGGTTACTTTCAATAATGATTCGATTTTTTTAATTCGATTTGTGGTCCCAAAGTAAAGCATGTGGAATTTCATTCCGTTGGAGGTAAAGCTTCTGACATTACTACAGTGAAATGCCATTATGAGCTCAGTTAAATGAATCCATGCTACTGTAAAGTCAGTTTTAAAAAAGTTCAAACTGAAGGTAAAGTTGTTCGTGCATAGTAATAGAAATACAATTTTGACAGGGCACAGTACCCTGGTAAAACCACCTTCCTTCTAAAGAAACTTATGAAGTCTAAATGTGCTTAGAATTAAGAGTGGTGCAATGTAATTCACACATGCACTCAAAAAAGTTGTCAAAATAGGAGCAGTAGCTCTAAGAATATATAAATATTGTATCATATATACAGAATAACTGAACTACACATTTTTTGTGAAAAATCTGATTTGGAATACAAGGCATCACATGTTTGCTCTCTGTGCTGGCTGCCATAAGTAGGATTTTAGAAATGTTGGAGCCTTTGAAGAAGTAATTTGTAAATCAATCTAGGTGTCCTGTAATGGTGTTGACCTCTTTCTAAATAAGCCTTCTAAATTTGAGCCATATTTTCCCAAATAAGTTTTGCATTTTTTCTCAATATTTTCAACGAATGGAAGGTCCAAAAACTTCAGTTTTCCAGACTTTAACCAAATTGGGATTATTGGTAACAACGCTTAAAAACAGCAAGACAAGTCTTGGCTATTGTGTATAATGCTGCAGTGAACGTAGGGGTGCAAGTATCTTTATGCCTTTGTGTTTTCAAGTTCTTTGGATAAATACCCACCTATATAATTTTATAATCCAATGTTACTGCAATTTAAAAAATTTAAAAAAAACAGCAAGTCACTAAAATTTATCCCCACAAAAGCAAGGGACTGAACAAATTAAATGATGACAGCTCAAATGACGTGCAAGATTTAATTTTGAAATTCTACAATTGCATTTTGGAACATCTCAATTAATAGAAAGAATTCTTCGTATAGAGTTCCTATCTTTCATTGTACCAGACTAGGGTAAAATTGAGAAGAACTAAATTTTGCAAAATATAAGCTTGGCAAAATACAGACAACTAACTTGACAAGCTTTGCCTTGTAAAAATAATTTTTGAAGAAAGGTACTCTGAATGGAGGCAAAAAGTACCCTTGAAAGTACATTAGAATTGAGAATATCATCCACTTAGAACTTGTTCTGATCCTATAAAGTATGCGAGAGCAAGCGTGTTCTCCAGCATAATGTGGTCTACAGAGAAGGTCACCTGAAGGGCCATTTCAAATTTATTAGCCATAAAATTGCAACTTTGAAGAAAATTTCAAGTAATTTTATTTAAAAATTTAACATGGCAAGACTACATGGGATGAAAACCCCATATTCCTCAGAAAATACAGTGGCATGGTATTTGAGATAAACGTGTTTTAAGAAACTGATTAAAGGGGGTGAATAATTATTCTGATTATTTTTTTAGTGTTTACTTTTCAATATGAAGTAGGTTTAAAAGTTAACTTTGATGTATACAGATATGTTATACATTTTAGGAAAAAATTATTTTTGAAACAGTTCTTGATATAACCTTTATAGGTCAATCAATATAATAAAACTAATTTGTAAGTCATATTTTTAAATAGATATTTCAAAAAATATACAGTTATTTTTAGTACCTCCTTTCACTCTCAAAAGTGTCCTGGTTTGAATGATCAATTCTGTGTTCACTCAAATTATAGGGTCATTGGGCTCCTCACACTTAAAAGAAAATTAATGTTCTCTGGTTCCCCTTTCTAGGGTCTTCTTCTAGGATCAAAGTCTCCCAAGAGTGAAAGAGCTCTCAAAGAAAAGATGATTAACCCTCTTCCCTAAAGTTTTCAGCATACATGAGAGTTTCTTTGGGAGCCTCTTATAATGCAGATTCTTAGCCTCTGCTCACAAAGTCCAAGATTGGGCCGAGTAGTCTATATTTTTCCCAAGACCTCCCCTTCTCTCCAAGAGATTCCTGAAGATCCAAACCACACTTTGAAATATGTACCTGGCCAATTCTCAAATCAACTGCTAGAAGCTTTTCTCGGGATGGAGCTGAAATCTTCCTCCTAGAAATCACATCCACTAGTAATAACAGCCACATAGAAGAAAAACAGAGCTCTCTTCCCCATGACGGACCTTCAAATATGAGGAGACAACTGTCATTGTTTCTGGAGTTTTCTCTTCCCCAGGCTAATTATTTCTGTTGCTTCAACTCTTCTTCAAAACACAAAACACACACACAAACATAAACTCATACAGGGTTATTGAGAATAAAAAGTATCCCCACAAATAAGAACTAGAGTGATAGGGCTCAGGAATAACATATGTAGAAAAGTTTAAAGATTTTAGCTAATGGTAAACTCAATAGGAGTCAACAGTGTTATTCAATCATTACAAGAAAAAGGAAGAACAGGAAGATAGAAGTGGGAAGGAGAAGGAAGGAGAAGAAGAAAAAGAGAAGGAAGAAGTAGAAGAAAAAAATAAAAATCCCTACCTCTGGCTGTTGGTATAAGATGAGAGGATGTTCATTTCTCAGACTTCCCCCAACGCACTCTGCTGTTTGCATTTACACTCCTTTGATCAAATATCTCCCACTTCCTGGAATACCAGCTCCACACCTCCTGTGAAGCAACCAGCTATTTTCAAAACCATTCGTCTATCAAGATTCAGCTCAATCATTAGGTCCTCAAATGCCCCAGGAGAATTTACTCCTCTTTCCTTTATGTACCCACTGTCTGTAATGAGCCTTACATTTCACAATAACCATCTGTTGACACATGTCTTAAGGCATTTATACCACTGAGTATGCCATATAATTTACTTAGATATTATGTCTGTTGCTAGCTGTCTATTTCTCCTCTAATATAAACTTCATGAGGACAGGGCTTTTGTTTTATTTAATGCCATATCTCCAGTACCTGGAAGAGTAGGCCAGTCAATATTTGTTGAATAAATGAATACCTAAATTCATATGGTTCCCTGTAATTGACTATAAGGACCCTAAGGGCAAGAACTATGTCATATTTATCTTCCTATACAATACCAACATAGTATACACACAACAAATGTTTATGGAAAGAGAAAAGAAAAAAGGGAGAAAGGAATGGATGATTTGACAACTGTAAAGCAAAATCCACATTAAGGGTTTATCATGGCATTAAAGAAGAGGATCAGACACTAGAGAGATAAGCTAAGCCTATCAAAAAAAACCCTTGAAAATCCACAAAACACCTCTAAATGAACATGTAATTATGCATCAAATAAGGATTGAACTAGATACCTAGGGCCCTTTCCAAATCTGGATTCTACAGTTACCAGGTCTTAGAATTTACTTATCTCCAGTCAGCCTGCTTTTCTCCCCTCCTCCACCATTAAAGCCCTCCCCACTTAGGTGGATAAACTGATTCACACGTTTTCTCGGAAGCCCGCCCTGTAATTCGTTCAGAGCCAGAAACTGGGGCTCATTTACAGATGCTGCATGCTCTCACAGAATCTCTTCACCCGTCTTCAGCTTCAATTTTTCTCTTAACAATGTTCACTCTACCCTATTCAGTCCAAAGATAGCTCTGCTTGACAGAGAAGATAGGAGTAAATGGGAGGAAAGGAGTTCTGCTTTCTTCACGCCATCCGTCAACATCACACCACTGGCCTGAAGCAGGGAGTCCCTTCCTTCCTTGTTCCTGCTCTGAACTTAAAAGCCCTCCATTATTCTTCACCTGTTTTTCCTCATAAGCCTCATGTCACTCTGGCCTTTGGTCCTTCTGATCTCCATTACTCGTCTTTGCCTCTCTTTCACATAATCTTTGGCGACAGGCCTCTCTTTCCTCTTTTTGGCACAAACCCTTTTTCAATGAGTTTCTCAGAGAGAGTGTGCAGCCATGTTGGCTCTAAAATGCCTTTTCCTTTTGTCTTCAGCATAAACATGTGTGACTGCAAAGACAGAATTGCAATTTTGAAATCTTACCAATCCTTTTGAATCTCCTCTTCAGGAATAGAATTATAGCCATCTTTTCTTCAATTCATAAAAATCCGATATCTCCAAGTGTTGAGTACCTGTCTAACCATTCCAAGCCTTCTTTCTGCTTGGCTAGCAGAGATCCTAAAATGACACAGTCACTTCCTCAGAAGATTTCCATCACTTCCATGATACCACAGAAGTGAGGTGGAGGCAGGAGGAGGAACAGGTAGTTCTTTCTGACAATGATCTCTTTAAAACATACTGAGGAACCAAATACAGAAGATGGCAGTAAATTAAAAGAAAAGGAACAATTGCTAGAGATTTGCGGAAGCAGAATTGATAAGCCCTGCCAATATGTTATGCCCAGATGAGAGAGATTGAAGACTGTTGAGTTCTGCAAGAGTCAATGACGTTCTGTAGTCAGAGATGTTCTGTAAAATGGTGAAAAAGTAGGGAGGAAGAAGAGCAAACATTTTTCATATTGAAGAGCAAGAGTTGAGACAGTATCTTTTAATACTAATTTACCACTTACCTTGCCATTCTCTTACTTTGTACTCTCATTTACTTTTTAAAAGCATCTACTCCACCCAGTTTTTCCAAAAGCTATTCTGTGAGGTGGACATGGAGGTAAGAGAGTTGTCTAAGATCTCAGTACTAGTGGAGGACAGAGCTAGACTCTCACATCTCCTGGCAGTCCAATGGTTCTTTCTTTTCCAAGATGCTACTGCTCATGGCATTGCTAATGATCTGTAGGCATTAAAGGACAGGCATCACCAGCATCCTTTTTATACCACAAATGGGCAAAGCCGCCCTTTGGTTTGTGCCAGCAATGCCATTGGCAGGGTCTGGAGTTATTCATACTGACCAGCTTAGTCTGATATCCTCATCCCAAGAATCTTTCCATCCTTGACTGCCACCCCTGGGGTTAGTCGATTAGCAGTGAGAAATCTTAAAACATCAAGAAAAACTCTCTTCCAGGGTATTTCTCCTCTCCTAATTCTTATCTTCCACTCCCTTTCACACCAAGCAGCAATCATACTAGTCTCCTAACATCTCTCTCTCTCCATCTCCCGTCTTGCTGTGGTTTGCTTGCACTAAATGTCCCTGCATCTAATCTCCCACCAATCACCACCATATTAATTTCTCTTCATGTATGAAAATCCCATTCCTCCACCAAATCTCTTCATTTACCAAATATTCACTGACTCACTATAATGTGCTAGGCACCATTCAAGGCACTGGGAATCCAGGACTGAACAAGACAAAGCCCCTGAGCTCACTGAGTTTAAATCTACAGTCTTTAAAACTCTGTATTGACCACACCAGGGCTTCCCTTCCTCTGAAATGCCACAGATTTTGTCCTTGTGGTCACATCATCATCAACACAGTTACCCAGGCTAGACATGTGAAAATCATCTCTGAGTTGTCACTCTCCAACTATGTTCACTCACTTAAAAAGTCCTGATTTTTTATATCTAAAACTAATAGCAACAAATGTTGGAGAGGGTGCGGAGAAAAAGGAACCCTCATACACTGCTGGTGGGAATGCAAACTGGTGCAGCCACTATGGAAAACAGTATGGAGATTCCTCAAAAAACTAAAAATAGAACTACCAGCCATCCCACTACTGGGTATTTATCCAAAGAGCCTGAAGTCAGCAATCCCAAAAGTCCTGTGCACCCCAATGTTTATTGCAGCACTGTTTACAATAGCCAAGACGTGGAAGCAACCTAAGTGCCCATCAACAGACGAATGGATAAAGAAGATGTGGTACATATATACAACGGAATACTACTCAGCTGCAAAACAGAACAAAATCATTCCATTTGCAATAACATGGATGGACCTTGAGGGAATTATGTTAAGTGAAATAAGCCAGCAAGAGAAGGATAATCTGTGTATGACTCCACTCATATGAGGAATTTAAAACTATGGACCAAGAACAGTTTAGTGGATACCAGGGGAAAGGTGGGGTGGGGGGTGGGCACAAAGGGTGAAGTGGTGCACCTACAACATGACTGACAAACATTAATGTACAATTGAAATTTCACAAGATTGTAACCTATTAATAACTCAATTAAAAAAAACTGGAAAAAAAAAAAGGCCTGATTTTTTAAATCCTAAGAATTCCACATGGCCATTCTGTTCTCCCTGCCTCTACTCAACACTCCACCTTGGGACCCTCATCATGGGTCACTTGGACTGATGCAATCACGTCTAACTGGTTGCTCTGCCTCTGGTCTTACCTCCCTCAAAACTGTCTTCCAGGAGATCACTCATGATTTATTTAAAATAAAAGTCCAATCAGGTCCATTCCCTGCTCATCATCCTTCAAAAGCCCAAGCCACTTCATTTGGCACACAAAGGCCTCCGATCCGTCCGTGCCTTACATCTCTTGTTTCATTGCTTTGCATACTTCCTATCACATGTTTTTCCTAGGTTATCTGTGTGTGTGTGTGTGTGTGTGTGTGTGTGCATGTCTTGACTCTAAGAACTCAACCTAGAGTTCTTTCATGGCTGGCTGGTACATCTTCACAGTCTCCACGCCCAGCACAGTGCCTGGCTTATAGTAACCCCTTAAACAATTTTTTAACTAAATGAGGTTTCTGCATTGTTTTGAACTTATATGTACCTTTTAACTTAAGCTTTTGTGTGCTTGTGTCTTGCTTCTTCAACCTTATGGTCCATTTCTTCGGGTAGTCATTAGGACTATTTACAAATGTTCCAGGTCTCTTCCTCTTTCTAGGAACATTGTAGAATTTTATTTCCCATTCCCTTAAAGTTAGGGATAGTCATGTGACTTGTCTGGCCAATGAAAAATGAACAGAAATAGCAGGACCACTTCCTGGAGAAAGCATTTAATTGCCTAGTACAACATACTGCCACCATTGCCTCCCCTTGCTGCAGGGGAAACACAAGAGGAAATGGAGCCTGCATCAGCCTGGGTCCTTGAGAGACAAAGATGAGCAGAGCCTCCTGATGACCCGTGCTTGAAGTGTGGCATAAGCAAGAAACAAGTATTACCAATCCACTTCTATGTGGCCATTTATCGTGGTCGCATAACCCTGTCTGTGCTGCCCTCCCCATTCCCTGAGGGCAGGAACTGTACCACTTATCTTTGTGTCTCCATAGTGCCATATTCAAAACAGACAGGAATAGAAATATTGTCTTTAAATTTTGATTTCTGGTTTTTCCTAATCCATAACATCCAATTTCAAATATTCCTCTCTTATCTGTTTCTGTCTCATTACCAAAGCACAATTTCTGCTCCATTTTGGCACAATTATGGTTTCTAAAATATAAAAATTAAAATTTCTAACCGTTTATAATCCAGTGTTGATCACTCATGTAACATTTTGTGGAGAATGCAATGTCTGCCCTCTGATGACTGAAGAAATCCTACCGCTCAGCTGCGGCAGTGCTCCTCAGGGAACGCGAGAAGGGAGGCTCCGAGCACACGCATGCAGCTCTGAGTGGCAAAGCCGGGGGGCTGTGACAATCGGCTTACTAAGGATGTGAGTGTTGCTGCACAGGTCTCTCTGTATCCTCTGCCTGAGCAGATGGCACGACAACATGGCAATAAACATAATGAAAGTTTTCCTCCATTTGTCTTTATAGGCCTTAAAAAATCCTCACTTTTGAGAAGATAACTCCGTGAGAAAAAAAATCCTCTTTCTATGATCTTTATTAATCCACTGTTAAACAATAAACTATTCAAAAAGAAAAAGGTTCCAACACAGATCCCCTTCCTGAAAGAAATGCCTAACATGTAGTTATTTTCTCTGTAATCCTCATGGTGACTTGAAAGGCTTATTTTTTTCTTGCTCATGTAAACGAATTATACATCACTCCAGTCTTATTTCAAGCACATTGGAACAGCGCTAGCTACTATTTGAACTAGTTCACAGAGTTAAAAACAAAAAACTCACAGCCGCCTTCTGTTTTCTTCCACCTGTTAGCAATTCTAACAACGTCTGCTACGTCCTCCTGTAGCCATACCTCCAAATACACCCTTCCATCGGAAAAGGTCCAGCTAATCACAGCCCATCTGTTTAATATCCTGGAAGTTAAAATTAAGCTTGTAGGCACTGTTTCTATGATTATATGTTTCATAAAGTCAATTATAAATTTTCAGCTACAGTTATCAAAACTTTGAATTTTAACTTGAAGTTTTCATTTTTATAAACGCCACGTGTTTCATTTTGGAGGGAAATATGTCTACATTTACCATAACAATGATGTGATTTCCTAAAGATACTTTCTGAAAGACAACCAAATCTTAAAGTTAAAAATAAGCTTATAGAATTTTTACAATGTTTAACAAAATCAATCTAAAGAAAGAATCCAAATTTTTTTCAACCTAAACAAAGTGTTTAGGGACCACAGGAAATACTCTCCAGTGTAAAAATGCATAAACAAACATAGGTTCTCAGGTCTGTGCTACGAACGGAGTAAGAGGCCCTGCCCCATATGGCCCCTAACTACGCCCAACAGCAGAAGTCCTTCATTTTCTTATGATGGGCCACTGGGTGGCTTGCTGCTTTGCACATTTTTAAATCTATCGACATAACACCAAGAAGAAACCACAAAGGAAACTGATCAACCCAAACACACAAATCGTTAAAACTCAATTCAAAAATAATACTAAATTAGAAGATCTATAAAAATTAGAATACTTGCAACATAATATCTTAACAGAGAGTGATCTTTTACAAATCAACTATACACACATACACATACAAGAAAATAAAGAATGACCAGTAAACCTATGGGAAAAAGATGGGTTAAGCTCTCCAAATGACATTTTTCACTCAGTATATGAGCAAAGATTTAAAAGCCATTAATAGTATTAGGGAGGGTATATGGCATACTTCTAGTGGTAATAAATATTGGTGCTACCTTTTGGGAAAGTAATTTGACTATATATATGAAAACCCTATAAATGTGGATTCTCTGAAAACACCAGCTCTAACTCAAGGTGTTTGTTGTCATCCAACCATGAGACAAGTGTCCACAAGGATTTTTTAAAAATCTTTTTATTATTATTATTTTTAATTGCAGTAACATTGGATTATAACAATATATGGTTTTCAGATGTACATCGTAATATATTTTGAATTCCGTGTAGCTTACACCATGTTCACCACCCAAAAACTAATTATAGTGCATCCCCTCACATGTGAGCCTAATCACCCCCTTTGCCCTCCCCCTTCTACCCCTATGATAACCATCAATCCAATCGCCATTGCTATGTGTTACTTGTTGTTGTTTTTATCTTTTACTTATGAATGAGATCATACGGTATTTGACTTTCTCCCTGACTTATTTCACTTAGCATAATACCCTCAAGGACCATCCATGTTGTCAGAAATGGCCAGATTTCATCATTTCTTATGGCTGAGTAGTTTTCAATTGTGTATAAATACCACATCTTCTTTATCCATTCGTCCCTTGATGGGCACCTAGGTTGCTTCCAAGTCTTGGTTATTGTGTATAATGCTGCAATGGACATAGGGGTGCATGTATCTTTATGCCTTTGCATTTTCAAGTTCTTTGGGTAAATACCCAGCAGTGGAATAGCTGGATAATATGGTAGTTCTATTCTTAATTTTCTGAGGATACTCCATACTGCTTTCCACAGTGGCTGCACCAGTTTGCACTCCCACCAGCAGTGTACAAGGGTTCCCTACTTTCCACATCCTCTCCAACACTTGTTGTTTCCTGTGTTGTTAATTATAGCCATTCTGACTGGAGTGAGGTGATACCTCATTATAGTTTTGATTTGCATTTCCCTGATAGCTAATGATGTTGAGCATCTTTTCATATGCCTGTTGGCCATCTGGATATCTTCTTTGGAGAAATCTCTGTTCAGATCCTTTGCCCATTTTTTTAATTGGGTTGTTAGTTTTTTTTGTTGTTGAGATGTATAAGTTCTTTGTATATTTTGGATATTAGCCCCTTATCTGATATATGGTTTGCGAATATCTTCTCCCAATTGTTAGGCTGTCTTTTCATTTTGTTGATGGTTTCCTTTGCTGTGCAGAAGCTTTTTAGTTTGATGTGGTCCCATTTGTTCATTTTTTTCTTTTGTTTCCCTTGCCCGGTCAGATATGGTACTTGAAAATATGCTACTAAGATTGATGTCAAAGAGGGTCCCGCCTATGTTTTCTTCCAGAAGTTTCATGGTTTCAGGTCTTACATTCAAGTCTTTAATCCATTTAGAGTTGATTTTTGTGCATGGTGTAAGGGAAAGGTCTACTTTCATTCTTTTGCATGTGGCTGTCCAGTTTTCCCAATACCATTTATTGAAGAGACTCTCTTTTCTCTATTGTATACTCTTGGCTCCCTTCCACAAGGATTTTTATTGAGGGGATTTTGATACACATACAGATAGAAAAGTATCTGGAAGGATGAATGCCACAATATTAACTGTGATGATCTACAAATAAAACCTGAAAAATCACTAGTTTTTTCCTTTTTATTACTCATCTGTACGTCTAAAGTTTCTATAACAAACACCTATTACTTTCGTAACAATCTGTCTCATTTTTATTCTCTTTTTCAGAAAAAGAAAGCACTTTAAAAGCATAGAAATAGTGCTTGGAACTTTGGGATTCCTATCCAGAGTTACTCACAAGTCAAATTTTATTCCAACTGATTCAACTGGGCAGATTAAATGTGAAACACAAAATGGTAGGCTCCCTTACACAGCAACTCTCGTGTCTTTTCTGGTTATTTCCACCTACGTAGAGAATTGTTCAAGGACGATGTTTACACCCTCATACACGTTCTAGACAATTTTGGCCATGAAGTCAAATCTAAATCTACACATGCTTTTTTTTTTAATTTTAATGAAACAACATAATTTTTGGGTATGCCGGATACAGCAAGCAGTGGAAGAGAAATGATGCCAACTTCCCTGAGAGCCCTCAAAGTAAGAAAGCATCTCTTTCCCCTAATCGACTCCTGGTTACATACTGGAAAGTAGCAGCAAGTGAGGGATGCCGAGCCTAGACACAAAAACTGGAACACAAATGTGGACTGTGAGGTAGCCAGGCTGGCAGGTGCAGGGCAGAAATGGCTGCATGCCACAGCAGTAAAACGCCTGTGACATTCACACATTTACAATCAGTTTGGCGATGTTTGCAACTCAGGCTGAGATTTAGTTTTCCCCATATTAGGCAATGACAAAGATTTCAAATGGACCAAACATTTTATACTGGTGTCAACAGCACTAACGCAGCTTCAGCTGGCAGGAGAGAGAAAAACCAAGAGCATCTGCATTATTTACTCCAGAGAAACTAGCTGAACACCATCTGTTCTCAGCCACCACCACCCCCACACAATGCATCCCTTTCTACACTACACCCTTGCCACCCTTTTGTGAGCCCCTCAGTCTTGGCCCAAGAACCTGAAGTCCCAGTGTTTCCCTGAATACACGTTTGGAAAGTTAATTTCAACAGAGTGATTGGTAACACAGGAGATCTCTTAATGCTGCAAAGTGTTATTAGTTGTCCAGCTGCAAAAATTATTTGCTCTTCCAACCTTCATTCTAAGTCTAAATGCAATGCTTCTCCTATAGAACATTATAACACAGGAGAGGGGGCTGGAGTATACAGCATAGAAAACCAATATGCTAGCACTCTAGGGTCTATAAACTAGCAGAAGTCATAAAACTAGAATAGGAAAGCTTACTGAATTAGCTACAGGAAATAGGTTGCATAGAGCAAAGACAAGTTTCCAAAACACCTAAAAAAAAACCACACGCGGTATCTCCATTTGCGTCTAGTTGATTTTTACAGAAACAAAGGCCCTTCAGGAAATTAACTGTCCCACTCTGAGAAACCAGAGGAAGAGTATTAGTAAGTAAATCAAGACCAGAGCCAGATCCACTAGTGATTACCGTACTACATTTGATCTGTTTGGACAGTTAAAGAAAATAGAAACATGAGACCTCTTAAGAGAAAAAACTCAAGAGCTTTTCATTAAAAATAAAAACAAACCATTTATACAGAAGTAGTTCAAAATTTATTTATAAATTTGTTTAAAAGAGTATAAAAGATTTCTTTTTTTCTTTTGCTCACATTTGTACCCTGGATTAAGAAAATAGAGATTAAAATCTAAAAAGATGCCAAAGCTCCCCCAAACCTGATCTGAGAAGTAGATAAGAATTAGCTGCTTGGAGAGAACAAGCATGTGACGCCCATAGCTCCTGCTAACCTGAAAGCATCAAATGATTCCCTCCTTTTCTATCCTACTAACATTGCTGTAATTATACTTCCAATAAGAGGCGAAACCAATCAGAAAAATAATGTAACATTTCACTGGCAGTAGAGATTAAATACGAGTTCAGTAATCAGCTCCAGCAAATATGTGTAAATAATGACAGAGAGAAACCAGTCATCCCCGGCTGCTCAGCTGAATGGGTGGGCAGTTGAAGTCAAGGTAAAAACAGTGAGGACGAACAAAATCACATGAAGGAACAGCTTCTCGTGAGGGTTTTCAAGGTCAGTTGACGAAGGCCAAATGTAAGTAAATATTTCTCATATATCCTGGAAGAAAAAGAAAACAAGAATTACTACAAGCAGCAAAACAAAATTTGAAGCCTCTGTTGTACCAAAATGCAGTCCCTTCAAATAACACTCTCACCTACGCTGGACTTAAATGACAATTTCTTAACTACTTAAAGACCCAGTGAAATGATTTCATTCTCAAGTCCCATTGCATTCGATTCACAAAACAGTCTCTGTCAACACTGTAATGGCTTGAGTGACAGCTCCTCAGCTGTGTTCTGAGAGATAGGCTAACATGGGTCACAAATAATAGCATTCATAAATATTGTCACCCCCCCCCCCCCATAGTTACAGCAAGGACAGGACGAACGCAGTGTGGAGCAGAGCAATTTAAATGGAAATGTATAGAGTAGAGTTGCACTGTTTTATGCAGCAGGAAGGTGACATCTAAGGGGACCTTGAGGAAGAGAGATAGACTAAATGAGTCCCCTCCCCCAGTCATGTGCAAAGGGTCAAGAAATCGCCATTAAGTTCCTGCGATGCAATGCTGGGCCAAGCTACATTCGAGATTCAGACTCTCGCTGTTCTAACCCCTGAGAAATGACAATTCAGGTTGCCTCATAGGTCATGACAAAAACTTAACTGCCCTTGAAGACACAGGATTTAGAGCTTCCACAAGATCCCAAAGGGTTGTACCGAATGGTATCTGAGAAAAGATCATTTGACGGGATTTTTTAAACGTCCCACCCTAGGTGCATCAGGAAAACCAATAAAGACTCTGGAAAACCAAAATCCATTTTCTAAACATAAAATTAATTTCAAATGATCAAACAAGTATATATTAAACAATATGAGAAGAATGTGATTTAAATGAAAAAAGGCCTAAAAATAAAGACCAGTCTAATTTGTCTACCCAACATACACTTATCAAAGGCTTACGGCTTAAGTGTCTGTATGGTATTTCAAGAAATAACTTTTTCTTTCCTTGACTTTATTCATAGTCTTATCACATTGTCTGCCTTCCTCCTTTCCTTCTCTGTCTTTAGATTTTTTACCGGTTCCAATATTTCCTCCAAGCCCACTCTGTGAGTTGGGGCACAGCTCTCCTCTCTCATTCCTTGGGGAGTTCAATCATCATCTATGAACTTCTAAGTAAATGACACATTGTTAACATATTCTGTATACTGACATTTTGTCCACTTGTTATTTACAAAACATGTCCAGGATAAAAGTTTAGTATATGGCTTCTTTTCTTACTTTTGTAAGATGTCCTTTAATGAGCATATGTTTTATTTTAATGCATATTGATCATTTCTTTTTGGTTTATACTTTGGGTCTTATGAAATCTGCCTCAGCTCAATTTTATAGTCTATTCTCTTCTAAAATTTAAAAAAGTTTTCCTTTCTATCTATAAGCTTTAGTCTACCTGGCGTTGATTTTTTATGAGTGGTGTTAGGACAGGACCTAATTTCACATGGGTACTCAAT
Organism: Equus asinus; assembly: GCF_041296235.1. Taxonomy (NCBI): domain Eukaryota; kingdom Metazoa; phylum Chordata; class Mammalia; order Perissodactyla; family Equidae; genus Equus; species Equus asinus. Next base: position 31,433,446 of record NC_091800.1, on the reverse strand, counting down.
TGTTCCAACAGCATTTGTTGAAGAGTCCTTTCCCTCAGCGATGTGCTCTCCTTCTGTCATACATCAAAATTCCAGAAATGGTTGGTTCTGCCTGTAGCAATTCCATAGCATATTAAGTATTGAATTAAGTCTCCATGTATTCTCCTTTATCTTTAGGAGTGAATTGGCTATTCTTGCTTCTTTGCTTTGATTAGAACTTAATTAAATCTCTAGATTATTGGAGAGCACATTCCTATTCATTAACAAGGTATAACTCTCCATTTATTTATTCCTTAATGTCTTCCTATGTTTTATATCTTAAAAAGGTTATGTATACCTTTGATTGGATCTTTTTATTAATTTTTTTTGTTTATTCTCAATGTACAGAAACAAAGTTAATTTTTATATACTGATCTTATATCTACCAACATTGCTGGGCCCTTATTATTCTAACAATTTACACATAAATTCTTTTGTATTTTCCAGGTAAATAACTGTATCTGTGATTTATAAACTTTTTCCTTTTTAATCCTTAAAGGAAATGGTTTTGATATATTTTTATTATAAATTTTTGATCCCTTTATTAGCTAAAGAAATTTCCTTGCTATTCCTAATTTGCTGGAAGTTTTTACCACAAATGAGTATTGAAATTGATCAAATACTTTCCCTGTATCTACTGAGGTGATCATATGGTCTTTCCCCTATAATTTATGAGGTGAATTATCTGAGTTTTTTTGTTTCATTTGTTCATTTGTAATAAGCCAAGCTTTCATTTTGAGATAAATTAAATTTGATAAGGATATATTATGTTTTTGAAAAATCCATTATTAAATCTGTCAAAATTTTGTGATGTTTTTGAATCTACGTTTATGAGTGAGACTGGTCTATCTTTTTTTTCTGCATAATCTTTGTCTGATTTTGATTCAAAGTTACATTCACTGGCTTAATCCTTTTAGGGAATATTTCCTCCTTTCCATTTATCTGAATAACTTGCTAGACATTTAGAATAACATATTCCTTGAACGTTTAGTAGAACTTTCCTGTAATATGTCTAGGCCTGGTTTTTATTTTGTGGGAAGACAGTAACAAATCAGCCTTGAAAGTGTTTGTATCATTTTGAATTCCCACCGATAATGTGTGAAAGAACCTGTTTCTCCACAGCCTCGCCAACAGAGAATTTGTCAAGCTTTTGTTTTTTTCACCAAATAATAGATGAAAAACAGTATTTTGGTTTAGTTCTTAATTTGTATTCCTTTTGTTATGATGAATTCATTGAGAGCTATAATTTCAAAGATTATGTTTTTTATTCCTACAAGCTCTGGTTTGTTCTTTTTGCAAGTTCTCTTGGTTGTCTTTGTCTCGTTTTTGCTCATTGTTTCCAATCCAATATTATTCCATCAAATGTTTTATATGTAGCTATTTTAAATTCAGTATATAATCATTTTAGTGTATCAAATCATTTGGTTCTAAATCCCTCAGTTGTGTTTGTGACCCTTAATCGCAGCAACCTGTTTCCTGTGAGTGCAGTTAAGTTCCAGTCACTGTTTTACGCTTGGGATAGATCAGTGCACAAAACAACCAAAAGGCCCTGCAGTGATGGACAGTCAACAAAACATATGAGTAAATCATGTTAGAAAATTATTTTAGAAGTTTCACAGTGCTGTGGAAAATAAAAAAGTAGAGCCCAGAAAGTGGATAGTAAGAGCCAGGGATAAGGGCACAGATCACAGCATTAAATAGAGGGCCAAGGAAACCTCATAGAGGTGGAATTCAAGAAAATATTTGAAGGAGAACAAATCATATGGATATTTTGGAGAAGAGTGTAGAGGAAGCAGCCAGTACAAAACTGTCAGGTAAGACCAGTGAGTTTCTCAAGTTTTCAAAGAACAGCAAGAAGGCTAGTGTGACTAGGAGGAACGAGGACAAAGTGCAGTAGGAGGAGAGCACCAGAGGGGTATAGTGGGGTCTGGACCATTTAGTACCTGGTAGGCTACTGTAAGGACTTTGGCTTTTACTCCAAACGATTTGGAGAGTTATGGTGGCCATCGGAGGGTTTTGAGCAGAGGAGTGACAGAATCTGACTTCTGTTGCAAACAGATCACTCTCATATTAAGAATAGACTCCAGGTGGGTAAGTGTGGAGGCAGGGAAACCACCTAGGAGACTATTTCAAGCATCTAGATGAGCAGTGGTAGAGGTTGGAAGCAGGATAATAGTGGCGAAGGTGGTGACAAACTGTTGGATTGGATGCATTTTGAAGGAAGAGTCAAGAAGATTTGCTGATGGATCAGCTCGGGGGGGGATGTGAGAGATGGGTTGTACCATTATGCAAACAGGAAAAAGTGCAGATAGAGCATTGGGGTAAAGTGGATCAAAGGTTAAGTTTTAGACATGTTACGGTTGGAATGTCTATTAGACTTGCAAGTAGAGACTTTAGGTAGACAAATGGATATGCAAGTCTGAAGGAAGAGGTCTAGGCTGGAAATAGAAATTTTGGAGTAATAAGCATAAAATTGTATTTAATTTCATGAGAACAAATGAGGTCACTAAGGTATTAAGTGAACATAAAGTAAAGAAGGTGGTTCAACGTGGATCCCCCTGAGGCGCTCCAAAGTTGAGAGGAGAGGAAGATACAGGGATTCAGTAAAGGAGAATGAGAAGAAGTGGCCACTGAGACAGGTGGACACCCAGGAGAGTACAGTGTCCCAGAAGCCAAGTAAACAGTTTCAAAAAGGAGGGAGTGAGTCACCATGACAAATGATACTGATGGTTAAAGGATGAAGACTGAGAAATAACTATTGGATTCTGCAATATGGACATTGTTAGTGACCATGACAAGAGCATTATGGTTGAACTAATAAAGTCTAAATTCTGATTAGAGTGGGTTTAAGAGGAATGAAAGGAAAGAAATTAGAGACAGCTAGGATAGATACTTCTTGAAGTTTTTTGGTTTTTTGCTGAGGAAGAGTAGCCCTGAGCTAACATCCCTTGCCAGTCTTCTTCTATTTTGTATGTGGGTCACTGCCACAGCATGACTGCTGACAAGTGGTGTAGGTTCCCACCCAGGAACTGAACCCAGGCCGCCGAAGTGGAGTGCACCAAACTTAATGACTAGGCCATGGGGCCGGCTCTGACCCCTTTTAAAGTTTTGCTCTAAACAGGAAAAAGGAAACAGGACAGTAGCAAGTGGGAAGGGAGTATCACTATAATTTTCATTTATTTATATTTTATGTTGCTGGGAATTTTCTAGTTGAGATGCAACATTTGGCAATTCAGGAGAGAGGGGTATGTATTGTTAAGACAAATTCGCCTAGTTGCTGGAGGAGAGAGAATCTGGTCCCCGAGGAAAAGCAGTCATAGAGGGATGTTTGTAGGTAAGCAGAGGTGGAGGTGGAGCCTGAGGAAGTTCTCACCTTTCTGTCACTGCTTCTTTCAAGCAAGGGAAAAGCCAATAACCACTTTGGACTTGGATATGCCTGTCTTACTAAGGAAACTTCAATCATCCTCACTCACAGCACATCATGGGAAAATGATGTTCTTCTCTTTCTATCTGTGAGGAATCTCAGCAGAGACTTATAGCTCCTTTACATAAGGCTGCTGATAGCCAATGGTGAGCCAGATTCCCCAACCCTCATTCCCTTAGTGGCAGCCCATGCAGTATTCAGTTACTCTCTCCCATCATCTTCCCCTCAAGCCTAGGTATTTTTCTAGGTACTCTCTAAATTAGGGGAATTGTTAAGTAGAGGAGAAAATGTGCAGTGAGTTTCCAAGTCCTGTCCAAAATGTGAGTTTCAATCACATTTCACCACTTGTAAATTCTGTGAACTTGGATAACGTCTTAAACTCACAATGTTCCATTTTCCACATGATTCCTACTCATACACTCTTAAGAATAAGTCACTAATTTGTCAAATGTAACACAAGATGCAAAGATACTGTGATTTGATTCTTTTCTCTCTCTTCCACATTGTCTCTATTCTGAACGCCATAGTGATACACATGAGCATACATATGGACAGACGCGTCCAGGATGCATTCTCTGCAAATTTGCCTATATTCATTCATCTTCACTATATACACATTTGTGAAACCTGTCCATAAATTTCAACTACTATATGCCTTTCAAGGAAATATGCATGCAAGATTTCTAACAGATTGTCTTCTGAAAAATGATCTTTTGTCCATGAGTATTTGTTAAAGGGTGATCTTCTCTAGAGTTTCCAGGTCGGCAAGCACTCAATTCTCTTGTTGTATTTTACCAATGTAAAGATTTCTATCTACTTCATTTTTTGAATATGTATAAATGCACTTGGGCGTCAATTAAATTGCAAAACCTCCTGTAGTTAGCTTCGATTCTTTACACATTCCAAACCCCACAATTATATACATTCCTGAGCTTTGGTGCTGGTCCAATCATAGATTGTGCATGCAAAACACATTACACACATATCACAACACAGTTGCAAGGTTTTCTTCACAGAAATCTGTAAGGATATTTCATTTTCAAAAAGTATCTTTTGCTGTAGGGATTTTTTAAAAATCATTTTGTAGTGAAAAATTAAATACTGGTTTCTTTGATGTGCCAGTTTCACTGAAAGAATATATTACTAGAGAATGTTTTCTGTTTTTATAACCACATTTCACCTAAAATCTTCCTGAAAAAAAAAACGTTCATTTGTTTTTGTTGCAGGTCTGGGCAAGAGGTGATAAAAAGCCTTACAGTCCAGGCAATCACACTGTGAGCAACGGGCAGGTGTCATTTTTTATGTTGATTGGCCGGAGCTGAAATCAGGACTTTTTCCTCTCTTAGAAGCTATTGTGGAATTTACAGTAATCACCCTGGCTGACTGCCCATCACACAGCTGAACAGCACACCAAAAAAATGATACCTAGGGAGAAGGCCACAACATATTTTTTAAATTCTCATTGTTTTTATTTTTCAACTTTGAAAGATTTTTTTTTTGAGAAAAGAAAAAACTCACCCAGCTGTTACCACTATTCATATTCCAATAGCTTCCGAAGTGCTCGAGGCCACCTGGTTGACTTCTGGCTTGGAGTCGGTCCAGAAAAGCATTATTTACCCTTTAAAACAATGAAAAATGTGTGTGAGTGAAAAGCTTGCTACTGGGCTGAGAGATTTTTGAGAACCGAACTTGCTCTATGAACTGACTGTGGGGATTGCTTACCCGCTTCAGCTCAGAAGAAATCTACAGAAACCTCTTTTCACATTAACCATATGACATGCTGTTGACAGCCCTTTGCTGGAGCTGGTGCCAGTCTTGGCTCAGGCCAAAGGGGTCACAAGCTCTTAATTTCAGAGTTTCACTCACCCACCTTCTACCAGTTCTGAAAGAACCTTAGTCACCCAAACAAGCGTCAACTAAGGGCCATGCAAGATGTGAACCCCAGAGGCTGAGGAAAGATGGAAGCTTCAGCAAGAACTAAAACATGAAGAGAAACCAAAAATAAGACAGACATCTCTCTCATATACCCTGTACGCCACTGCCAGTCTTCCTAACTAAAGCAAGCCTCCCAAGTGAAAAGTAGAAGGACAACGGGAAGAGAGTACGGGAAAAGAGAAATATCAGAAGTGGGAATCCAAGCTTTCAAAAGAAGAAATGGGTACATCTTTCCCTGATGTTCGGTCATACTTGACGGAACAAATTTCAGAAATTAAGTTTAACGTATATGAGGTAAAACTGTAAAGAAAGGCGAGAAAGTGATTCTCTTAAGGGTCAGGATAGGCTCAGCTGTAGGATGATGGCTATATTCTGCTTCTGCAGCTGGCTACCTGGGTGTTAACTTTACAATTAAGCATTCTAAAGGTCTGTTTCATGGACTTTTCTGTGTTACATATTACAATTTTTTAATTAAAAAAAATAAAGGCAACCTCATGCTCTGAGTTGCCCACGTATAGCTGAGTAGAGTCAGGGATGTGAAGGCTGGAGAAACAGCATTGTAATAGGTGCCTTATGACGTCAACAGATTACTGTGGAACAGTGTCATTAAGACGATAAGCATCTTGGCAGAAGCACAGTGCCTGGCACACAGCAGCCACTCAATACATGCTTGTGGAAGGAAGAGGGGGTGGCACCCAGCTACGTTTGCCTCCTTCCTGCCATGAAGATGAGCAGAATCTGGTCATGGTGGGGGATGAGGCAATGACATGGGAGATTTGAGAACTTTAAGGAAAAATGACTGCTGGGGAGCAAAGTCTGAGGCTGGCTTTGTTTGCCTGTCTGTGCTTGCTCAGGGCTAGCAAAAATGCCAACTGCATGTTGACCCAATTTGATCTCTGGCTTGTTGGGTTGCTATTTTCTCAACAACCCTAAGTCCATCAGGCAGTGGTTACATCTTAGTTATCATAAAGCTTTTTCTCCTCTCACCATAAAATCTACCCAAGTGCCAAATTCTGGCCATCCTGGGTCACTGTAGAGCTTGATGTTTGTGTTGCCCTTTCTAGACCTCTCAGCATGCAGATTCAACAGTATCTTACTGAGCTGGAGACCTGACTATCAAGGAAGAGAAAGCTGAGTCTGGTCACCCCTAAACAACACAACCATGGTATTCTGGGCAGCCCATGTGCCAAGGGCTGTTTTTATCCAGTCTTTTTGTCAGTAACAAAGAGCGGCTTTCCTTCAATATCCCCCATCCTACCCCACATCCAAACCACAAGCAGTCTTCTTGGCTCTACTCACTAAACACCTCCTGAATTCACCCATTTCTTTCCATGGCCACCATTCTAGTCCAAATCACTGTTCTCTCTCCCCCTGCTTCTACTTCCCCTCCTGCCTTCACTAATCCATTCTCTATACAACCACCTTACTAAATTATAAAACGGATCATGCCTCCCTTTTGTTTAAAACCCTCCCATGGCTTCCCATCAGTCTCAGAATAAAATCACTGGCTTACAAAATCTTGTATTTTCTGGCTCCTGCCTACCTTTCCTACATCATTTCATACTATTCTCTTCCTCCACATCTATAATCCAATCATTTGAGACTCAAAAATTCCAAGCTCACTCTCACTTTAGGACCTTTGTATTTGTTCTTGTGCCTGATAATATCCTTTTGATGTAGCATCCAGGTATATGTTTTGGCCTCTGATCTCTACGTGAGTGGCTCCTGTTTTTTGATGTCACTTCTTCATTGAAGACCTATTGCCTCCAATCCCTCCCTTAACATCATCCTGTGATGTGGTCCTCACAGTATGTATCACTGTCTGAAATAATCTCGCTGTTAAATTGTTGATTTCTATTTCTTTCCTCCAGATTGTAATTTCCATGTGGTAGGGACTTTCTCTTCCTTGTTTACCCCTATTTCCAGTGCCCAAAACAAAGCCTTCAGAGTGTACTCTGATATGTAAAAGGTGAATGAATGAATCATCCAGGTGCATGGTCCCCAACTCTTGCTTCTGTGACTGCAGCTGTATTGTGGAACCACCAACGGTGGTCAGTGTGGGCTGCAAAACAGCTCACTGTGAGCTTCCCTCAGTTCACCCAAACACTGCAAAGACTGATGGCTTGTCATGAACACATGAGGTGATGCAATGCATTTTTGAGTATCAATTACTAAAAGGACACAGCACAGTGGTTGAACTCTCCTTGGCACTTTAGGATTGTTCTCGACTGGCCAATGTCCACTGCAGTATGGGTCAACCAGAGATCATGAGTAGTAAAGAAATTGTTTTTCTCAATTCCTATTAAGAATTCAAACAGGAAAAAAGAAGTACTAGTTTATATTTTTGTTTACTAGGTTTAGAAAGTACATACATTTTATTGGTGTCAAATTAGTCTTCTGGATTTTCTTCTAGGGCTTAATTTGGATAAAAACTATTATTCAAAGATGGTTCAAGTTTCAACGTATCAATTCAGTTTATTCAAGTTTTCAGTTCATGGCCCAGATCCTTGCAAGTCTTTGACTCCCATGACCCTCCTTGCTCTGTTTTTTCTTTCTGGAGTTTCTAATTTTTCTCTTACTCAAAAACGTACACTGGGTCCGGTGCAGTGCACTTGTGCTCAGTCATTTTAGGATGCATTGAGAAGATTGTAAGGAAACCCGCAAGTATTCTGTTATAAAACTCAGGGGTGAGTTTTCTGATATATAAACTTCTAAACAGTGAAAGCACATTTTTTTTTTGACTCCAATAAAATTATGTCCCTGGAGAAAACCTAACTTATGTCCCCTACACATATACTACCCAGCTCATGCTTTTGGACACAGCTATTTTATTCATTAACAGGCTACCGAATGAGTATTTTCATGATAACATGGCAAAGCTCACTGTAAACTCTAAGGGACAATACAGATATAAGCTTTACTGATTGAAACTATAAAACATGTTTAAAGACTTGATTGGTTATTTCAAAACTGATTACTGAGTTTACTATCCAGAGAGATATCCTTTTGGATTAAATTTGAATCTACATTTAACTAGAATCAATAGAAAGAGAAAATAAAGTGTAGAAAATAGATAGCTCCACAAATAGTTAGGTATTCAGCAGTATGGAAATAAATTTAAAGAGTGAGAGTTAAGGTTCCTACAATAGAAAAGTAATCCTTTCCACCTCTAATCAAATAACTTGTGTTTTTATTGGGTGCCCGTTGAAGATTAATTTCTTAGCAATGGATCCTATTAATGTGACATATCACTATCTTTAAGATGCTTAAAGCCTTACAATCCACTTAATCCTCAGAAATTCAGAAAAATGACCAGCTACCACAAATAACCAGTTAATATAATATCACATTTTTTAATGGAAACATTTTTAAAGAGAAAATGAGAAAAACCAATGAAAAAGGGCTAAACCAATTTATGAGCTACTTTATAAAAAACAGGCTGCAGTAACAGTCCCCCTTTACTCAACAAAATAGCCTAACCAGTGTATCAGAGTTCTGATGTTTCCTCATAATCAGAGAAGAAAACATAAATTCACACTTGACATTTTAAAACTATTTTGACCGGACTATGGGAGCAGCAAAATCCAGCCAAAACAACATGAGCACCCATCCACAGTTAGTGGTTCCAGCAAAACTGGGAGCTTCCGTTAATGCTCTTTAAAGTCTCATTTACAAAATGAAACCACCATGGTTTAAAAATACAAGCCAGCGAGAGTGGAAAGGTGAAAGACATAAAAGAAGCCACTCGGTTTCAAAAGAAGAATGTGCTCCTTTAAATCATGAAAGCCTTTACACTGAATTCTTCTCCTGAGACACTAAAGTGCACTGCAATAAGCTCAAATAACCCAAGTGCCCCTTGGGAAAACTCTAGCATAACAGTGACAGACAACATAGTGGTTATTAGCACTGTCCCAACATCAACATGATATTTCACTGAGTAGTCTTAACATCTGATATTAGGAATAAGATAGAGAGTACTTGAGCTATTAAAAATTACATAATGATTCTATTTTAAGGTTTTTTTTCCCCTAATACCTTAGTCAATGCAAAACAAGTTTAATGGTAGTTCGTGTCTGAACTTTTGTGTTCAAGTATGGGTATCTCACCATCTGTACTAGTCTAATTATTCTAAAGTAGTCTACAAACAGCAAAGCATCATCTCAAAGGATTAAGATGCTTCATCCTATGGAAGCCAAATTAAATATATCATGAATAAACACAGAGCTTGAGAGCATGATTCAGTTTTCTAACATGAATTTATGCCATCTATCCAGAAAAATTGGATGTTGAGTGTGTGTAAATATGTACACATATGTGCACACACACACAATATCCAATATGTGGCAGTTGGTATCCCTCACACACACACCACACCCCAATAATATAAAGATTATAAAGGTGATATAGATTCCAAAACCACATTCACTATCACTATAGTGTTTTCCTAAAACATTGTGAAACCTTTATAAGTAAATGTTTTTACCAAGAATGCTTATTTTATTAACCATTTATACCTCCTGTGCTCAGTCTGCCGGGTTTGGGTTCTTTCTTCCTCCTGTTGTTGTCGCTTTAATTCCAGTAATTCACTCTAGGAACAAAATATAGTTTTCAGTACATGGTTATACAGAAAACACCTAAATCGATTACATATTTAAGCTTAGGTAGTACAATATTTCATTTCTGAAACTTTTACTGAAGTACCATTTCCATGTGAAACTATTTTCTTATATAACTAGGTAGCAAAAATAATTGTGCCTTAGTCAAACAATAGCTCTGTGAGAGAGATTAAAAAGCCAATGCATGGTCAAGATATTAGACCAAAAGGTAAAATACACACAGAAGAAAACACAATGGGAGTCAAACTCATGTGTGTCTTATGAAGAAAAACAAATCAAATTAGTTCCTTAAGGAATGTCACACAAAACCATTTCTTGGTATTTCTTTAGCATTTCTTTCCCAATAAATTTGTAGCAACCTACAAATAAATATTGGACTCAATTCTGTAGTGAAATTCTGTTAGTACAACATCCTCCATCCTGGAGAATAATCGCTCACCTATTATTGACTAGTTACTTCTAATAGGAGCATAACTTTGGACTCCCTGGAGGGGATACTTTGCTTCAAATAGATCACGTTCCTACAACTAAATCTCTAGCTTCTGTCATGCTGATTACCATCCTGGAAGAGGCAACTCAAATTCCAAACTCAGTTACTCTGTTTACAATATTAAACCAAAGGACTGGGTGCCAAGATTTCTATAATACCCAACTGCCTACCTTGAGGCAGACTGAATTTTAACCCCATTTCAAAGAGACAAAAACAGCGAGAAGAGAATTATCAGGCCCACGTCATAAGTTAGTGCCTGAGACAGAGATTTTTTGATAGAGAAAATACTGTCAAGTCTTGATAAACACATACCAACATATGCATTTTTTTTTTTCTTTTTGCTGAGGAAGATTCTCCTTGAACTAATATCTATGCCAGTCTTCCTCTATTTTGGATGTGGGTCGCTGCCACAGCATGGCCACTGACAAATGGTGTAGGTCCACACCTGGGAACCGAACCTGGGCTGCTGAAGCAGAGTGCGCCAAACTTAACCACTAGGCCATGGAGCGAGTCCCTACATGTATTTTTTTCAACCCCAAAACTCCCTTGATGAAAAGTATAAAAAAGTTCAAAGTTCAGATATATATATATATATGTATATTTATTTATTTATTATTTTTTTAACTATTCAAGGCCTTCCAACATTCCACAGTCTCCAAAATAGAAAGACTGGTTTCTTATACTGTGATACTCCCAATACACTACTAATGAATCTTTAAAGTACATTATTTAATTCTAACTCTCATCTAACACCAACAAGGGAAAAATTAGAGAGTTTTCTAAATAATTGAATAATATCCATTCAACAATTCAACAAGTATATATTAACCACCTAGATGTCAAGTCTTGTGCTAGAGACTCACTTCTCTACAATAGCATCAAGTCTTTCATTTCATTTTAATTTGTGTCACTATATGTACATAGTTTTAAAAGTCTACTAAGTAACAGTACTACTTATTAGTACTACCCATAAAAAAAGCTCCAGTCCTCCCCCTCACCACTACCTCCAATCATTTTCAACTCCTATGTGTGGTTTCATCTGTCAATTATCTCCTTAATAGCATGCATAATCTCTTTTTTCCTTTTTTAAAAATCTGTATTATCTTTTGGCTTCCTACTACAGAAAAGATTTGTGCCTCTATTACTACCTCCATCCCAAGCCCAACTTCTCTCTTCCCAGTACATCACCATCCTCATCGCTTATCCTTACAATATTTTTTTTTAAGATTGTCACCTAAGCTAACATCTGTTGCCAATCTTCTTTTCTTTTCCCCCCTTCTTCTTCTCCTCAAAGTCCCCCAGTACATAGTTGTATGTTCTAATTGTAGGTCCTTCTGGTTGTGTTATGTGGGACGGTACCACAGCATGGTCGGATGAGCACCCAGGATCCGAACCAGGGAAACCCAGGGTCACTGAAGCAGAGGGTGTGAACTTAACCACTTGGCCACAGGGGTGGCCCATTTACAACATTTTTTAACTGCCAGTATGGTGGAAGAGGGGCTCTAGGGTTCTTACAGCTCCTCATTTAGACTTCTAATTCATCCTCCTCTTCTCAACCCCAGCCTTCAGAGGTACCAGCTGCCTCCAATTCCAGAGTTGCATCAGGACTGCTCCAACTTGGCATCTTACTGCTTCTTGCAGGTGAGTTCTGGCTTTTCCCACTCTACTTTCCAGCTTCCAAAATTTTGTTGATATCTTTTCTTTGCTGCAGGGTCCTGGCCTGTTCTTTTGTTCTTACTGTTTTATGCCTTTCAAAAAAATGTTTTTCCTTTATTGTTTTTTAGTGGGGTTTGGAAAAGAGACTGGAGATAAGCAAATGAAATATTTTGAAAGTTCAATGTTTAACCTAGAAGACCTTAACATTTTCAAACAAAAAATTTTACCAGAATTCTGTTTCTTGATCCTCACAACCATTCACAGAGATAGGGAAGTAGATAAAGTATTATTTGATAAATGAATGAGTGAATAAATGAGCACTATTATGCTTGTTTTACAGATGAGGAAACAGGATCAGAGACTCAGTTTAAGTAACTTGTCAAGAGCTAAATGGCTCTTTAGTAGCAAAATAAAGACTAGAGCTTAGATTTTCTTGTATATAATCTTCTGCAAGATGCAACCAAAATAGGCAGTTAAGATTAAGGATAACTTGTCTGTAGTTCCTCATATCAATTATAAACAGCCACATCCAGAACTATAGGACCCATTTATACTCAAAAGTTCTAGCAGAACATGTCTAACCAAAGCTCAAACCTAAATCCCTCTTGTCAAAGGATGCTAATTCTTCTCACACACATAAACCCATTTCTCCCATGAGCCACTTCTAGTATCCAGCCCATCCTAAGTTTAATAAAATGAACTCTAAACAAATTAAATTCTCATCAGTTCTGGACATGAGATAGATTTTTAAGAACTATAAGACACATATATTATGTACATATATGTATATTATTACATAGTTCTCTAAAATAATTTTTAAAATAATTTTTTCCGCCTTGGCAAAATGATCCTGAAGTCTATCTGGAAAAAATAAATATGCAATCATAGCCATGAAAAAATTCTGAAAAAAAGAAAAGAAATGAAGAAGAACCAACTTCACCAACTATTAAAACATATCATGAAACTACAGTAATTAAGACAATTTGATTGAGTCCCGGAAAATATCTAATCCGTGGAAATGCAGCTTACCAGAAAGTTGTGCTAAAGTCACGCAGGAGAGATAGAAAATGAATGATAAAGAAATAGCCAACCATTGTGAAAAAGATTAAAACTATATCCTTTATTTTTCATGTCAAAATAAGTGTTGTAAAGGTCTAAGATTTGAACCTAAAGGATGGAACCATAGAAGTTTTCGAAGAAGTCCTGGATAAATTTACTTATCAACTTGGAGTGAGGAAGATCCAGAAATCATTTTTAAAAATTGATAAATTTGGCTGAATAAAAATTCACAGCTTCTATTGGGAAAAAATAACATACACAAACTCAAAAAAACCAAACCTGAATTTTTATGACACATAAGCTAATTTTATTATTCTTTCATTCATTCACTCAACAGTATCTGAGTGCTTATTATGAGCCAGGCTTTGAGCTAGGTGATGGGAATACAACAATGAACAAGACAGATGAGATGTTTGCTCCTTAAGAGTTCATATTCTAGAAGAAAGGAAACCCATAAACAAGTGAGAAAAATATCAGATCATAATCCTATGCAGAAGATTAAACTTGTTGATGTGAGGGTCAGTGGCACAGTTACTATTTCAGCTGGAGGCACAAGGAACACCTGACACGGTGGCTAAAGACTTCATATAAACCAATAAGGAAACAGCGACCAACAGAAAAAGGGCCAAGGATAGGAAGAAGTTCACAGATAAGCTACAGGTTACCTATAAATTCAAAATAATCGTCATCTTCACATATAATCAAAGAAATATAAATCAGAACAGTGAGACAAAACTTTTCTCCCATGATATTGGCAAAAACTAGAAAAGTTTCATAGAGAATCAGGTACATTCAAGTACTTTGGCGGAATGCCTAAATCAGTGAAAACTAACTTAATTTTTGGAGGACAGTTTAGCAATAACCATCAACATGTAAAATGTACACATCCTTTACAGAAGTGTTCCAAGATGTAAGCATAAGTGTACAAAGATGTAAGAGATACGTAAGGATAGGCACAGTTGTATTACTGAAACACTAGAAGTTTAAGAGAAAGTCTTAATGCCCATTAATAAGGAACTGGCATGATAAGGCGGACTACCCACACAATGGAATCCTATGCAACAGTTAGAAGGAATAAGGTAGATGGGGGGAGGGAGAAGCACCTGAGAGATCTGTAAGATACATTAAGTGATAAAAGATAGGTTCAGAGCAGTGCTCCTGGGAATGTTCCACATAAACAGAAAAGATACGCACACATCCATCTCAACTTTTATATGCTGGCGTATACCATATTTAAAACGTTTTTATGGAAAAACGCATACTAAAATGTCCAATGTAGTTATCACTGAGGAGAGAATCAGGGAGGGTAGATGGACGGGGAAGGAAGTTTTAACATCATACACAGTGTTTTTGAACCATGTTTATATATTACTTCTTCATACCGTCAACAGAAGTTTATCTGCGTGGGACACCATTTCTGATTCATTTAAAAATCCCAATAAATATATAGTTTTTAATACTTAAAGATGTAAAAGAGCAAAACACTACATTATGAAGCCAAGAACTGGTAGGGAGGAAGAAAAGAGGATGGGAAGAGAATAACAAGCATCATCCTATTACGGAGACCAGGACAGGGGAGAGGAGGAGACAGAGCAGGAGGGAAGTGGGGATGGACGGGCAGCTGATGAGGCGTCACCATGCAAGAACATCACTCCAGATGGCAGAAGGGAAGGCTCTGGCATCATCGCACTTGGGATTATTATTCTACAAATAGCAAAGTGTATTTACCAGGGAGAGGCTGGTTTTCCTTGGGTACCGCGAAGGATAATTTCAACTAATTAATTTGTTCTGCTGAACTGACAGCCACTGTGGATGTGTCTGCATGCCTTATAAGCATATTCTTGGTTCATTTACTGGGTTCTCACACAGAAGTGCAATACACAGTGGGACAGATATAAAATAAGTCATTCTTGTTCCAAGGACTGAGCTTTGGGCATTAAGAAAGTCAACACGCTCTAAGCAGGGGGACATGACGCACAGCATCCGAGACACTGTCAAGTCCTGTCCCACTCAATTCATATTTGTTAAGCACCAACCATTTTCCAGATACCTGGATTCATGCTGACGGTACAGATACAAAGAAGACACAACTCCACCCTGAGGGAAATCGCAGTATAATGAGGGAAACAAACCCAGAAACAACCATGACACAAAGCAGAAAGAAATGCATTGCTGAACACAAGTTCAAGCAACATGACATGGGAATATGAAGGAAGGGATGCAAACAAGAGGAACAAGGAACAAATGTACCTGGGTGATGTTCGACATTTTAAGCGCATCCGTGAAGGCTCCCAGAGGAAAGAGAGCATGTCTTCTCACTGCTCTACACAACTCCCTGCATTCACACAGAGCTCCGTACAAAGAGGGTACTTAAGTAATATGATAAACAATATATCACTTGGAGATGCCAAGAGAACTTCCTGTAGCCATTGGCCAAGTGGTGTATGGTAAATGAGGACAACACTGCAAATGGCACCACTGCCCCTGCCACCCTCCCAGGGCTACTCTCAAGAGGGGCTGGTCTGGGGAGGTGCAGGCAGGCACCAAGATTTCTACTAGGGGCCCAACCCAACAGCAAGAAGAAAAGGGATCACCATTTCCTGCTAGAGGTTTTAGAAATCGCTTTTCTGTGTTCCAATTTACCAAAGGGTCCACTATACAACAACCAGGTGCATGCAAGCCTGGACACTCGAGAAACCTGGTGAGGCTAGAATGAAAGGTATGCTCCAAAGCAAGGCTGTAGTGCAGCGATTGAAGACTGGGATTGGCTCATTTTAAAATCATGTCTGAATCCCAGTGAGGCATGTTCCGACACGGTTCAGCTTGACTGCTTCATGTAAACATTAGAGTGCCATCACCCAGGCAGGACAAACTTCTCCCAGGAGAGGATGATCTCTCAACTTGAGGAAAAGGATCAGAAGCAGAAGCGTTGACGCCACAGAAGTTAAAGAACCCCGTCCTTTGAATGTTTTGTGATTCAGAAGAAGAGCTATTGTGGGGAGGAGAGGGAGACAGTTTAGAGAAGACTGCTCAGTGGCCCCCCACAGTAATACCTCTGCCCAGAAAGACAAAGACAGCCTGGGCTACGAGAAAAAGTGAAACTACCTTAAAAAATTATGAGAAGACCAACCAAACCAAAGGAAGTAAATACTAACGTGTAAAGTACAGGAGTCAAAAAATAGAATAATATTGTGCACTCCCGTTTTACTGGTTTTGTTAGCTCTTCTCTTTCTCCTCTTTTTGCAGGGAAAGATTCACCCTGCGCTAACATTTGTTATCAATCTTCCTCTTTTTTTTTCTTCCTCCCCACAGCCCCAGTGCATGGTTGTAAGGCCTAGTTCTATGTGAGCCGCCACCTCAGCATGGCAACTGACAGACAGGTGGTGTGGTGCCAAGACCAGGAAATGAACCTGGGCTGCTGAAGTGGTGAGAACAGAACTTTAATCACTAGGGCTGGCTCAGTTCTATCATTTTTATATAAAAAGAAATAGACTTCCAGCTACAATAATCGTTGAATCACACAGCTCTCTATCTCCCACCCAGAAATATTTCCTATCAATTTTCTTCTAACTTTTAAAAAATACTTTTTCTCATAAAAGTTACTTATTCATCCTGGAAAACGTAGGAAGTATAGAAACTATAAAGGAAAACATAATGATCACTCATAAAAAACTCGCCCCTCCAGAGATAAGCTCCTTTAACATGTCAGTATATTTCCTTCATTTCTTGACTTATACACATAGATTACAAGTTGTTGTCATCACCTCAGGTCACATTTGCAGGCTCACCACACGTCAGGCATTAGGGTAAACTCTCCATGTGCTTTCTCTCATTTAATCCCAGAAACAATGTCATAAGGTAAACAACATCACTGTCGTACAAAGCAGATGAGGCTTAGAGAGATGAAATAATTTGTACAAAGTACAATAAGAAGAGGAAGTAGATTTCAAAACTTACCCATATTCTATTTTATAATCCCTTTTTTATTTTAATACAAGTGAACATATTCCTATGTCACTAAAACATGGTAGTAATTGATGCATGATATGCCAGGCTTCACATCTTCCAAATCTTCTATCACTGAACAAATTGTTTCAAACTTTCCATTAACATCATTTTAAAAATAAACCACCTTGTACATAAATTTTGTGTGCATCTCTGAGTATTTCCTCAGAATAGATATATATCTTTTAGATCTAATATTTTCACCTTTAGGAAACTCTTCAGAATTTGATATTGTCAAAGAGCCCTTCAGTTCACCTCTCATCAGCAGCAAGACAAGCGAGTTTGAAGTAATTTTTAACAACTAATAGCATAACTTCTCCTCGCCCCAGCAAATGCACAAATTATCCACATTTTTGGAAAGCTTCTTGTTTAATCTTGTGATCATTCTCTCAGTTGAAATGTAGAAATAGTTTTTCAAACTACCTCAAATTCTACTGAAATTTTTATTGGGATTGCACTAAACTCACAAATTAACTTGGATAGAACAGTAGTTATTACAATATTGAATTTTACCACTCGAGAGCGTCATCCATCTCTGCGTCATTCAAATCGACACTTATGGAGCACAGGAAAGTTTATGGGTTATTTTTTTTTAGGGATTGAGCAATTTTCTTTTTTACAGAGTTTCTTGAGATCTTTTTATCCCGTTACATTTTGCAATTAATTTTTGCTGATATTTGAGAAAGTTGTTGATTCTCATATATATTTTATAACCAACTCTTACTTAACTCCACCTGCTCTAATCATTTTTCAGTTGATTCTCTTGGGTTATATAGGCAAATTGCTCTTATCCATAAATAATTACTTATTTCTAATAATTAGAAAAGCTCCCTTTTTTAATTTTTGTCTTACCAAGTTGGCTAAAACAATTCCCAAACCTTGTTCCACGCTGTATTAAGAGTTTTTAGCTTAAAAGGGGGGTGGGGAGGGGTAGATTTCCATGAAATAACTTTGAGAAGCACTAGGTTAGCATTTCCTGAACAATACTGGTTAGTGGTAGGGGTTGCTGATATCCTTATGTTATTCACTGTTCTAATGCTTCATCACTGAGTATAATGTTAGTTATTAGTTTGGAATACTATACCTATGTTATGAAAATTCTTTTTTTTCTGGTTCACTATAGTTTCTTTTTTAAATTGATAGTAGAGGTTAAAATTTATTAATGCCCTTTTTTTCTTTTGCAGATAAAGAGGTGGTCATATGCTTTTTTTCATGACTTATCCCATTCCAGTGATAAGATATAAAAAGCTATAATATATAGCTAGTCATCTTTGCATTCCTAGAATAAACCTTACTTTGCCTTGGTAAATTATTTAAGAGAAAAATCCCATTAACTAGAATTTTCTTTCAGATATTAATCTCTATATGTTTCTGTGTGTGTGGGTGTGCACGCATACTCCCTTTATCAGGTTGTGACATCATGGGGATGATAGTTAAATAACATCAGTTCTAAATTATTTCATCTTTTTCTTTGTTCCAAAACAATTTGTAAATCATAGGAAAAAAATCTGTTCTTTGAAAATTCAAACGATTTTGCCTATAAAATGATCCAAGTTTAGCTTGTTGGGGAAAGTAACTCTTAGAAAACTTTAGAAATCTCTTGCATTTTCATTTTTCTTCATGTATTTTAATTCTTTGAGTCATTTTAGAGTTTTATATTTTCCTATAAAATCATTCACTTAATCCACATATTCAATTTATTAGCATGGTATTATCTATAGTAATATAAACTTAATCTTTTCTAAATCTATGGTTCTAGATCCTCATTTCTAATGTTGTATATTTATGTTTTTACTAATCTCTTCCTGATTAGTCTTGTCAGAGATTTGTTTATTTTGTTGACCTTATCAAAGAACAAGCTGTTGGATTTTTATAACAGCTGTTTCTTGAAGTTTTATTATTAATTTCTGTCCTTAATTACTTCCTTCAGTATCATTTATTGTTCTTGTTCTAAATTCTTGGATTGGCTGCTTATTTCTTTTTTTAGTACTGATTGGATTTAGAAGTCATGATTTTTCTTTCTCTGAGTACAACGTCTCCAAGTACAGCTTTGCATGCATTCCCTAAAAAGCGCCTTCACCATAATTTTTTATGGATTCTATAATAATTTTCTGTCACCCAGTAATTGAAGTATTTTCTTATTTTTTGGTTTGTTTACTTTCCAGATGACTATATAAAATTGATAACCATGCAAACTAGTAAGTGCACTGAATCTATCAGAAATTTTTTTGAACTCCTGAAAGGTAGAAAGGAGACAGAATAATTCACACAGAGAAAAAAAAGTGCAGGGTAAACTGGAGCTGAGTTAGCAGTGCTTCTGAAGGAGCTTCGGGAGGGAACAGTGAGGCGGTCATGAAGCTGATCAGTTGGAGAACTGCACTGAGGGCAGCTTGGCAGCGGGCTCTTTCCCCTCACACACTTACGCTACACTGCAGACAGCACTGACATGGCCCACCAGGTAAACAGTATATGGAGAAGGGGTGTCTGGTCTCAGAGAAACAGCACAGTGACCCAGGTGCCTACTGACTAAAGGAGAACAAGAGGCTACCCCACACCCAGAAGACTATCTCCTGCGTACCTCACTTGGCAGCATGCCCAAGGAAACTTGAGAAAATAACCAAGAATCACCAAACATTTAAGAAAGAAAATCAGGGAGATAAAAGTTAATATGGAAAGAAAAAATATGGTTAAAACAGTAAATAGAAAACATTAATGTTTGTATAATTACCATCAGTGAAGAGATCAGAAAGAATACATCATTTATAAAGTCAAATATTGCCACAAAAAAGTCAGTCAGCATTTTTGGTAATTAAACAAATTCGACACTTGTGCCAAATAAGCAGAATCGAAACTTATGAAATAATTTAGTGAGCAGGATGATCTAGCTAAAAGTTTCTCCCAGGAGGCAATGAGAAAGGCCAATGAGAGAAGTACAAGAAAAACAAGTGATATAGAGAGCAGATCTCAAATTTCTAAAATCTACTTGATTCATAGCCCAGAAATGGAGAAAAGAGACAATATAGGGGAAGAAATATAAAAGGAAAATAGAAATTTCCCTGAACTTAAGTGAGACATAATATTTTGAGATTAAATCGACCAACCAAAGCCATACAAGATTAAAAACAAAGACAGTGAAATATCTTATGACAGGAAGGGGTGAAGAGAAGAAAAGTAAATAAATGGAACAGAGACAATTCAAAGTCAAGAAAATAAATAGAAAACATAGTTAGAAAGTAAATTATATAGCAAGAACATGTGCAAATATGCTAGTAACCACAATAAATGAGAATATATTAAATTTGCCTATTAAAAGTATGAAAGAGTATGAAAAAGAAAAATCAGCCATTTTCATCACTAGAAAACCAATTTAAGCCAAGTGACAGAGAGAGGTTAAAAGTAAGTATGGAAAAAGAAATTGCCACATAAATTCCAACAAAAAAGCTGGGGGAGAAAATATTAGAATCAGACAAGATAAACAAGAAATCAAGCTGAAAATCACTTAATGAGAAGAGAATTATACTTCATATTGATAAAAATCTGGGGGAGAAAATATTAGAATCAGACAAGATAAACAAGAAATCAAGCTGAAAATCACTTAATGAGAAGAGAATTATACTTCATATTGATAAAAATCTGTACTGACAGGCAGGCTTCCCATATGTCTCACTGGTTGACGCTACTTCTCATATCCATGGTTGAACCAACCACAGGCAAGGAGAATGGAACTCCCATGACGAGTTAGACCATTTGGGATAGGTTCTCCAGGACTGGGGTGTGTGTCTGCCTTCTCCGAAACACAGGCCATGCTAATCAGGATGGATACCTAAACTAAAAAGTGGGTTTTAGGAGAGACGTAAGCAATCAACAATAATTGGATACACCATTCTGAAGTTATCACAACGCACAAGTTATTTCTTTTTGCAGCATTAATTACTGCAAAGTGGTTACTCACTGTAAAATAAAAAGTGCAATGTTTTATTTCTTTGTGTCCTTTTAATTGTCTATCTCCTCCTCTAAAAAGAAAACTTCAGAAGGGCAGGGACCCTGTCTATCCTGTTCTTAATTGAAGCCCCATCACCTCGAACAAAGATTAGCAAGTAATAGGACCTCAGTACATGTTTGTTGATAGAATGAATGAATAGATGAATGAAGGAAGATATACTGGGGGGATAGTTTACTCTGAGATAGATCAACCCAAATAATACACTAAGAAAAGAAGAGCCAGGCGCTGGCCCAGGGACATAGAGGTGAAGTTCGTGTGCTCCACTTAGGCAGCCCAGGGTTTGCTGGTTCAGATCCTAGGCGCGGACCTACACACAGCTCATCAAGCCATGCTGTGATGGCATCCCATATAGAAGAACTAGAAGAACTACAACTAGGATATACAAATATGCACTGGGGGAAAAAAAGAGGAAGATTGGCAACAGATGTTAGCTCACAGCCAATCTTCCTCACCAAAAAAAAAAAAAAGAGAGAGAGAGAGAGAGAGAGAGCACGCCAAAAAAGGAGAGCTTTAAATAATGTTAGAGAGTTACAAGGACATAGGGATTGCAAAAAACCCACTGAATTGAATGTTCAGAAAGGATTTTACCTTGAGAGAGTGGTTTCATTCAGAGCATTTGTGAATATAAACCAGAACATAAGGAATTAGGATTAAATGGGTAATAAAGATGTAATTAAAGTAAGACTTTAAAAAAAATACAAAGGTAATTTGCTAGAAGCAGAAAAGGTGCTATCTCTGCAGACAGCAGAATCAAGGAAAGGGTTAGTTGGCCTATTTTAAAATGGCAAGAGTGAGCATATTTGTTGACAAAAGAAGTAGTCAATGGAAAAGAATACACTGAAGGTATAGGAGAAAAATAGAATTATAAATAAATTTTTAGAAGGAGCGAGAATTGAATCAAATATAAAATATTGAGAGATTAACCTTAGGAAGAACCTACTGTCCCCAGAGATCAGAATGATGGAAGAATGTGGAAGTCAGAGACATACAGAGGGAAACAAACGTGCTGTCATCTCAAATTAAACCTAGATGATCTACTTGGGAATTACTCCAAGGTAGGTATTCAAGGAATGTTTGTTGATGAATGGAATGAACAAACACATAAACAGATGCAACGATACAAATGTATTTTTTTTCTGGATCTTCTCACCATAAGATGATCCTTCTTGTTTTCTTAAACTAAATTTTTGAAGTGATAAGGAATGACAGACTCTACCAATCAGGGACAGCCTTCAGTGGACATTTTCCAACAACACATTGAACAAAAAGAGAGAGAAGCTAAAACAAGGTAGAACAGATGGGTAAGTATCCTTATGTATTCCACTGTTACTGAAATCCCTAAGGATGGAATTTTCTCCACGCTAAAGTTATTCCTTTTACTGAAAGCTAGAGTAAATAAAGGGAAATAATGTTTGTAAAAGATTATATAATAAAAATATGTCCAGTCAATAACCAGAAAATATATGTGTATCAATATTTGTCTAAACTTCAAAAGAAACACAAGATTAGGAAATAAAAAGCTTAATCTTCACTGTTTAAAATAACTGGTCAACCTGAAAATTAAATCTCAGATCTGATTTTCTAATCTGTTGAGCATTCTCTTTGTGAAATGTTCTACTTTTAATGGCTTCCACATTCCAAATAGACACACCAAACCTTACAAAACACTATTTAAAATTCATTAGAAGTGATTTTAAAATAAATCATATCTATGCTGACTTACACATTCTCCTCTGTATGAAAGTAGCTCAGGACTTGGTATTAAGTTAAAAGATCACAGAAACAGATTCTCACTTTCATGTCATTTGGCAGACATTATCGAAAATACAACATGAGTATACACTAGATTTAGCTTCTACTTGCTAATTACCAGAATCTTACTATAACATTGCTTATGTAATCGTGAATTTCAATCTCATGAGGCTTTTGTCAAAAGAAAAACACATTTGTTTTTAAAAAAACCAAGAGGATAAAAATGTTTCATGGTTTCTTCATGGCTTATGTGGTAGCTTAATAACTAAATTTACAACTTATACTATTTCTTTCAAAGATTTAATTACTATCTACAATGCACAAAAGAGTTCAGTGACACAGTCATTTATACCAAATGCTGGGTGAAACTATGAACGAGTAAGGTGTTGACTACTGCCGGGAGGAGGGTAGTACTCAAAAGTTCAAATTATAGCAACAACAACTAGTACATATAGTCCATTTCAAAATGTGATTTTTACATTAAATTGCCGCAATAAATCACCTTGTGCAGCAATGACATAAGGAAAAAACCAAACTAAGCCAAATCAAGGAAATCCAAATGGGACTTAGAGTTCAAGTTAATTGCATAATTGAAGAAATAGATTTGAGAGATATTAGAAATGACAGGATGCATCAACCACCAACACGGCAAGAAGAAAAGTTGGAAAACAGGAATGATGGGGAAGATAATGGCCTCCAACTAGTTGAATAATTTATTTTGCTTTTTCTAAGGATCTGGAACGAAGTGGCACCTTGGAGCTAACTACTGATCTTCATCATTCTCATGCCATGCTGAGGAGTTTCTGGCCCTATTTGAGCCTATGTATTAAAGGCAAGTATGACCATCAAGTCACAACACTGAATGTTTTCAGTTACTGTACCAGAAATTTCCTTTTGTACTAAGGACTACCCTGTAAGCACTTTTCTTAGGAGGCTCTGTATTCATTTCACTGATTTGTTTTGCTTAAAACATTTGGAACGCCTCACACATTTGTATAAATCTGTAGTGTATCTCTACATTTTATTATATGTGTATTTTTAGGTGACTGTTTAAGCCAGTTTCATAACTTTGTCTGCCTACCTTGTTGTGCATTATAGTATTCTCTGGACACTATTTGTAATTTCATATATCTTTGGTTTAAAAAACAGCGGTGATTGGTTATGCTTTATTTTGTAATCAGAAGTTCACGTGTTCCATCATCTTCTCCACAAACTTTGGCAGACACACTACAGCCCCTATAAAGCCCAGCGCCATGAGAGTTTTGACCAGAAGGAGCCCCCACACCATCACGTTCTTAAAAGATACCCACATCTCACCTTTTATTTTTTAATGCTTAGGTTATTTTTTCAGGATTTTCATGTATATAAATATTTCTATTCAGAAACCCTTCAAATTACCTAGTACCACAAGCAAAACATTAGCAATGACTAATAGGATCTTGTGAATACCTTCTGATGTTGTTCCTCCTTCATCTTTTGCAATTTTTGATTTTCTTCTTCCTTTAGAGAATCCCTATAAGCCCGGCTTCTGGCCTGAAAGGTAGAGGGAAAAAAAATCGTAGGAAAAAGCATCACCACAATATACATACTGTCTGCCTACCATGGGACTGGTTCTAAGAACTCAGCCTCCGTACTAAGCATACAGTAAGCTCTCCACGCACACTTGCTTATTGAGTGATTTATGCATATGTCTGAAGATGTCCCTTGGGATATATCAGAAGACTAGCATAATCACAATCATCCAGCACATTTTAAAGGATGATCTAAATGTTTAATTAAGCTTTAAAAATATCCCCTCGGAGATAATCAACATAGTTTATTCTTTCTAGTGAGAAGGATTTCAAATAGAGGAAAGTTAAATATAATTTTTCAAGAATATTCGAACTAACTTATCAGTCAATATCAGAGACAAGCAATAGCGACACTGACTTTAGAGGCACTGACACGTCTACCGCTCATTAATGGTATCCTATTAAATAGCTTGTCCACTGGTGATGGATACCATATAATTCCAGAGATGTATTTCTTTCTAAGTCTGTGCACCCCTAATCTGTACCTACAGTGTATTTCTATTTCTGAGAGGGAAGACAAAGCCCGTTCAGGAGCACAGGAGTCATCAATTCTGGCTGAATTAGGACCCCAAGGGGTAAGCCTTAGGAGAGCCAGCACACTCAGTAGGATGTCCTTCAGTCCCACCGACTCACCGTGTATGAGTTCCACACACTGGCATAGCAACCACGTATGCTGGAATTTATGAGATTTCAAGTATTCTGTCTGTTCATTTGTCATACACTTTCTCTCCCTCACACTGATTTGTAGCTCAGCCTCTGGAAGGCAGAGAGGCCAGCCTGATAAGCTAATACGTAGGAAATTCCATTGTTCTCATAAAACTATCAGCAGCATCATAGCAGCAGGCTACATATTTCAAGCCTAGTTCTTTGCACTAATAATCCATAAAGCTTATGTAGGCTGGCCCCCGCTTTTACTCAGCTATAATTTTTCTCAAGCACCTCTTAATTCATTCCCCCATTTCTGTCACTATAAAACCATATTCCATCAAATAATAAGCAGTACTTGTCAGAGCAGGAGAGAGCCTTTTGGAATTGTATCATCTATAGCACCACTAATTAGAACAGTGTTCAGAAAGCCCTCGTACATTGAAACCCTGCTACAGTAGACAGGCAAACACAGCCAATGACTTTCTCTTATCTATATCCCAAACACAAGGGAATTGTGATAAGACAGAAGATGGGGAGTGGTTCTCCAGTGATTCCTTCTTTTTATTGTAGAGAAGGCTAGACTTCATCACAAATATTCCATATAAGACCTGAACGAGGGGAAGGAGGTCGGGGGCCCATCTCCTACTCAAGACATTAAAAGGAGTAGTAGGCTATTTAGTTAAAGCAGACATGATGACTTGAGAGAGGAGCCTAGATTCTATCCGGATACACACCTTTCAGGCTTAACCACTTTGTTTTTCTTTTATGAAAATATGGGTCCTAGTTTTTGACTCAGAAAAAAAATGATTATTAGACACAAATTGTCGTTTAAAGGCCACAGAAACTGGGATGTCACATGGCACCTTAACTACGAAGAGTTCAAAGTTACTAATGCTTGCTTACCCAGCTGAGATCCCTAGGCAGGACAGGAAGCTTCTGTTCAAAAATAATAGGAGGGGGGGAAAAACTTTTGATCACTACTTTTCTTAGCTCTAAATCCCCAAAATTTCTAAGTCATTGTATACACATAATTTTTCTATTGTTAAATATTAATATATTAATACTAATTTTTTGTTATTCAACTAAAATATACATTTTACTTATCCTCCCCTAAAAGTTATGCTTGTAATATATTCATTCAATAAACAATATTTAAGCCTCCTATGTGCAAGCACTGTGGTAAGACACGATCCCAGATCTCAGGTGCTTACAGCCTAGTGTGGAAGTCAGAGGAGAAGATTAACAATTACAGTGCAGAATGACAGGTATTGTGATGGAGGAAGCTAAAAAGAAGGACATTTAATTAAAATGGATCAAGGACACCTTCTCCAAGGGGGTGACATTAGCTTGTGTTTTAAAGAGTGAATAGGAATCAGACTAATGAAGGGGAAAAGCATTGTGTGAACAAATGAAAAACAGCGTTGTATGACTTTGCTAAGGCTGCCATGATAAAGTAACACAGACTGGGGGGCTTAAGCAACAGACATTTTATAGCCTCACAGTTCTGGAGGCTGAAAGTCCAAAATCAAGGTGTGTGCAAGGCAGCTTCCTTCTGAGGGCTGTGAGGGAAGGATCTAGGCTTCTCTCCTTGGCTTGTAGATGGCTGTCTTCTCCCCACACCAATTCACATCATCTTCTCTGTATGCGTGTCTCTACGTCCAAATTTCCCCTTTTTATAAGGACGCTTTTCCTATTGGATGAGAGCCTACTCTAACGATTTCATTTTAACTTGTTTACCTCTGTAAAGACCTATCTCCAAATAAGGCTGTATTCTGAGGTACTGGAGGTTAGGATGTCAACATATGAATTTTGAGGGGACAGAATTGAACCCATGACAAGCATTAAGTTCCCATTTCAGGATGGTGGAGCAAAGATGTTTCTGCTCCATTCTTCTCTCAAAGATTACCCTGTTTAGAGAGGAGAAAATGAAACAAACACAAATTATCTTCAAGAACTGAAAGAAATCTATATTCCCTGATGAAAATCTATGAAGACAAAGTAGATGAAGAAATGGTAAGTGAGTAAGAGAGGAAAAGAACAAACCTAAAGACGTGCCAATGAGGGGAGAGAGGACACCTACGAGAAGCCAATTTTCTGCACAAAGCCATGTGAGGGCCCAAGAAATGGATGCACCAGCTATTGGGGAAGACAGATGGGTGATGGGAAGGGGCCCATGCCTGCTCCTACCCTGAAAATTGAGGCACTAATTCTCCCAACCCTGGCAGGAAATCAAAAGTGCATTCTCGGGATAAACTAAACCAGGCACGCCTAGTACAGAAGGCAGCAGTGGTCAAATCCCAGGCTGGGAATGAAAGGATCGTGTAAAATCCTGCATACTGAGCAGTCAGCCTCCGGGTCCCCTCTTTGAAGTTTTCTTCTGCTCCCTGCACTGTTTCCTCTGAGAGACGAAGGTGATATTTTATCCATGAAACAAGAACAGGTTGCTATTTTTATAAAGCAACAGAGAAGAAAGGAGCTCTTGGAAATTAAAAATATCTCCCCTCCTCCTACAGAAAGACAAACCAGTAAAATATTTAGAAGGTAAGTCAAGAAAATACGTGTGAAGTAACAGAAAAAAAATTATAAATGTGTGCATAAGTATGGATATATGCATGTATGTATATATATGTACGTGTATATATATGTTTGTGTGTGTATATGTGTGTGTGTGTGTGTATATATATATTTGCCCCCAGTTCCTGGCATGGAACTCCTAAAACCCTAATAATTTTTTAAGTGATAAGAGTATTAGGAGCATCTCTTATTCTCATATTTGGTCTTTGACCCTGTCCCTGACACAGAGCTGCTGAAACCTTTGTAAATTCCTAAGTGATAAGAGCACTAGGAGCATTTTTTGTTCGAATGAGGTGACTCTCGGTGGGCCCCCGGGTGATCACCGGAAAGACCAAGCCATGATTAGAAGTTTAGAATTTTCAGTCCCAGCCCCTCCCCCATCCTCCAAAGGGAGGAGAGGAGCTGAAAACAGAGTTAATAATTGATCATGTCCATGTGAGGAAGCCTCTATAAAACCCCCAAAAGTACAAGAGTTGGGGGAACTTCCAGGTAAGTGAACGCATCCATATACTGGGAGGGTGGCTGACCCCCAACTCCACAGGGCTAGAAGCTCCTGAGCTCAGGACCCTCCTAGACCTTGCCCTATGTATTCTTTTCATCCATGTTCATCTGTATCCTTTATCATATCCTTTAATAAACTGGTAAATGTAAGTAAGTGCTTCCCTGAGTTCTGTGAGCCACTTTAGCAAATTATTCAAACCCAAGTTGGGAGTCACAGGAACCTCTGATTTGTAGCCGTGTCAGACAGAAGTTGAGGGTAACCTGGGGACATACTACTTACAATTGGCATCTGAAGGGGGAGGCAGTCTCATGGGATTGAACCCTTAACCTGGGGGAACTGACACTATCTCCAGGTAGGTAGTATCAGAATTGAGCTAAATTGTAGGACACCCAGCTGATGTTGCAGAATTGCTTCTTGTGGGGAAAAGACCCCACACACGTGTTGTGAGAAGTGTTGTGAGTGTGGTAGTAGTGTAAGAGTAAAGGAGACACTCAGGAAGGAAAGGACTGGGGTTTTTTCTAATTCAACATGCCAAGAAGTAGGGGGAAAAAAGTAGTCAAAGATAAATTAGAGGAGAAAAATATTTTTTACTAAAAAATTAGAAGATAAATCTAGGAGGCCTAGGATTTGAATAATAAGAATTCCGTAAATAGAAAACGAAGGGAAATAAATCAAAGAAATAACACAAGAGAATCATCTAGAACTAGAGATGAGCTTCCAGACTGAAAATGAATAAAAATGGCCCTCATGCTAAGACACAGCATTATGAAATTACAGAACACCAGGAAAAAAAGAGAAGATATTAAAACATCTCCAGAGAAAAGTGCTCATATAAGGACTGACATTCAGATGGTCTTGGATTTCTCAGAAACCAATACTCAAAGTTAGGAGAGTAATGCCTTTAAAATTCTGGAGGGAAATTATTTCCAACTTGGAATAGTTACCAGAAAATTGCAAGCTAAGTATGAGGGTTGAATAAAGATAGTTTCTGATATGCAAGGACTCAACATGCATCTTCTCTTGAGAAGCTACTAACTAATATGCTGCACCAAAACAAAAAAAATAAAGCAAAAAGAAATGAGACCCAGAAATCAGGTGACCCAACATCAGAAAGCAATAAAAGCAGTTCCCTAGATGACTTTAAAGCAGTGATTCCCTTCCTTGGCTGCACACCAGAATTACCTGGGGAGTTTTAAAAACCCTGCAGCACAGGCCACAGTACAGCAAGATCTCTAGGGGTGCGACTCAGACAGCAATGAATTTTAAAGCTCCCTGGCTGGTTCCGATGTGCAGACAAGGCTGAGAACCTTTCTGTGGAAGGGGAGTCCCAGAACAACAGCTGTGCGAGAGGCCTAAAGAACAACCAGACCAGGTCAAGGCAGGAGGTAAGAGAGATATAGGAGGGCAAGAAACCCGGAATTGACAAGTTATCTGACAGGTACAAAAGGGAGAATTGTGTGGAAATTTGCATCAAGGGAAATTTTATAGAACAGTCACAAAAGTTGAAGGAAGGCAGTTGAGTGTTCAAAGGAAACCAAGAAAATGCAAAAATAAAATGAAAATTCTATAAAGTTGAAAAAGAAAGAAAATGTAGAGTATACTAACTGACTTGGCAGTGAGAAATATTTATGTAGTCATCATAAGGGAAAGCCTGACATACTGAATAATTATATTAGGAGAATGGGGAGAAGAAATTAATAAGATCTGAAACTGATTAATCAAGAGACAGCAATCTACACATTAACGGATATGGGGAGCCAAATAACAAAAGAAACAGCTCAGGGAGTGTGGTGGGATGAACACTGGGCCCCCAAAGATATCTGTGTCCCCATCCCTCAAAACTGTGAATGTTACCTTACACGGCCAAAGGGACTTTGCAGAAATTAAGGATCTCAAGATGGAAAGATAATCTGAATGATCCATGTGGGCCCAACGCAATCATAAGTGTCCTTACAAGAGGAAGGCAAAGTCAAAGAGTGAGGAGAAGGTGATGGGAGGATGAAAGTAGAGATTAGAGGGATGCAGACATTGGCCAAGGAGCCAAAGAATGCCAGCAGCCCAAAGAAGCTGGAAGAGGCAAGGAACAGATTCCCCCCAGAGCCTCCAGAAGGAACCAGCCCTGCTGACACCCCGATTTTAGCCCCTTCGTACTCACTTCTGACTTGTGACCTCTGGGACTGTGAAAGAATAAATTTGTGTTGTTTTAAGACACTAAGTTTGCAGTAATTTGTTACAGCAGCAATGGGAAATTTTTTAAGGTATAATTGATATATAACATGATATTAGTTTCAGGTGTACAATGTAATGATCCGATATTTGTATATATTGCAAAATGATCACCCAGAAGTCTATTGACACCCATCACCTTACGTGGTTACAAAATAAGTCTATTGACACACATCACCTTACATGGTTACAAAAACTTTTTGCTTGTGATGAGAACTTTTAAGACCTAGTCTCTTAGCAACTTTCAAATATGCAATACAGTATTATTAACTATAGTCACCATGCTACACTACATCCCTAGGACTTATTTATTTCATAAGTGATGGGAAATTAATACAAGGAGTTTAAAGTATTGGAGTAGAAGTGGGATTGAAGGAGTGCAAGGGACAAATGCCTTTAAGTGTTGACTTTTTATAGAACTTGTTCCACATGGATAAAATTTAAATAACCAAACTGCACTAAGTGTTCAGATTCGTGGAAGTGAGAGGATATGACTGGAAAGGCATGAGCTCTAGGGCAGTGCTCCTCAAACATTAATGTGCACACAAATCACCCACGGACTGTGTTGAAATGCAGGTCCTGACTCAGTCTGAAGTGGGGCCTGAGATTTGTCTACAGTTCTGTAAGCTCCCAGGTGAAGCCCATGCTGCTGGCCCATGGACCATATTTGAGCAGCAAAGACCTGGACTCTGGGACTGTAGAGTAGTGAGTTGGGAGGTAGGAGGGGGTGGGGCAGAGAGCAGAAAAATATTTGTGCTTAAGCTAAGGCTTTTTGAGTTTATCCTTGAAGATATAGGGGGACACAGGGCAGTGGAACAACAGGATGAGATTTTTTAAATTATTATTCTCTGTAGAAGAGGAGCAGGCAGGGGCAGCAAACCAGGGCCTGGAAACTATTTAGCGTGCAACTGGAAATATTCAATGATAATGACCGAGGAAGGTATGATGCTGCTGGTACTTCTGCCTACACACACACACACACACACACACACACACACAATACAGATGAACCACACCAACTCATGTGTAAGTGAACACCATAAGTTATCTTCTGTTTGAAGTTTTCCTGTGTAACACCTAAAGGATGTTCTTATAGTCTTTTCATTGACAAAACTATACAGTGTTTATTAAATTCCCATCTGCCCATGACAGATGCACATTTAAATAAGTGTAAGAAGAAAAATTTTCTCAGGAAAGTTGCATTATGCAGTAAAGTTAAAATTATTTCTTAAAGAAACAGCTCATCACACCCCATATAGACAAGCATCACACAGCGTTCACGTTGTGTACATTGACAATAGTTAAGACAAACTGCAGGTGTCTTAACTTCACAAAAGCACAGTGTACGTATTTGATTTTCCTGAAGCATTAGAAATGGTTCTGCAAAGCATTCTCAGAGGAATTCTATGTGTATAGATTGGACAGAATGTGAAGACTATAATATGGGTAAAAAGTCAGTTAAACATATTGAACACTAACAAATTATTAATAGTTCGGTGTCAAAATGGGAGCAGCTATTGAACCTAGTACAGAGGGAACCATCCTGGGTCCAACCCAGCTCCGTGTCTTCTATTAATAACTCTGAGGATCGTGTGACTAATGCACTAATCAATCCACAGAAAATGCAGCTCTGGGAGACATTACTAATGCTTTGGATGACAATATTAAAATTCAGGATGAATTTTAAATTGTTAAATTGAAATGAGCCAAAATCAATAGAGCAAGCACACATAGTTCTGCCAGGTGTTTCAAAACATAAGATTCAAGAAGCTCTCAAACAAAAATCAAGGCCATCCTGCAGCCAAACACCCAGTTGGTAAAGCTACCCAACTCCTGTTTCTCTCCCCTCCCTCACAGCCACAGGGTATGTGGACAGAGGTCAAGGACTGTCCCTCACACATGCTTTAGCTCTACCACCTACAACTTCTCAACTCTTTCCTCCAGAGCAATGAGGGGAGAGAGATGATGAATTTGATATGACTTACAGTGTCCACACTGGCAAATTTAGACTTTGGACACCACATTAATAGCAGGGGGAAAAAAAATAAGGTGCACTTAAAGGTTTGTAGGTAAGAGAATAATGACCTTTTTCCAAGGACTGTCATAATGTCTTCCTTATATTTCAAAACATGGTTACTAAAGAGCAAGGGAGGATGGGAGAAGATGATCAGATTTCTCTAACAACTTATCATTTACCTGCCCAAACTCTGCAAAAGCTAAGACTTTTTAAGACTTAAACCCATATTTTCTTTCAGCTACAATCCCTTCCTGGAGTCATCTTTAATTACCCTTACTTTCTTGTCTCTATTAGCCAGTCAATAACCAAGCCCCGCCAATTTCACCTTCTAAGCAGTTCTCTGACCTGTGTGCTCATCTCCATCCTCTAATTCAAGTCTTCATCATTCCTCACCTAGACTGATACAAAGCTCTCAGAGGCCTTTCTGCCTCTCTATTCCTTTAGATCCATCTTTCACATGGTTACCAGTGTGATCCAGCTAAAATACAAATCTGACCTTGAAGCTTCCCTGTTTAAAATGTTTCAGTACCTTCAGTACTCACGGAATGAGGTTCAAGCTCTTCAATGTGGGATGCAAATTTCTGCAGTGGTGTTCTACCAGGAGCACCACAGCTCCCTGTGGGGGGCATTTCTGGATGTCTTAGTGTCTGGGGAATGCTACCAGCACTTTGTGCCCAGGGGTCAGGGGTACTAGACATCCTGCAGTACCCAAGATGGCCAACACAATGAACTATCCCACTCAAATTGCTGCTCTTGAGAAATCTCCTCCTGGCTCCTGCCTACTTCTCCAGCCCTCTAGCTCACTCTTCTAGACTGCAGCTACACAAAACTCTTCTTCCCTAACACAAGCTATGCTTTTTCTTGCCATTATACCTCAATCCCTGCTTCTGTGTCTTGATTGATTTCTGAAACCTGGAATGACTCTCTTCACTTGAGACTCATTTTCTAAGCTTAAGCTTTCTAATTGTTACATGCTTTACACGTATAACTACAATTTTCTCCTTCACTTGACTAAGGTCCTTCCAGGCAGAAATTGTATGGACTCAGTAGGCCTTATGTAAACTTGAAAATCTGAAGGATGGATAGATGGATGGATAACTGGGTGAGATCAAAGGCTTTTCAGAGGCTGATGTTTAGTCCAGGTGCCCATAACGTAGGTAACAAGTATACAAGCATTGTTTTACAGCTGAGGAATGAGCTGAGGTCCAAGTTTCAGATAAGGTCATCTGCCCTTAGTTTCAATATTCTATGGTGTACAGGTCCCTCTATGCCCTTAATCTTTGTTTACCAAACAGCTCGTTAAAAATGCCACACAGCACCCTGCATGGCATTCCACTTACCCAAGTTGAAGACTGTGGGTCATGAAGAGCAATTTGACAGGCACTTCTCTGGGGCAATTCTGTGTCCAGTCTGCTCAAGAACTCAGCAGTTTTGCTAGCAGGAACACAAATAGGTGTTAGCACCTTCATAAAAATAGAAATATCATTATTTACTGTGCCTTTGGATACTAGCCTAGACTTATATTGGGTGATGACTGAAAGTGTCCTAGGTAGAACAAAAGGTTAGTTTGAGAACAGGGTAGAGTAGAAAAATCAAAAGAAAATGCTATTGCAAGACTGCATTCTTGGAGAACGTTAGTTCAAAAAATATAAAACTGAGTTTATGGAATGTGAACCCATGATTTCATTTTTTTCTACTTTGTGTACTTTGACATAGAGATAAATGCTCTCTCAGGTTCCACAGTACAGGGCCCTAATCTCCTATCCGAACATTTAAAGCTAGACACTCAGTCTTCACCATAGAGCTGTGGACATCAATCCCCCATGGCATCTCATTCCACACTGGTTTTACATCAGGCCCTTCACCCTCTGGGGGCTTTCTCCCAGTCATATCTCATTTCCCTCATAGCTTTTACTACTCTCAGGATACACAGACCCTCTAATCCAGTAACACTTAACCATTTATGTATCATGGACCCCTCTGGGATTCTGAAAGAAGAAACAGACCCTCTCCCTCCAAACACATAGATACCTCACATACACCCCCATTTGCATTTGATTTGTACCTCCCATGGGAGATAAGAAGTGTTGCTGGTTCTGGTCTGCATTTCTGACATCTCCTTTTAGCTCTGAAAGATTATGAAAGATGGGCCTAGAAATGTCCTCAGTTTTAATAAGTTCTTTGTTTTTCCCCTTAAAAATCTGAACAGTCACCCCAATTTCTCCTCTCATCTATGTTAAGCACAGAACACAGGAATTGTTTCCTAGTTTAGTGACTGCCCCATTTTGCCTACTATTGATTAATTTCTCTACCTTTGTCCTTTCTCCATGTAATTTGTGGGATTTTTACCCCATTCCTCCACGTTCACAACCAAATACGTCTTCAAGGCATGATTTATATTGGACCAGACCCTTTCAGTCTACTCCCCATCTGCTTCCTTCCTTCTGTTATCCCTCTGCTTCCCCCTAATATTTTAGGCCTACTGTGAAGATCCAATTCATCAAGCACTTAGGATGGGGGCATCAAAAGAAACACAAATGGCCTGGTAAAAATAAATGCTATCCAGTGGGGGGAAAATCAAAACAAGGAATTAGAAATTACATGGAGATGCCAACATCCCTTCAAATAATTACTTAGGTAGAACATGGCATTTGAACAAGGCCAGAAGCTTGAGCTGGGAATGGAAGAGCTAAAAGTTAAGCAATGTACATAACCCTGAGAAACAGAAGGCTTCGGCGGTTGAGACAAGCAGCCGTTCCATTTGTCTAGGATTGCTTATCTCGCCCAGAATAGACAAGGAGACTAATGGAGTTGCAGAGTCTGGAAGCTGCCCCACTGTCTGGAGCTTTGTGAAGCCATCAGTCAAAAGTGTAAAAAGAAGAGAGTTGCCAGAAGTTTGGATGAGATTTCTGAATATCCTTAGTTGAGTACAGCCCATAGGAAAAAGCAATGAAAAAGAAACACCGTGGTAAGCCAGGAAGGAACTTCAGACCAAATTGACTGGCAGCCCTGCGTTGTCTTCTCTCTGTTGCTTCTTACTGGCCAAAGCCAAGCACAAAGCCGGCTGGGTAGCTAACCACCAGCTATGGCCCTGGTGCCAATTATCACTGCCCCACTTGTGCCACAAGATTAAATCATAATGACAGGGCCACAGGACTGTCACAGGAATACGAGTTGGAGCCTTTGGAGAACGTGGATTACTCCCAAGAGACTAACTATACAACGAAGACAAGTTCCATGTTCACCAGGAGAACAGGTAGTTTTCTACTATTAGTACAGTGCCTAGTATATAATTTCCAAATATCAGATGAATTGAAAGAGGATCCCTAGGTAATTATGGTCATCTTTAATAGAAATAAAATTTAGAACCTCCTTGTGAGGCAAAAGGAGAAGAATCTCCTGGTGAGGAAGTCCAACAAGACTAAGAACCCTAGACTCTGCCCATGAGTCACCATCTCCTTGGGGTTTCTTGCTCTTTGTCACCATTGTGACTCCGCCACCTACTGGAGGGGGATGATCCTCTTCCGCTTTATCACTCTGACCCAAGATAAATACAGGACGCACTCTTTTGTTCTCCATAGAACAACTGATGATGGACTACCAATAACAGACTGGTTTGAAGATTTAGTCTATTCATGTCCAACTTATGATCTTCAAGGGTCCTTCCTGCTTATTCTCAGGGCAATTCCTACAGCTTATCCTGAAAGTTGTCTTCAGGATAAGCTCATCTCGACATAACTCAGTTGTAGCAGAGACTGCTAAATGTCCATCAAAATATATGTTCTCCTCTTTTAGTCACATAACTTGACTACGTTTCCTAGACTTCCTTGCAGCTAAGGTTGACCTTGTGGCTGAGTCTTGACTAAAGGAATGTGGGAGGAATTGATGCACACCACTTCCAGGACTAACTAATTATAAACTTCCCACACATGCACCTCCACACATTTTTCTTCTTCTGGCTGGCTAGAATAGAGACAACCTTCAACACAAACTTGGAAGTCATGTATTGAAGGTGGTAGAACCTCCATTGGTTTTTGGTGCTTGAATATCTGAATGGAGGGGGCCTCGTCCCAAACCTGCCCACCCACGTCTTAAGTGAGAAAAACAAAAAAACACAGTGCTCAAGCTATTGTATATTTTTGAGGTCTGTTTATTACAGCAATTAGCCTACCCTAATAATACAACATATAGTAATATACGCACGGGAATCATTTTTCAATTTAAATGATCAATTCCAAAAGTATATAAGAAGAGGCCAAGAAGAGTTGAGGAAGTGTAGAAAAAAAAAAAATTCTCAGGGATTCATCTAGGCATCTTAGCTATTTCAGAACCTTAGTCGGGGGAGTGGAAGGTGGGAAAGGGGAAGAGCCTATTCATCCTTGAGGCGTCTTCCTGTCAGGTCTAGGAGCTCCCTGGGCCAGAGTACAAAAACCAGTACTCATTTATCCCATTACTACTAGGATCTTGTCTAGGTTGAGTATGGACTGGGGTTTGAGCGAAGAAATTGCACTGGGAGACAGTCAGGGAAGGAAAGGGATGTGGCTTTTTATATTGTGATATGTCAGAATATTTGAAATCTCTTAATGGAGATTCATCAATAAAACAAAATTTGACTTTTTGTAAGGACAAAAAATATAGGAAAGTCTACAGAGAGTGAAATGTGTGCCTGTTGGCTCATTTGAATAGCCCAGAATTGCATAAGATAATTCCTATACAGATTTTCTTTTCTTTTTTTGATAGTTAGAAATGATGACTAGGGATTTTAATGTTCAAGAAAGAATCATTTACAAAAATTTAACTTAGACCTGCAGGAGCTTGAGTCAGGCACCTGCCCCTCACCATACCCCAGGGCTACAAGGGCCAAGTACCTCTCTCTACCTGCTTACCTACGTCTCCCAACTCAGAACCACGGCAAGACACACAAGGACATTCTCACAAAGATATTAAACCACTGATTTTAAAGTTAAACAGTCATAATTACAAAGATACCCTCACCAAAAAACTACCAGTTACAAACCTCTGCCTGGTACTTCTTGTCTTGCGGAGAATAGATGGGGCAGTTTCACCTTCTCTCATCTCCTGTTAGCTAACAGACAAACTCAAATGACTGCGGGGTGCAGACGGGTCATGCAAATGAGTGAAGTGGGCCTAGAGTGAGGGCAACAGGAGCTCAGACCCACGGATAAATGACAACTGCCGCTCAGGTCAGTGTGGAAGACACCGGGGAGAGGAGGGAGGATTTTGACAAACTAGACAGTGATCTTCTGTGTAAAGGGGTCAGTTGCCACTTCGCTCCAGGCCATCGCTGCCCCATGGGGACACAGGCTAGCACTGCCAGATGTCCTAGTTTTTATAGGTAGACCAAAATGCTGAACATTTTTAATGTGAAGTAGCTTGGCAACAAATTCATAAGTTTTTGAAACACTGTGGGCCAACACTGTGTTACCAAAAAAACTCTGGAGGTCAAATTTGGCCCCAATGGCCAGCTGATTGTGACCAGATGTTTTTGAATTTGTTTCCACCTGTTCAGGCTTGTCGATTTCTTCATTATATATCCTTGATATTCATAAATAGAAAAAATAAGCAAGGTTGGATTCTCATATTGAAGCGGCAGTTCAGAAATAGCTGCTATGCTGGCTTGATCACGTCAGCTAACAGTAGGAGAGAGAGGGTATCTCGTATTTCACATTTATACCAAACACTAAAGTGTATTATTTTGATAGTTTATAACTATATATATTTGGGTTGATATATGAAAAACAACGGTGAGACACTATAAATAAGATGAAAAGACAACCCACAGAAAATATTTATAACCAATGAAAAAATAATAAAAGGATTAGTGTGAAAAATTTATAAAGAACTCCAATAAATCAATTAGAAAAAGACAACCCGGTAGAAAAGTGGGCAAAAAGGTAGAAACATGCATTTCACAGAGGAAGAAACCCAATTAATAATAATGAAAAGAATAACAAAAACAATAGCTTAGGACTTATATAACGCTTATTATGCATCAAGCCCTGCTGTAACCAGATATACCACATATGTTAACGTCATGACAACATTGTGACAGTAATATTATAACCTCTAACTTATAGAAATAACTTGCTCAAGATCCTACAGCTAGTAAATGTCAAAACCAGGATCAGACCCTGACAGCCTGGCTCCAGAGTCCATGCTTTCAGCCACTACACTTGACTGCTCATCACAAGCAATATCCATAAGAAAAGATGCTCAATCTTACTAATAATTGGGGACATGCAAATTAAAACAAGATACCATAGAACAGCAATTTGCAAAATGCCAATAGGAAGACCTGAGTGGGCAGGCACATGAGAATCATCTGCGGTGCTTCTTAGAAAAGGCTGAACTCAAGACTTGGGCTTTCTAACTGAGCGTGTCTGATGTGAGATCTGCAAATCAGTGTTTCTCAAAAGTACCCCTGGTGATATTGAGAACTACTACGGTAGTACAGATGGATATGTAATATGCATAATCATCTTAGGTCCACATGATTTTGACTTATGAATAATTCACGTCATATAACACATTTGGAAACAAAACCTCAGTGCGTCTTAGGAACCTTCTGTATAAGTGCTATCTAACAATACATTCTTCCTGCGTTTCATAATAGCTTCACAAACCTGAACTTCACTACCATGAGGTTTAGGTGAGCAAGTAATCATTCTTACACTCACACACGCATTCATGCAAGAACAGATATTTCCTCCGTCTCTGCTTTCTGCTTAGCAATACGCGTTATAGATATTGCTATACTAAACAGATTTTATTTTGCCTTAGTCATTTTCATATAAGTGGGTGTGAACAAAAGACATTCATACCTTATAAGAACTCAGGGAGCCTATTTAAGTAACAGGGTGAGAGAAAATGTCCTGGGATAGATAGATAATTTCCATTTAAAAAATCACAAGAATGAGAGGTATGAAACACAACATGAAAGTGAGGTAGTAACATCAGGAGGGCTAAATTTTGTACTTCATCATAATAATCAAACTATCCCATGTACTTTAAGCAATTCTTTCCCCTCGTTTAACTTGTCTTTAATGGTTTAATTTTTTAATTACAAAAGTAAAACATGAACATAATTGAGTCAGAAAATACAAATAAAAGTATAAAGAGAAAAAAGTAAAAGTCCTGCTTAACATCCCTCTCAACTTTACTCCCTTCCCCAGAGGAGAACTCCATGACTTGTCAGGTGTGTATTCCTCCCGACTGTCTTCTATTAATTGGTAAATATCTATTTAGGATGATGAGGTGGTTTACTTTGGATTGGGGACAGGGATAATTAAGGTAAGGCAGAAACTGCCAGCTGTTCTCCAAATCGTGTTTCTCACTTTCTTGGACACATAGCTAGACTACATCTCCCAGCCTCCCTTGCAATTAGATGTGGCCACATACCTAAGTTCTGTCTAGTGGAATGTAAGCAAAAGTATGAGCCAGGCCTGAGGTGACACACATCAATCACTTCCCACATGAGTCTTAATACTCTTTCCTCCTTCTGTCTGAGGTGGTACCTAAAGTGAGCTAGGAAGTCACTTGCTAAAGATGGCAGAGCCATACTTTGTTTGAGTTCTTAATGCCTGGGGAGGAGAGCTAGCCTGCTACTCTTGGACCATTCCACAACATTAAATTATGATGTTTATTTTTTTTTTAACCACAGCCTTTCATACCCTAACAGAGATTTGTTTTTTTCATAAGTGGGATACCATGATATTTGTTCTGCAAATTGCTTTCTTCATTTAACAATATCCTTGAGATTCCTCCATATTACTTTAGCTATCTTATTCCTTGGACAGCTGGATAGCATTCTATAATATGGATAAAATATATTTAACCACTCCTACTCATGGGTACTTATACTGTTACCAATGAATATTCCAGTATACACATCTTTGTGCACATGTATGAGTATTTTTCTGGGACATATATCTACAAGTAGAATTATTTTCTAGCAAATCTATTTACAAATATATATGCATGCTTAAACCACTCTTGATAGCACCAAGCTGCTCAATGCAAATTTATATGCTCACCAAAAATTAACAATATGAAAGTGGCAATTTGGAGGCATAGACTACCTCCTCTAAGTACTAACCCCACCCTGCCTCACACATTCCTATTTATCTCAGTCTCCTCCAAGTGCCCCACTCACCCAGGATCACTTGGTCTCTCAATCCCATACTACTCTGTACATCCCTACGCTATAGCCCACACATCTCATCTGCCCTCCCAAATTCTTCCACAGTGGCAGCAAACTCTTGATATGTGAAGAGCCAACAATTCTATAGCCGTAACCTCATTTCAGAAAGTCTTCCTCAAATATAAACACTATTAGGCAAACGTCAGGGTAAAAACTGTCGCAGGCATGATCCTATGGATACTAAAATCAGTGGGGAAAAGTTTGAGGACAAGAGGATATTAGAATAGTCTTAAGCATCTCCCCCAATTACAAAAGGAGAAAACAGAAACTTCACAGTGGCAACCACCTTCACCAAATGATCAAAGTTAACATCATCAGTAATAAGGATATCATCAGGTACCCTCTGATATGATGCACCAAAGACACAGCATCACTTCTTAGTATTCTTACTGAAAATTATAACATCAATCTAACCATGAAGAAACATCAGACAAACCCAAATTGAGGGACATTCTACAAAGTAACTAACCAGTACCCACTGAAAGTATCAAGATCATGAAAGAGAAAGAAAAAATGAAGTAGCGCGAAGGATTAAAGGAGACTAAGGAGTCGTGACCACTAAAACGCATTATGTGGTCCTGAATTGGATCCTGAAACAGAAAAAGGACAAAAAGGACATTGGGGAGAGACAGGTGAAGTTCTAATCAAGTCTGTAGTTTATAGTGTATTAATATTAACTTCCTGGTTTTGATAGTTGCACTATGGTTATATAAGATATTAGCAGTGGGGGAAGCTGGGAGAAGAGTTTACTGGAAAATTCTGTACTATTTTTGTAACTTTTTTCTAAGCTGAAAATTATTTCAAAATGAAAAGAAAAAAATTTCTCATCTTTCTGCATTACCTGAAACTAAGACTATCCCTTAAGGACGGTGCTTCCCCCTGAGTTCTCTAAATGGAGCTATTTTACTCCTCACACTACATACTCCTCAGTGACAGGTTTGGGGAAGAGCAGGCATCCTCTCTCTCCCCATGCTATGTCCAGACCACTACTTGTCCCCCCATCACTTCAAAAAAAATCGTCTATTCATGTAGTATTCACAACACCAGTAAATACCATCCTCTTCCCCTCTTTGCTACTGTCAGCCTCCAACGTTCTGGTCAACCGTCTCTCATTTGTTGAAGATCGGCCTTCCTCTCTATCTCAACTACCGTCATCAACATGGATGTCTTACATTGCCTCCCCATCTTCCAGCACCCAGGCTCTGTTTCTTGACTTCCTCGTTTCCAAT
Source organism: Equus asinus (assembly GCF_041296235.1). Lineage (NCBI taxonomy): Eukaryota > Metazoa > Chordata > Mammalia > Perissodactyla > Equidae > Equus > Equus asinus. The sequence goes on along the minus strand of NC_091800.1, from coordinate 31,391,500 downwards.
AGCTCTTCATTCTGCCTCAGCCACACTCCAAGAGTCATATCCTAGACTTTGTTGTCATTAACAAATGTCTTCCCTCCAAAACATCAAATGACACATCCCTCTCTTGGACAGAACTTTCTATCATTCCATGTTCTTTGCAGAAACACCTTCATTACAACAATTTCTGATTTTAGATTCATTCATTTTAGTTGTTGTTGAACTATTTGTATTGGTTCTAATAATTTTTTTAGTTGATTCCTGTGAGATGTTTTAGACAATCAGAGGCACTTATCTCTTCCTTTTCAATATTTAGTCCTTTATTTCTTTGTTACAAATAGAAACTCTCTACCTAAAAATCAGTGTCAATAATAGCAAGCATTCTTGTCATCTTGTTCCAGACTTTATTGGGAAAGCTGACTTCTTTTTCTGTTTTCGAACAAAACATAGCACCTTCCCTGAATATTTAGCAGAACTCACTGAGAAAAACTGGGCCTAGTGTCTTTAAGATCAAACTTGATTTTCTTTTCCATTTATATTTTTCATTCTATTTAGGTTTCATGTCTAGTAGCATATATTTTCCTAGGAAAGATTTTTTTTTATCCAGACTTCCTAATTTAATAATTAGAAGTAGGATATAGTATTTTTTTCTTCCAGAACTTTGGTTATACTTTCTTTCTTGTCCTTGGATTGCTTCTTTATTCCTTACTCAGACAAGTTAGAAGTTTGCCTATTTTACCAGAATTTTTGTTTTAAATCTAACTTTTGTTTTAATTTATAGATATAAATTTTTATTTTCTACTTCATTATTTTTTTAAATTTTTTCTTTCTTTATTTCTTATATTTATTTTTATTTATTTTATGGTTATAATCTTACTTAGTAAAACACTTAGTCCTTTTATTTCCTTTTTTCCTAAATGCGTTTTAAGACTCTATATTTTCTAAATAATCTTGTAACCACATTCCATAGAATTTAACACGGGATACTTCAAAATTTTTATTCTTTTATCCCAAAGTAATTTGTGACTTCAGTTTTAGTTTCATTTTTTCACCAAGAGTCATTTAGAAAGGTAATTCTTAAAAATTTTTAAGCAGATAGGCTTTAAAATGTCTTATTGTTTAAGTCCTAATTTTATTACATTTTTCTCAGACAGTAGCTTTCTAGGATTTGGTGATTTTTTTGAATTTACTGAGAATTTTGGAGGGCTTAGTCCAAAAATTAATGACCAATTTTGTGGTAGTTAAGTCAGTATTTGTAAAGAACATCTATTTTCACATACCAAGTACAACATTTTATAACTATGTCTATATAATCGTCATGCAGAGTCTGTTTAAATCCTTTACTTCTTGTAGTTTTTTGGTTCACTTGATCTGTTAATTTTTATTTATTTCCTAAATAAAAGGAAAATTTGACAAATCCATTATCTATATTACAGAATGTAGTATGTAGTCCAGGAGATGACAAGGAGACAGAAGCCATAATGCAAGTGGCATGTGATAAATACCGGTATGAAGGTGGTAGTAGTGGGATGAAAATGGTTAACGTATCCTAGGATGTCTGCAGGAAGAATTGATAGTGGGCGGAAATTTTGATATGGTCTTAACCCAACATGATTTAACATTGGGTAGGCAGGGATTCTCTCAGACCAGATTTCTCATAAACTGTTCAGTCTTACTCTGAACAAAACAGACACAGGATTTTTGCATCTGTAAGTTTACTTCATTAGCGTAAGATAGAAAGTTATGACTAGGATGACTTTTGATTCACCTTACTCAGATTATAAAATGTGAGGCTGGATTTAAGCCTACCATATGGATAAGGGATCAATTTAGCCCTTAAGTGTCTTTTGGAAGCTCCCATGAAGGGCATTAGAAGTTTTGTGAGCATATTAGAAGGCAAACTTGGGGCCTAAGTATGCATATTCAGCAGACCTGCCTGGATCTTCAGCTCCAAGAAACTAAAATAGATGAAGATGTGCCTCCTAGGAACTAATCACACTATTATTCAAATGGAAATAAAAGAGATGCATGGTTCCAATGGCAGAAATGAAGAAAACTTCCCAACATTACAATCAATAGGCTGAGCTCAAGGTGATGCTTGGCAGTTTGGGAATAGGAAGGTCCTGTTTTGGAATGGGCTTGGTTCCAAGAGCTTTTCCAACTGGGGTTTTAAGAACTAAGCCCCTTCTCCCCTAAAAACAATATTGGAAACTGTACCCAGGAGTAGAGCACAGCCAGGAGAGGTCACAAAAGCATCTATCCTATAGTACGTTGAATTGTGGTACTAACCCAGTGTTGGGCCTGGGAAGATGTCATTCGTTTATGATGAAAATCAGAGAAAGCAGACATACTGCCTCATTTTTTCTTTTGCCTACTCTAGGCAAAATTTAGATCTTGGTTGCAAGAAACAGAAGTCAATTTTGCCCAAGTCTTTCTCTCTGAACTGACCCACCCTATAGTCTTCTCCACTGGTACCCCATGTTGCTACGGTGCTTATCATCTCCACCTTAGCCAGATGTTCCTGACCTGCAAGTATGCCATGCCTCTAAACTACCCATTTTCCCTAACTCCTCAAATCTCAAGACAAAGACTTGGCTGCATCACTTACTGTCTCTGTGACTTTGGGCAGTTTAAATTATTCACCCCTCCACCTGGAAAATGAGAATGATATATCCCCAGTAGCAGTAATCTGAGAATTCAATGAAAAGAATGTATATTATATGCTTAATACTCCTGACACTCCACAGGTTCTCAATAATATAGCAGCTTATTATTTTGCTTATTTCATTTAAAAGAGCCAAGTACTCTGTGCTTTTTAAAAACTATACAAACATATAATCTATTGCATGAAATGGTTATTAGACATGAGTTAAAATTTCAAATGTTTAAAATATACCCAATTCTTATCTCTCCAGTACATCCTTAAAAGAACATTGCTTTTCCTAACACTCTCACACAAAATGTGTCTGATTCTCCCTACATATCCTACCCTAGGCCCCACCATGAGCTACATAGGCTCAAACATGTCTCTGTATCCACCCAAAAACCACATAATTAGAAAGATGATTATAAGCCTCAAAATTACCATTTAAATTTTTAAATGCTGACATTTTGCCCAGTATTTTAAATAACCTTAATCACAACATCCTCTGTTCAATTATAAAACACACATAATCAAAAGTTTATTAACTGTTACTTCAAATACTCAATCTACCAGTACTACTGACTAACACCTTTGACTTTTTATAAGTAATAAAAAAATTACAGAAAGTAAAAATAATGGTGAAAACTATGCCAAAGTTAGATGTCTATTTCCACCCTTTGCTTTCAAGTTCAAGAATCCTGGAACAAACTCTAAATTGTGAAATTTGAGTCTGTCCCCAGCCAGAATAGCAGACCTAATGCACCATTAATCTGGTCTGCTCTCAGCCACAAATTGAAATAGTCACAGTCATTCGATTTTTAAGGAAAAGACTGTACTGCAGAAGTACATTCCAGAGGTCTTTTCATAAAACCATCCTGTGTGCTCCATCTGCATGTGCAATCTGCTTGTGTATTTTCAGCCAGCTTGCATGGGCAGATTAATGCGTACAATTAGAAAGCAACCTCACAGGCATTCGATAAACTGCCTTCATTATTACACACAGGAGAGTCCCTTTGGATGTCAATAAAAGCCTAGTTTTCTGCCTGTTAGCTAAATAATTGACAACACTAAAAATAATCAGAAGCAAATGAATGAAGTCAGGAACAAGGTGTTAAGAAAGAGCACATTAAGATTCTCACGGTGGTGCCCCAGGATGCTATCACAAGCTTTTTCTCCAGCAACTTGGATTAATAGTCTGCTCAAGTCCGAGATCGCCCTTCTCTACAGAAAAAACACATCGTTCCTGGTCTGCTATTTGGACCACATATCACAGTGTGCTGAAACTAGCAAGGACATGAGATATTGACTAGTTTGAAAGAATTTCTTACTTGTGTTTCTATTTTGTGTTCCTTAGTTTGACAGCTTCAGGAAACCTAACTTAGGGGCAGGGGGAGACAGGGAACAGCCCGGTTGCTCTGGTGAAATCTTTGTGCTGTTAATATTCTAACAGCTCTCCTAGACAATTTTTCCACCATAAACTAATTCTAAGAAGACACGAAAAAGGCTTGTTATAGAGAGGATCCATCTTTTCTAAGAAGTCCCTTTCATATTTTTAGCTATATAACAGTCTTTCATTTCATGAGCTAATTGTCTCTTAATTTCAAAAGCAGTTCAAAATAAAATATTCTTTTTAAAAAACCTCACACATATACTACTTCTTGTGTTTCTCAATAGGCTCTAAAAATCAATTTGAGATACTTCTCATTTTTAGCCAACTTCTCTTTTTCCTGGTTAACTGGGACTTTCACGACAAGCAGAAGAAGGAGCAAGAGTGAAATGTGCGTGTAATTGAATTCAGCTTCACTGATAGTGTGCAAGGTGGCTGAGGGTAAAATTCTTTCTTTTTCTTACAGAAAAAGGGTGATTGATCTCTAATATTTAGTAAAACACAAACTCAAGAATCTGGGAGACTATGAAAGAAATGAGGTTTGATGATATACCCTCCCATATCCTTTAAAACCCTAAGAATCTCTCATCCTTCACATTATCATGTTTAAAACTCTCCAGAGAAAGGACTCATTCAACTTCCCAGTGCTGTACCTAAGACCTCTCATTGATAAGCAGGTCTTCCCTTTTCTAGTGTGCCACATTTGTTCCTATTGTGACTCTAGGCTAATGCCCTCATGCATCCCTTTATCACATTCAACTTCTCTGGCTGGCCTAGAAATAAATTCTCAACCATTCTCTACACATGAAGAGGAAGGCAATAATACATTAATACCCTTAATCTATTGCCTCCTTCCTGCCATTCCTCCTTAAGACAGGAAGTGTTTCCTGGTCTTTAGCTTCCCACCAGCTTCCTTCATCCCCATGCCTGCCTCTGAAGAAGAGTAGGGAAAGAGAGGCTATGGATTCTACGACTAAAATGAGAGTAATGCCTATTTTAATTTAAAGAAGATAATGTCACTCATTAGCACTTCCACTCAACCCCATTCCATCTCTCACCCATTTCCTGGCCTGGGTAGCAGAGGCCAAGTACCTAACTTGCTAAGGACCAAAGCAAAGCACTAAGAAACTTATTTTCCATTCATACCTCTGAGTCTTAAAGCAAGAAGGAGCTGCTAACGATAGAGGCAGAATAATTTCAGTGGAAGGAGAAAGCCAGAGGAAGCTGTACTTAGAGGAGGAACACGCTTTAGGGTGTCACATATGCCCAACATCAAAATAATCTTAAATTCTACAAATGAGGTACAACGACCGGAAGAGAGAAGAGGAGGCAATCAGAGAACAATCCATATGAAAGTGGGTAGTCAATTACTAGCTCTGGTGGGACCAGAAATCCCTATTTGTTCTCTACAAAATAAAAGTTGCATGATTCCATTCAACAAGGACCTTTGCAAGAAGTTTCATTTCAAGTCCCCATAAAATTCAGTCACTTTTATGCCATATATATAAAATATTTTATTTAGTCCTTACAAATGGCCTATGAGAGAGATATTATCATCCGTATTTAAAAAACAACAGCAAAAACTGAGGTTCAAAGAGGTTTAGTAGTTTGTCCAAGGTCACAGCTGGGGAATGGAGCTAGGACTTTGAACCCAGATCTACTTGGTTTTAATTCTACCACATTTGGAATTAACCGAGGGCCAGAAATACGGTTCTTTGGTTTTGTCTATTGTTTTAAGCAGTGCACAGGTAACCTAGCTACTTAGAGCTAGGACACAAGCTTATCTTTAAAGCCAGCATAACAGATTATCTACAATATAAAGCACATAATAGTTGCCCTGCACAGATTAGCTGCTGTTATTCACAAATCACACTGGAAAAGGTACCTTAGTGTATGACCACCAATTGAGAGTTTTGCCAATAATTGCTAAATAATTACTCAATTCTTGTCTACAAAAACACAAGTGTGTAATAGTCTACTGTCCATTAAATAAATCCTTAGTTAGTTTAGATTCTGCTTGGGCACTTCTTTTCCAATACCCTCCTCCTTATGTTGGTGTTTTGGAAGTCAACATAATCAGAAGTACCCTGAATCACCAAAGAATCAAGCTCTGCAAGTTATTTATAATGGAGGATTCCTCAAATTTGCTAGTATTATTTCTAATCAATTGACTACTAAAGAATATTTTGGTGAGAAAAGATGTCTCCAACTTTAGAACCTCACTTACATAATGACAGAGTATTTATATGATTAACATAACAGCCAAGACCAGCTGTTTTAAAAAGTTACCATCACCTAGAATGTAAAAACAGAGTGAACAATATGCCAATAAATGTACAAAGTTCTGAAAACATATACTTACTATTGTCGATGCTCTCTAAATGCTTCTCTTCGGAGGTTTTCTTGAAGTCTTCTTTTCTCCTCTAGTTTGTTGCTCTGAAATTGCAAATATCAAAATGTAATCAATTAGGAAAGCTTTAAGCAGAATCATGATGTTAAAGTTACCCAAGGTCCAAAATCTGTAGGCTCAAGTGACCTCAATAGTCCAATGTGGTACCTACCAGGACTTCCAAGATGGTATCACTCTCACACCCCTGCGGACTACACTGAAAGCCAGAAGCCCAAGTTCTTTCCATGGCTCCTCTCTCCCAACTTCATTGGTATAATCACAGACTCAGTATTTCACATTTTTATTCTCTAGTTCAAAAGATAGCAACATTCATATTGTAAGCAGTGTTTTCAAAATGTTCTGAGGGAAATATGAAATTTTCCCCACCAAGTATGTTAAATTAAAATGATAATAAATGGTTTAATTGTTCATACAAAACTTATATATACACTCACATCCCACTAAAGCATTCGGGAAAGATTTTCAACAAGCCAACTCAACTCCCATCTGACTTAGAATCGGATACTTAAAGCTGTTGAGAGACCGAACAGCAAATGTCATTAAAAAACCATCCGCTTGAGTAGAAAAGAGTTCTCTTTTCTTTAAAATTAGTTGTTTGGGGAAGCTAGAGACAAAGAACTTCATACTTCACATTACTGTCACCATGGCTCTGGCATATTTTAATCCAACTTTAATAACTCAGCAACACTTGCTTTTTATTCACCATGACACAACTATCTTTTTTTTTTAACTTGCCTATGAAAAATAAGAAAAATTCCTAGACAACAAATTTAACGGGGAGTTGAAACAAGTTGTACAACACGGAAGAGACTTGAAGTTTTAAATGAATCCAAGGAGGACAGCAAGCAGCTGCTTTGCTTTAACAAAAAGCATTGGATTTACCCAGAAGGAAGACCTGTAGAAAGGGAATAAGAGAAATCATCACTTCCAAACCATGATATAAGTGTGGCTCCATCTTTCAAATGTGGGAAGAAATTATTCATATTGTTCAGTTCCATGAAAGTCTTCATTCACACAGAACTATTTACTAGTCCCATTTTGAAAGGTAAAATGGATGATTTCAGTTTTACAAAAAAACAAAGGAACTTTACCACAATCAAAAGGAATCAATTACAATACAAAGCAATTGGATTATTAATGTAACACAGGCCTAGGAAGCAAACTAGTAGAAAATTTTAAAACCAAATAAACATGATCCCAATCTAGAAAGAAATGCTGACTCATGAGACCAAAAGTGGTCAATTGTGATGAGCTCCCAACATCTCTGAGGATTAAAAAAAAAAAGGGTGAAAGACAGCAAGCAAACAGTAGGTATTTATTAAATGAGTATTAGGAATGCTTCTTTGAGAATAGTGAGAACACCACACAAGCATCTAGAGACCAAGGCTGGGTTCCTTTAACAAGGTCAGAAATTGGAAAAACAGTTTTAATCTCTTCACTAATAGATAATCATTGAATTTAACGCACAAAAACAGTTACGCAGTAGCTAAATTCTATCCAACAAAAGTCTGTTTATCCCTTAGAAGTTGATGGAGAAGTATTTTTGCAAAATACTTGAGAAATTGTATACCTACCAATGTAGGTACCTGTTTTAGTATATTCATCCAAATACTTGGATTTAGTCAGACTGTTTATTTCTTTCCATTTAACAGTGAGTTAAGGAATTACCCAGATACACTTCCACATAAATATACAAATACAGAATGTAAAATATTTAAGAACATGAGATCCAGAAGAAAAAATTATGGAATCAGCCCTAGGTTCACCATCACTGACTGAGTGACCTTAAATCATTTAATGTCACTGAATCTCATTTATTCAACAAACTTCTATCAAATGTGTGTTACTGTTGGATGCTGAGAATAGAACTATGAACAGAGCAGTACCCACTCTGGAAAATTTTACAGGCTAGCTGGAAACATACAAGAAAGAGATGATGGTGGTATGTAAGATATGTTAGAGGATAGAGATTTGCAGATAATGTAATATCAACACGTATGAAAAACTCAGAAGTGGGTAGTCAGGAAATACTCTCAACAGTGCCATAAATATTCACTCAGTGCCTACTAAGTGGCAGACTCCATCCTGGGCATGGGAACTGAGATGCTGAATAATACTCAGAATGTGGTTTCTAACCTTCAGTTCCTAGATAAGCTGTGTGTTAGGAGTATGCTGATTTTTAATGGAGAGTTGGGCTCATAGTTTTCTTCAGATTCCCCAAAGGGCTGATGGTCAAATAAAAGGATGAGAACCACGGGTGCAATGAAAGGTCAAAATTCTAGATAGAGACCAATCACAAACAAGCAAGAGTTTTCCAGGAGGTGAGGAGAGCAGGGCCACTGCGCTCCATTGTATGGTTTGCTCACTGCCCAGTGGGGCTGAGCAGAAGGAGTTATAAAGGCTAAAACAGAGCCAGCTTTCAGCTCACCCAAGCCTAGCCTCCCAGCATAGGGTACTTCAGTGCAATGAATGTATCTTTTTCTATTTATCACAAAGGGACCATCTATCACCAATCTGAGCACCCAGAGCCAACTACCTAGATGGAGAATTGTTTCTAATTTGCACAAAGGTAATGATGGGCTAGTAATGGCCTTGGATAGGAAAAGGGCATTCCCCTAACTTACAATATTTTCAAGATAAAAAGGCACAAGAGAATACACCAGTTCAAGCAACCCCAAGAAGCTCATGGATAAATTGAAAGGTGTTTGTAGTGAGACAGGTGGAAGACAAGGTTGAGAAAGTAGGAAGGGGTGATTATAAGGAATTTATATGCCAAGTAAAGAAGTGTGGACTTCATCAAAGGCAATGATGAGCCATGTTATTTTAAGCAGAATAGTAAGCAGCTCACTCCGAAAGCAACATGGAGGATAAACTGCAGAAAAGACCACGAATATAAAAACCAATGGAGTGGTCTCAGAGTAGTCCAGGCCATAAATTATGAGTCCCAAATTAAGGCATGAGGGGCAGAGAGGAAAAGATAAATTCTAGAAAAATGTAGGAGAGAAATAATAGGAGGAAAAAAAATAATAGAAGGAATGACTATATCTACATAGGTTGAGTAAGAAAAGAGGGAAGAATAACTATCATTTAAGAGCATCAGAAAGAATATACGAGTTCAATTGTGAATCTATTGGATTTGAGATATACTTGTGGAACATCTAGAGAGAAATAAAGCATGCAGTAAAATAGTCATGTTTAATAATGGGGACACGTTCTGAAAAATGTATTGTTAGGTGATTTCATCGTTGTGCAAACATCACAGAGTATACTCACACAAACCTTGATGGTATAGCCTACATGGTACTAATCTTATGGGACCTAGACTACATGGTACTAATCTTATAGGACTACTATCATATATGTGGTCAGTCACTGACCAAAATATCATTATACGGCGCATGTCTGTATATGGTTCTGGGATTCAGGAATATGGTCTGGCCTGGAGATACAGACTTCAGAAACTATCACCACAAGCAATAACTAAATTCTTAGATCTGTCAATGTGGGGGCTTTTACTTAAGGATAGCGTGGCATAGGCAGAGGGATATTAGCGAAGATAACGGATGGGACCTGATGGAACATCAATAGTAGAAAAACAAGTGGAGGAAAAGGATCCAGAAGAGATCCAAAGGGATGGAACTTGAAGGACAGAGTACTTAATAGTTACAATATCACAAAGAGTTTAAATAAGTTAGGAATTAAAGAGTCTCCATTGGGTTTTTCGATTAAGAGCACCATTGATGATCTTGGCTAGATCAGTACCAGTGAAGTACTAGAGACAGAAGTCAAACTCAGCCCACCCAGGAACAAATAAAGGTGAGGACTCAAAGAGGGTAAGTTCCTAAGCCAGCTGAGCTCAGAATCACCTGGGGAGCATTTTTTAAAACAGAGCTTCTTTGGTTCAGCTGATTGCTAGAGTCGACCCACAGGCCAGCATGTAGACACCAAATGTGGTAGAGGCTTTCAGGAAGTTGAGCCATGATGCTTGGGATGGAGGAGTTGAAAGCAAACCAGAATAGAAAGAGGTACTTAGCTTTTAAGATGAGAGATCTGAGTATGAATATATCCCAAGAGCGGGAAAAACAAACAAACAAACAAGAAAGTAACAGGAGAAAAGGAAGCTCAGCTGATGGACCAGCAAGATTCCTGAGGAGATGGGGTGAAGAGATGGTAAACATGGGTGGAAGAATCCATCGTAGCAACAAGAAAAACACTTTCTCATTCCTCCCTAGATGGGATGGGGGTAGAAACAGCAAAGAAAGAGTAAGGAAACAAAAAAGTAAACAAATTACGGCCAATGGCCTTTCTTTCCTAGAAGGTGAGAGATGAAACCAAGTGCTGAGAATGAAAGAAGAGGATAGGAAGAATGTGAAGGGATGAAAGATGTTGGTAATTAGAGGTAGGCCTAGACTGCCAAGGAGAAATACCAGGCAGTGGGCATTGCTGAATACCCAGCTGAGAGGGAAGCCCGGAAATCTGGTGTGGCAAAAAAAAGCCACGTATGTTTTCTTCGCCAGCAACCTCATTCTTGTGGGTTTAGTGGAAATGAAATAATTGAACCAATCCACTTCATGTGTAAAACAAGAATAATCCTCTCTCTGCCTTCCACACAAGAGGTTGACATAATAGAGTCAAATGAGAGAGTGTTAAAGTGCTTCCTTACATTTATAAGTAATTAGCTTAGGGCACCTTTATTGAGCGCTGACTAAGTGCTAGGCTTTGTACTAAGGGCTTTGCACATATTGTATCCTTTCAACCTTGGTAGGTCTCATCATTATACTATTATTATACCCATTTTACAGATAAGGAAAGTGAAGCATAAAGAAGCTAACAGCCCACCCTCTTAGTACTACATCAGCATTTCAGAGATAGCATTAACATCCCAACATCATGGGATTAATTAATAGGATCCTACTGCATTTCAACAACCAGAGGCTTAATGCCCACAGCAATTCATTCACAAAGAAATGCATGATGTGGGATCTTTCTGGGAAATACTGGTTTTCCTTAAAAGTTTTCAGAAAAGGAAATATTTTTTTTAGTTTATAACAACAATATTGAAATAATTTCCTCAATGTTGAGTTTTCCCCCTAAAATTGTTCTCAAACCGTTAGCCCTTGTTACTACTTGTTTCCTAGAAATAAGTAACAAATGTGATGCCTTAAAAATATGTTTATGTATGCATCTCTGCATCTAATATGCATATCTTGCCTTCTACTGGTTGGTTCCTGCTTCGCTTTATAGCATCAAAACTAACTGGCGTTGCTTCTCAGTGTCTGCATAAAACACAGTGACCTCCAGGGCTCTAGATAACTCTATGAGCTTTATGACTTCATGGTTGAGTGGAAAGAGCAAGGGAAGTCTTTGGATGCCACTCAGATCTCTAGCTGGTTTCCTGCCCTTTCTGAGGTTATGATACACCAAGAGTTGGGAGAGTTAAAGCATTTGTAAACTATATAGCACTGTGTAACATTATTTCAAACCTAAGTAGATCAAAAGAAGACTAAGATGAGTCTAGGAGGTAGGGAGGGTCTTTGACATGGCATTAGAAGATTTTCATTTTTTAAGATTGTGGGTATTATGAAAGCCTGGAAATATCAAATTATTACTTAATTCATCAATGTGATTTTGAGGGAAAAGCACAGTGGAGGGTTACTCCCACTGCACTATATTAGGGCGAAAAGGCTGCTGCGAGGATTTATGAAAACTTTTCTGCTTACGCTGCAAGATCCAGTGGCAAAGAGAGTATTTGCCTCTGGTATGCTGCCTTTATTTTTTTTCGTGACTTTCTCTCGCTCTGACGCTCTAATATTTTAGAGATATTTTCTCTGCTTTATAGATTTCCAGGAAGGCAAATTGTTACATCATTACAAAACCACGCAAGTTGTATTAGGTTCCTATTGCTGTAACAAATTACCATAAACTTAGTGGCTTGAAATCACACAAATTTCTTAATAATCTTACAATTCTAGAGGTCAGAAGTCCAAAATAGGTCTCACTGGATTAAAAATCAAGGTGTCATTGGGGCTACTATCCTTCTAGAGGCTCCAGGGAGAATCTATTTCCTTGCCTTTTTCAGCTTCTAGAGCCTCCCGCATTCCTTGGCTAATGGCACCTTCTTCCATCTTCAAAGCCAGCAACAGCAAGCTGAATCTTTCTGCTCTACCATCTCCTCATGCTTCTCAATCTTCTGCCTCCCTCTTCCAATTGAAGGACCTTGGTGATTATATTGGGCCCACCTGGATAATGAAGACGCTTCCCTATTTGAAGGCAAATTGATTAGCAATCTTAATCCCACTTGCAAATATAATTCCCCTTTGCCCTGTAACAAAACATATTCCTAGATTCCAGGGATTAGATGGTGGAAGGAGAGGGGGAGGCATTATTCTGCCTACCACATGGGTTATGATCTATTTTTTTTTCCCCCACTCATTGGGATTTTATTGGTATGCATTCAATTTACATACTTGCATTTTTATAAAATTAAATATTCAAATCCAGGACAATGGACTATCTCTACATGTTCAGGTTTTGTATTTTATACTTAAGACTTTAGAGATTTCTACATGTAAATTTTTTTTTTTACTTTTTTTTTTTTAATTAATGTTATGATAGATTACAACCTTGTGAGATTTCAGTTGTACATTTTTGTTAGTCATGTTGTGGGTACACCACTTCCCCCTCCGTGCCCTCCCCCCACCCCCCCTTTTCCCTGGTAACCACCGATCAGATCTCCTTCTCAATATACTAATTTCCACCTATGAGTGGAGTCATATAGAGTTCGTCTTTCTCTGACTGGCTTATTTCGCTTAACATAATACCCTCGAGGTCCATCCACGTTGTTGTGAATGGGCCAATTTTGTCTTTTTTTTTGGCTGAGTAGTATTCCATTGTGTATATATACTACATCTTCTTTATCCAGTCATCAGTTTCTGGGCATGTAGGCTGGTTCCACGTCTTGGCTATTGTAAATAATGCTGCAATGAACATAGGGGTGCAACGGACTCTTGAGATTTCTGATATCAGGTTCTTAGAATAGACACCCAGTAATGGGATGGCAGGGTCATAGGGTATTTCTATTTTTAACTTTTTGAGAAATCTCCATACTGTTTTCCATAGTGGCTGTACCAGTTTGCATTCCCACCAACAGTGTATGAGGGTTCCTTTTTCTCCACAACCTCTCCAACATTTGTCACTCTTGGTTTTGGATGTTTTTGCCAATCTAACGGGTGTAAGGTGATATCTTAGTGTAGTTTTGATTTGCATTTCCCTGATGATTAGCGACGATGAACATCTTTTCATGTGTCTATTGGCCATATTCATATCTTCTTTTGAGAAATGTCTGTTCATGTCCTCTGCCCATTTTTTGATCGGGTTGTTTGTTTTTTTGTTGTTAAGCAGTGTGAGTTCTTTGTATATTATGGAGATTAACCCTTTGTCAGATAAGTGGCTTGTAAATATTTTTTCCCAATTAGTAAGCTGTTTTTTTGTTTCAATCCTGTTTTCCCTTGCCTTGAAGAAGCTCTTTAGTCTGATGAAGTCCCATTTGTTTATTCTTTCTATTGTTTCCCTCAACTGAGGAGTTACAGTGTCCGAAAAGATTCTTTTGAAACTGATGTCAAAGAGTGTACTGCCTGTATTCTCTTCCAAAAGACTTATTGTCTCGGGCCTAATCTTTAGGTCTTTGATCCATTTTGAGTTTATTTTGGTGTGTGGTGAAAAAGACTGGTCAATTTTCAATCTTTTGCATGTGGCTGTCCAGTTTTCCCAGCACCATTTGTTGAAGAGACTTTCTTTTCTCCATTGTAGGCCCTCTGCTCCTTTGTCGAAGATTAGCTGTCCATAGATGTGTGGTTTTATCTCTGGGCTTTCAATTCTGTTCCATTGATCTGTGGACCTGTTTTTGTACCAGTACCATGCTGTTTTGATCACTGTAGCTTTGTAGTATGTTTTGAAATCTGGGATTGTGATTCCGCCGGCTTTGTTTTTCTTGCTCAGGATTGCTTTAGCAATTCGTGGTCTTCTGTTGCCCCATATGAATTTTAGGATTGTTTGTTCAATTTCTGTGAAGAATGATCTTGGGATTCTGATTGGGATAGCATTGAATCTGTATATTGCTTTAGGTAGTATGGACATTTTAACTATGTTTATTCTTCCAATCCATGTGCAAGGAATGTCTTTCCATCTCTTTATGTCATCGTCAATTTCTTTCAAGAAAGTCTTGTAGTTTTCATTGTATAGATCCTTCACTTCCTTGGTTAAGTTTATCCCAAGGTATTTTATTCTTTTCGTTGCAATTGTGAATGGGATTGAGTTCTTGAGTTCTTTTTCTGTTAGTTCATTGTTAGTGTATAGAAATGCTACTGATTTATGCACATGAATTTTATGCCCTGCTACTTTGCTGTAGTTGTTGATTATTTCTAATAGTTTTTCTGTGGATTCTTTGGGGTTTTCTATATATAAGATCATGTCGTCTGCAAACAACGAGAGTTTTACTTCTTCGTTACCTATTTGGATTCCTTTTATTTCTTTTTCCTGCCGAACTGCTCTGGCCAGCACCTCCAGCACTATGTTGAATAGGAGTGGTGAAAGTGGGCACCCTTGTCTTGTTCCTGTCCTCAGTGGGATGGCTTTCAGTTTTTGTCCATTGAGTATGATGTTGGCTGTGGGTCTATCATATATGGCCTTTATTATGTTGAGGTACTTTCCTTCTATACCCATTTTACTGAGGGTTTTTATCATAAATGGGTGTTGGATCTTGTCGAATGCTTTCTCTGCATCTATTGAGATGATCATGTGGTTTTTGTTTTTCATTTTGTTGATGTAGTGTATCACGTTGATTGACTTGCGGATGTTGAACCATCCCTGTGTCCCTGGTATAAATCCCACTTGATCATGGTGTATAATCTTTTTGATGTATTGCTGTAATCGGTTTGCCAAAATTTTGTTGAGGATTTTTGCATCTATGTTCATCAGTGATATCGGCCTGTAGTTCTCCTTCTTTGTGTTGTCCTTGTCAGGTTTGGGGATCAGAGTGATGTTGGCTTCACAGAATGTGTTAGGGAGTTCTCCATCTTTCTCAATTTTCTGGAACAGTTTGAGAAGAATAGGTATTAAGTCTTCTTTGAATGTTTGGTAGAATTCTCCAGAGAAGCCGTCTGGTCCTGGACTCTTATTTTTGGGGAGGTTTTTGATTACCGTTTCTATTTCCTTACTTGTGATTGGCCTATTCAGATTCTCCATATTTTCCTGATTCAGTTTGGGGAGATTGTAGGAGTCTAGGAATTTGTCCATTTCTTCCAGGTTGTTCAATTTGTTGGCATATAGTTTTTCATAGTATTCTCTTATGATCTCTTGTATTTCATTGGTATCTGTTGTGATTTCTCCTCTCTCATTCCTAATTTTATTAATTTGCAATTTCTCTCTTCTTTTCTTGGTGAGTCTGGCTAGGGGTTTGTCAATTTTGTTAATTCTTTCGAAGAACCAACTCTTTGTTTCATTGATCCTTTCTATTGTCTTTTTTGTTTCAATATCGTTTATTTCTGCTCTTATTTTTATTATTTCCCTCCTTCTACTGACTCTGGGCTTTGTTTGTTCTTCTTTTTCTAGTTCTGTTAGGTGTTGTTTGAGGTTGCTTATGTGAGCTTTTTCTTGTTTAGTGAGGTGAGCCTGTATTGCGATGAATTTCCCTCTTAGGACTGCTTTTGCTGCATCCCAAATGATTTGGTATGTCGTGTTCTCATTTTCATTAGTCTCCAGATAAAATATGATTTCTTCTTTAATTTCTTCAATGATCCATTGTTTGTTGAGAAGCGTGTTGTTTAGTCTCCACATTTTTGCACCTTTCTCTGCTTTTTTCTTGTAGTTGATTTCTAGTTTAATAGCGTTATTATCAGAAAAGATGCTTGATATTATTTCAACTCTCTTGTATTTATTGATGTTTGCTTTGGTTCCCAAAATATGGTCAATCCTTGAGAATGTTCCATGTGCACTTGAGAAGTATGTGTAACCTGCTGTTTTTGGATGAAGTGTTCTATCTATATCTATTAAGTCCATCTGGTCTAATTTTTCATTTAATTCTATTATTTCCTTGTTGATTTTCTGTCTGGATGTTCTGTCCATTGGTGTTAATGGTGTGTTGAGGTCCCCTACTATTATTGTGTTGTTGTTGTTGTCTTCTTTTAGTTCTATTAAGAGTTGCTTTACAAATTTTGGTGCTCCTGTGTTGGGTGCGTATATATTTATAAGTGTTATGTCTTCTTGGTGGAGAGTCCCTTTTATCATTATATACTGTCCCTCTTTATCTTTCTTTATCTGTTTTGCTTTGAAATCTACCTTGTCTGATATTAGTATAGCGACACCTGCTTTCTTTTGTTCATTATTAGCTTGGAATATTGTTCTCCATCCCTTCACTCTGAGTCTGTGTTTGTCTTTGGGGCTGAGGTGTGTTTCCTGGAGGCAGCATATTGTTGGACCTTGTTCTTTGATCCATCCTGCCACTCTGTGTCTTTTGATTGGGGAGTTCAATCCATTTACATTTAGAGTGATTATTGAGATGTGGGGGCCTACCACTACCATTTTGTGTCTTGTTTTCCAGTTTTCTTCAGTTTCCTTTGTTTCTCGTCCCATGGTTTAATCTGTTCTGATGTAGAGCTGCTGCTCTCTGTTGTTGTCCTTCTACTTATCTCCTCTGCTCTTGGTTTTGTAGCCCCTTTCCTTTTTTGGATTTTTCAGGAATGAGGGTTTTCCTGAGGATTTCCTGAAGAGGAGGTTTTGTGGCAATGAACTCCCTTAATTTTTGTTTATCTGGGAAAGTTTTTATTTCTCCATCATATTTGAAGGATATTATCAATGGGTAGAGAATTCTCAGCTGTAGATTTTTGTCCTTCAGATTTTTGAATATATCATTCCACTCTCTTCTAGCCTGTAAAGTTTCTGCTGAGAAATCTGCTGATAGCCTGATGGGGGTTCCTTTGTAGGTTAGTTTCTTTTGCCTGGCTGTCCTTAGTATTTTCTCCTTGTCGTTGACTTTTGCTAGCTTCACTACTATATGCCGTGGAGTTGGTCTTCTTGCATTGATAAAGTTTGGAAATCTATTGGCTTCTGTCACCTGAAGATCCATCTCCCTCACCAGATTTGGGAAGTTCTCAGCCATTATTTCTTTGAATAGGCTTTCTGCCCCTTTCTCCTTCTCTTCTCCCTCTGGTATACCTATAATCCTTACGTTGCATCTCCTAATTGTGTCTGATAATTCTCGGAGAGTTTCTTCATTTCTTTTTAGTCTTGCTTCTCTCTCCTCCTCTGCCTGCAGCAATTCTATATTGCCATCTTCCAAATTGCTAATTCTTTCCTCCATATTATCAGCCCTACTGTTCAGAGCATCTAGATTTTTCTTAATCTCCTCTATTGTGTTCTTCATTTCCAATATTTCTGTTTGGTTCTTCTTTATCGTATCAAACTCTTTTGTGACATAGCTCCTGAACTCGTTGAGTTGTCGGTCAGAATTCTCTCTTAACTCATTGAGAATTTTAATGATGGCTGTTTTGAAGTCATCATCATTTAGGTTATATATCTCATTTTCTTTGGGATTGTTTTCTGTGTATTTGTTACTTTCTTTCTGTTCTGGAGATTTAATGTATTTTTTCATATTGCTTGATGTTGTTGATTTGTGCCTCCGCATGGAGATAGAGTTTAGTTGCTCCTTTCACTTGTTTCAGCTGCTGCAGTGGGGGAGCAGCTGTTTATACTGCACCAACCAGGAACCCTGTCCACAGTTGCTAACTGGGCCTGGGCCCCTCCTCGTAGCCACAGTGGCCCTTTGGATTCCCTCCTCTGCTGTGGGGGCCGTCACAGGGGGGCTTCAGGCTGCTGGTGCCTACTGTTGCAGCCCACCTAGATGTGCTCTCTCCTTGGGGTCTGCAACGGTGTTATGGGCTTTTCCAGCGGCCAGGGGTGGGATCACTTATATTTGTCGCTCCGTTGCTGTCGGCACCCACAAAATCTCACTTGTCCTCTATGGGTCGCAGGAGAGCTATTGGCATCTTCTACAGTCTGTGGTTAGTTCACCTAGCTATGCTGCTTTTGCCCTGGGGTCTTCCAGCCTTGTGGCTGGTAGCTGGGTGCCTTCTACTTGTGCTGTGCAGAGGCTTTCCCTAAGGCTGCTGTGAGCCTGTAGGGTTTCCCCCTAGGCTACGAAGCTGGGTCTCTGGAACTCCCCCCAGCCCCAGTCCTCTCCGAGATCTCCGGCTATCCCTAGTCCCACAGGGCGGGCAACGGCAGCTTGGGGTCGCCCCGCCCTCTGGGATTCTCCCCGGGCCTCTCCCGGAGCCGTGAATGCTGGGCGTGGCCCCTCTGCTAATGGCAGACAGAGAGTTTTGTCTGCTGCCCGGGCAGAACTCCAGAGCTTCCCCTCCGGGTCGCAGAGCCGGCCTTTGAAACCTCCCCCAGCCCCGGTCCTCTCCGAGATCTCCGGCAATCCCTAGTCCCACGGGGCAGGCAACGGCAGCTGGGAGACCTCCGTACCCTCAGCGACTCTCTCTGGGACCCTCCGGGCGCCGCGAACACCAGGCGGGGTCTCCCCGCCAATGGCGGGGAGAGAGTCTCCCCGCGGGCTCTGGTGTGCAACTGCAAAGTTTCCCTCTGCGTTTAGGAGTAATTGCCGGGGGTTTAGGTAGGGTTCTGGTCACCTGTTTCCACCGTCGCTCCTCTGCTGTGTGTTCGCTCCTGGCCTAGATGTGTGTAGATCCTCTGGGGGCGTCCGTTGGAAGAAAGCCGCTTGCAGGTACTAGGCTGCTCGTTGGGGTCGGAGAGTTTTCACCTATTTCCACATCCTCCCGGAGGAAAGTCCGTCCGCCTTCCGATGTATAGTCGCATGGGTATCTCAGACGTCCTGAGATGCTGTCAGGATATCCTTTGTCAAGCGATAAGTGTCCAAATAATTGTAGACTCGAAGGGGGAGAGACAAAGAGGACTACTCACGGCGCCATCTTGGATCTTCCTCCTTAGATCACTGGCTTATCACAAAAGGCTGTAATGCGGGAACAGCCAGATGGAAGAGATGCATAGGGCAAGGTATGTGGGAAGTGTTCAGAGCTTCCATGCCTTCTCCAGACGCCACTTGCCCCAAATCTCCACGTGCTCGTCAACCTGGAAGCTCTCCGAATCCTCTCCTCTTATGATCTATTTTTATTTATTTATTTTTATTTTTATTTTTTTGATTCATTCAAATATTTATTGAGCAGCCAGGGAGATACAAAGGTGATTAAAACATGATCAAAGAGGTGAGGCAAATGCACAAGTTATAGAAGGCAAAGTATAAGGTTCACTGAACCACAGCAATCAAAAGAAAGTGCTTTAGGAGATGGAGCGAGATTGCTTCCAGCCTGGAAGTGGGCATGGGTGGGTGGCAAACCAGGAAAGGGGATTGAGATTAAAATAGAAGACTTCAGTCTGGATTGTTGATGATACTCAGTATGGACTATATTTGTCTCTCCTTTTCCTCTCTCCATCTTTGGGCTTAATTTACCAGTAGTGCCCAGGATTGTTCAATGCACTTTTTCTATACTTGCTTGCATTTTTGCTTTAATGTCTTCTGTAGAACTAGGTCCTTTTGGTGTTTAAGGAGTTTTTTCCTGTTTTTTGAAGGATTCTTGACCTTTTAATCTTTGTGTTGATGGTTTGGAGTCTTTTCCATTCTGGTTTGACTTTTGTGCATTTTTGGCTGGAGTATCTTGTATAGATTTCTTTACTGGAGCTTTTTCTTCAGCTTCCTCCTCATCAAAATCATCATCATCATCATCTTTGCCATCATCATCTTCATTGGCGGCAAGTTTTACTTTTTTCTGTGGAAGCTTGCTACCACTTCCAGGGCCAGAACGCTTTCCAGATATACTCAGGAGTTTCACATCCTCCTCCACTTCATCTTCCGATTCTGCATCTTCCTCCACAGCTGCTAAGTGCTGTCCACTAATACGAACAGGCCCTGAACCACACACTTCAATCATAAGACCACAGGTGGTGTTATTTCAAAGCCCCCAAGGGAAACCACTGGCTGCACAGACATTTTCAAAGTTGCCAGTGTTACTTTAATGGGACTGCCTTCGTAATTCATTGCCTCTGCTTCAACAACGTGCAATTCATCCTTTGCATCAGCCCCTAAACTGACTGTTCTTAATGATAACTGGTGCTCATTTTCATCATTATCCACCTTAAAGTGATAATCTTTGTCAGCCTTTAGTTCACAACCGAAAAGATAGTTCTGGGGCTTCAGGGGGCTCATGTCCACGTCCACCGAATCTTCCATGGGGTGGTGGCACACACTTAGGTGGGAGAGAAGGCAGACAGAGAAAAACGACCACTGTTCCACAGAACAGCTGCGCAGGATGGAATCACACCAGGGACTACAATCTATTTTTAAATCAATAAGTATCAGACACACAGTATGCCAGAAACTTCACAAAGTCTTTGGCCTCTTAGCCCTCTGAGGTTTGGCTTTGAAATGTGGGTGGTAGGAGAGGGTGAGAGAGGACCTCTTTCATTTAGGGCTAAACAGTGGTGTGCTGATAAACTTAACAACCAGCTCTAGCCAGGAGGAGGAGAGGAGGCTGATTTGTCGCTTCTACCAATTTCCATGGCGAAAATACTCCCACCATGGTTGACTGCAAGCTACCAACATGAAGTCAACTAGTTCACAAAAATCCTGAAACTTTAACAATCCACTCTTATGAGGCTGTAAGAAGAGGCTCCAGTACAACCCTGGAAGAATATATAGCATCAACATACTCCGGGGTAGGCAACGCAAGTTTGACTGAAGCATCCCAGCGCTCACTCCAAATTTTCCCTACACCCACAGGATTAACTCTTCCTGGACCCAGTGACATGGCCATATGCTAAAGAGGTAGCTGCCTTTCACACTCCGTGCTTATTAAGGATCAAAGAACACTCACATATGCTGGGGAGGAATACAGTTTACTGTCCCCTCACTCAGTGTTACACACACACAGAGGCGGTGACCAATCATAATGAGATTAAGTGTTCCCTGGTGACCCCTTGCAGGAGAGGGAAAACTGGAGGGCAAGGGATTAAGACCAGAGGCCAAGCTAGAGGCTCCTGGGTGGCAATAGGCTGCTTGGATTCTACTTGGCTCACGGTTCCTGGACAGCAGCCATTTGCCTGGGGAGGAGGGCAGTATTTTGCAAGCTGGTGTCCCTGAGTGTGCTTGCTGTGCATTTTAAAGAGTAAGTGCTCCATAAGCACAGCCATTATTGCTTCCCTTGGCCATTTTCACACTGGCAACGTGAAGTATGCCATTTCTAGATGGCTAATGTCCATTTTTCTTCTATCTGACACAAGCTACTAAATAGGCTTACATTTAGTATGAAAAGTCACAGATTTATATACAACAGGAACAGCTAGGTCACGGTGGCAGTGCAGGCCAATTAGCAAGAGATACAAAGCCTGTGGAACAACCAAGGTGGGCTGCTCCTTCTCTTGAAGGTAATTTAGATTAATGCTCCCCAAACTTTTATGTGCACAAGAAACACCTGGGGAGCTTGTTAAACTACAGATTCTGGTTCAGAAGGTCTAAGGTGGGGCTCAAGATTCTGCATTTCTAAAAAGTGAACCAATGCTGTTGGTTCAAGAATCACACTTTGAATGGGAATAATCTACATATCAACTCTCTCCCTCCATCTCTCACTTTCAGGCAAATTATACCAATAGTCATTACAGTTATCACATTAGAAAAGCCAACTCAATTAAGATTTCAGTAGTTAATGATTGCTATACGTGTAGTGTTATAACTTGGAAAGGGGAAAATGCTTTTACTCAAAGATGAAGAAAACCGTTTCAGCCACTAAACATTTCTGAATAGTATATATTATTTGACCAACGAAGAAATTAGCTATAAATGACCCACAAGCCAGCCAATTTATGGGTATTAAATGACAACTCATAAATGACTTTTAGGATAAGAGGTTGCAATGCAATAATTCTTTAGGATCTGTAAGCTTCTTAATTCAGTTACTGGTGATGATTTGATGATTTTCTTAGTTGCACCTGAAATGCAGACAGACTATATGCTATGTAAAGGGAACACCTCCTCTATAATCATAAAACTAAAGTCTTTCAAGGAGAAAATGGGGGGAGGGGGAGTTAGATGAAACATAGAAGAGTGGGAAATAAGGAAGTAAAAAGAGAGAAACAAAGCTTTAAAAAAGGTTATTGTCATAAAAAACTTCTCAATAAAGTTGTAATAGCTGATCAGTTGGAAACGGATTGCTGAATCAAATTTTGTAAACAAAATTCCGATACTCTTTTTTTAATACCTCCAGCATTTCATTGCAGTTCCCCATGTATAAGTCCACTCTTACCTCCACCCCCAGAGCCTCTCTCTCTACAGATGCAGCACCTCTACATCTTCAGACGCTCCTGACCTTGAGAGAAGAGGGGGTGGGGCTTGCAGACTCATTTTATAAGAATAGTTCAGAGAGGGCTGGGGGTCTGCCCAAGCTCATACAGCACAACAGGACACCTTCCAAGAAAGACTTAGTCTGTTCCGCAGCCAGGTAGAGAGCTCTTCAGGGGAAGGAAAGACTCATAGTCTCATGTGTTTCATAAGGCATCAGCTTTTGACTTCATTAACTCTAACTGGTAAAAAGATCTATTGTTTGGTAACTAGGTTTAAATTTTGACCGATATTTAATCTGTAAAAGAAAAGGAAGGAAGGAGAGAGAGATACAGACAGATAGCAGGAATAGGAATGTGTTTCCATGACTTATACCTGCGGTAGTTGTCATACTTGGTAGTTAGTACCATGAGTCAACCCCTTGCCCCCAAACCTCCAACACTTAAAACCTATTACGGCTTAGGACTTTGTGGGGAATGGGAGGAGGAGAGGGATGGGGGTAGAACAATACTACATTCTTCCTTCTTCTCTAGCAGATGATCATGTTCAAGAGATTTTTTCCCCAAGCCCCAGAAAGAGTATCAAAACTAAAAACATCACTTTGAGGTTTAAAATAGATCACTTCACTAATACTGAAATGCAAAGACATGCTTTTTCTTTTATCAGTAAGAGAAGTATGTTCATCTATTTCACACTTACCCTGGAAAATTCAATATTTGGATAAAAATATGGCGGTGTACCCCTGATTGCCGTTGTTACTAATGGCCAAAAATACAGCGACTACTTTGATTACTCCCCTGGGAGGAGAGACAGTGTGGTGACTAAGAACTCTAGCTCTGAGGCCAGTCAGCCTGGATTCGAATCCTACTTCTTCTATTTACTGCTGTGAGCCTTTGGACAAGTTATCTACCTTCTCTGTGTCAGTTTCCTCATTTGCAAACTGGGTAATAAGAATAAGATATGCTTAACAGAGTTCTTGTGAAGATTCAATGAGTTAATGTATGGACACTCTCTAGAAGAGAACTTGGCACATAGTAAGCCCTGAGTAGAATGTTAATGAATCATCCTCTCCACCGTCTTACCTTCTCTCTCTGAATTGCCTTCATTTTTTGGATTTCAGCTTCTTCAGCTTCCTTCTTGATTCTTATAGATTCTTCTCTTTTTAGCTAAATTGTATTGAGATTACAGAGGACAAAAACCAGTTACTATTTTTCAGTCTGAACCTCTGTAACACAAAATTATGATGAAAGGCAAATTACAGTATTGTTTGTGCTATACCTCACCATGATTATAGGTTGGTACTACAAGCTACTTAGATCACAGAGAATGGTCAGGCTCCATCTCCTGCCTAGGAAATTTCTCTCTTTGTGTTTCTTCTTGGTCTCTGTCTCTGCCTTGCCTCTCCACCCCCACCCCCCAGCACCAGGTTGGGGAGGAAAAGCGGCAGATAATTTTTCCTGATTATAAAATTCATAATGTTCATTGTAAAAAAAAATCACTAGCATCTTAAATCTTTTTTTGTACTATTTTCACGACTGGCATGGGGTAAACAAATCCGTGTTCTTGGAACCAAAACATTCAAAACATAGTAGAGATTAACTTAAACTAGGGGAAAAAAATCCTTTAATCAAGGACCTTGATGACCAATATATGCCTTGGATAAGAATTCTAGATATTTATCTCTTTACTTCTTACTTTCTGATTTCTTTGATTTTGAGTTTCCTTTTCCCACTGGTTTAAAGGTTTCTTGGTTTTGGTAAAGTCGCTGTTAATTCACAGTTACCTGAAAGTGCTGGTACTCAAATTCCTTGCCAAAATTAAACTAAAAGAAATGGATTCTGACCTTTTGCTGATATTTAGATTGTATCAGTTGGAGTTGTTGTTTCTGTCTGACTTCAGCCTCTGATTGGCTTCCACCTAAGGGGAAAAAAGTCATGAAGGTGAAACATGAATATTAAGCTGAAATGTCAGCCATCAAAGACTAATTAATACATGATAAGCCTACACCACGAGTTTCTTTAACATTTTCATACCCCTGGAAATAAAGACATAACCAGTTTTCTTAATAAGACATTAAAGAATGGTAATTGCTCTAAAGAGAAACAGAGCTGATGGAAAGATAAGGCCATATTCCTAAAAGAAGAGGACAACCTACTAAGGTTTTTCAGTAGTGTAAGTATTCGAGTTTTGACTTAGATTAAAATCATACCTGAAGACCCATGCTAAATAATAAGAAATAATGCCTGACTTGGAAATTCTAGAATATTCCTCCTGCTTGAGTATGACCATTCCTTAACCTAAAAAGATGGCAAGCAATGACAAGCAATGTCATTACTTTCCTTCTTCTTACTCTATTGCCCCATATTCAAGCAACAAAGCTCAGGAAACCCTCAGAGGTCTTGCCACTAGACAAGTATGTAGTTTTTATAACCCGGTTTTTAAAAGTACAATGGGAATATTCCAGCTGGTAATTGATTGTCAATCCATTCTATTTATTGTCCTTTCTTTGGATATGCAAGAGAAAAATATGGATGTTAGATTATTTGCCTGCTTTCTCTTAAACCTAAAATAATTTGAGGCCAGAAATCCTTGCAAGTTTGACAATCACCTAAAATTGCTGTTTAGGGATTTCTCAGTGTTTATGCAAGCGTGGTATATGTATTATACAGATTCCTTTGAAATAATTCTCTGGTGCTTTGATCACTAAAAGTGTCAGTTCTCTGAAAGACTCGCTCTCACAGAAGATGCATTAAAACAATTTGCATTCACTGTAGTTTTTATAATTGAACTGATAAAAACACCATAGAGACTTTTCTTCTAAGTCCCAAAAGATATGTAAGCCCTGTTGGACTTTGGCCCTTCGGTCTCTGTTATGGGGAATGGGAAAATGGGAAAGAAACAGTGGGGGCTACTGAAGCTTTTATCTAATGTTACAGCCACTTGCAATGTCTCCTAGAACCATTCTAATATTTTAAGGGGTAGAGGGATAGGGGAGGAGTTGAGAATTAGGAGAAACGGAGAAAGTCAGAAATCTAAGCATTTGCAGGTTTTGTTCAAAACTCATCTCAAAGTTTACTACATTCTAGAATTTTCTTTTCTACCCCCACCCCCCAGTCTCTTCCCACACACATATCCATGACCTTTCCTAGATATGTAATATAACAGAAAGTTGCAATGAGACTCCTGCTCATTTTTTGGCTTAGGCCGCAAGGCAAGAGATGCCAACTGCTCCAAATTCCAAAGCAAGATGCCTGGCTCCCTAAGTAGGATCTGCAAGGAGTAACTGAAAACCAATTTGGGGAACCTTAAGGAGCAACTACCTTCAGCCTGTAAGAGGTTGGATAGATCAAAGGAAGGTAGAAATGAGAGGAAAGATGTCTTTGTGTATTCCATCTCTTCTGTGTGTGTGTTTGGGGAAGAAAGATCTTTCACGTCAAGAAGAGCAAGAGATGTTTAATGAAAATCACTATGAGAGCTCAGTCTGTGTCCCCAAGAGACCAAGGGACTTAGTGGACTAAGACTTGCCTAGAAAAGTCAGAGCTTAAAGGCACATGGTGACTGTCAGTTGGCTACTCAGAAGGGTCATCCAGAAGAGGTGGCTGCATGGCAAATGGCCTGCATTCCCAGAGTTCATGGGAAGAAAGGATGCACAAGTCTTTTGTGTACTTCCAGTCTGGGTTGTCATGAAAGAGAATGCCAGTCTAAAGCCATCTTGAAAGGACTTGCCGATGCGGGCCACCTAGAGGAACAGCGAAGCCCTAAAAAGAGTCTACCTACCAAGAGCCGACAGCAAAGCCAAGCCCTACCAGCAGGAAAGTGTATCATCTCTATCAGGGAAATCCAAGTGAAAGACGGATGGCAGGCAAGGAGGGACTCTGAAGAACTCAATGAACCCCAGAGGGGAGGATGCACAGGAAGCATACAACAAGACTTGAAGAAACCGGGGTCGGTCTGCACCATAGACCCCTACCTGTCTTACGTCCTCTGGGAACAGAGGAGTCAACACAGAATAATTCAGCTATGCCCATTTCCTTTGCTAGCTTGCTACCCAAAATAGGCCCGGGCTGGAGGAGCAAAGCAGCTTTCATCTCCATTAGTAGGAGAGTTTTGACCAATACCTAGGACTGAACTTTAATTACTGAAATGACACTGTTTTATGCCTGGAATTATGGACAACTTTATTATTTCAGAAAGACCAAAAACATCTAATTTCATCCAGAGCCGGTTTGAGGGGGCCAGTTAGGAAGGACAAAGCTGTTTCCTGGCTGTACTCCTGAAATGTGGCTTATTCAGCATAAAGGTGACACTTGAGATTAACTCCTTTCATGAAATACAGTAGGATGATGGTGATAATACTATTACGTTCTCTCATTAAATGATTTCCAAATTAGCTTATTTTCACCTACATCCTAGAAAAAATTCTTCTTTAAAACTATTGTGACAGTAAGTGACCCCTGACTCTAACACATTTGTATTAACTAAATCTGTGGGAACCGTGTATCCAGCCCTTTATGTTCTCAACGGCTGCTGAAAGAGAAAAGAGAATAGCCATGAATGACTCCCTTTACGTGGTATCCCCGTTAAATGATTCAAATACAGGGCAAAGGCAGCCCAGACAATTCATCACACTGGAAGCGTGAGCTCCAGAGGCCCAGAGGTCTCTATCTGTAGACTGAAAACACAGGTGATCTTTCTCTTTCAACCCACCTCTGGGTCCCCAGCTCACTCTCATCTTAGTTTTGGAATTGACTCTCCATTCATTGTTTTCCCATTAGCATTGAGCTGCCATGATTAATATGCTTGTGATAGCGTGCACTCCTATCCTGACTAGTGCTATGACAGGGCATATGCAGCACCCCAGGAAAGCTTTCTTCAGAGTTGATCATCTAAGAGGCTCTAAATTATTTGGCAATTAAGCTATCACTTTATTCCCACGTAACTGTGGCATCATACATTTGCCACTTTCAGAAAATCAGAAACAATAACATAGCTGCATGCTTAATTGTTTTGACTTTAAATGCATTCCATTCCAAGCAGCACAGCGACCCAATAACCTATTATGTACATTCAAAGACAGACGTGCAAGGTGCTCACAGGATCATGGGTGGCCCCGTCCTCCCCCGTTCAGACAGCTGGTTTGCTGGCTTACCTAGCCGCCTTGGCACCAGGTTAACTGGCTTAGCTCTATGTTGCTCTTTCCACTTCTCCAGATCCTCCAGCTCTTTCTCAGCAACTAAGCCAGGTAAAAAATATCAAACCATCAATGATTAGAATGTGCAAAGGAAACTGGTCCCTTGAAAACATAAGTAACCACTATCAGAGGGCAACTAACTACATGCAAGCATGTGTGGACAAGGTAACCTAGGAAGGGAAGACACCATTAAGTTCTCACCCCCTGGAGTCACCCTGGGTGCACCCCTGAGTCACTTTCTCTCCAAGAATCTGCACATAAGTTCCAAATCTAAAAAACAACCTGAACTACTAAAATAAAGAAGTTTTGGGGCCGGCTCCGTGGCCGAGTGGTTAAGTTCGCCCGCTCCGCTGCGGCGGCCCAGGGTTCAGATCCTGGGCGCAGACATGGCACCGCTCGTCAGGCCACGTTGAGGCAGCGTCCCACATCCCACAACTAGAAGGACGTGCAACTAAGATATACAACTGTGTACGGGGTGGGTTGGGGAGATGAAAGCAGAAAAAAAAAAAGATTGGCAACAGTTGTTAGCCTAGGTGCCAATCTTTGGGGAAAAAGAAAAAGGAAGATTGGCAACAGTTGTTAGCCCAGGTGCCAATCTTTAAGAAAAAAAAAAGTTTCATTTTACCTCCCATTTTGGCATTCTTAAAACCCTATATCAAATTAATTTTAAAAGTTTCCTGTAAAGAATGTGTGCAAACCTAGAATATTCATATGTCAATAAGAACTTTTCATACCTAGGTAAACATATATCCCCAGAGAATTCTGATGCTCATATTCACTTTATTTTAAATGTCCCCCAAGCTTACTGCAACCACCAGGAGTGAGGGCTCTGTGCCAAGGGAGGGGCAGCCCCCACTCTGGTTCCTGGCACTTGGGACCACTAGGCAGAGCCAGGTCCCTGTGGAGCCGTGCTCATTCCCCAAATATGCACACTGAGTGACAGCAGGGGGCGCCAGAGAGATACCAGTTCTGTTCTGACGGCGCATGCCCTCATCTCCCCATTACAGCTGATTGTTCAAAAGGTCCATTTACGATATTTTTTAATTATTAGAGGGAAAAAACCTGCTGAAACATCTCAAAACTCCAAACCACACTGAGGCCTAAATTCCTGTTAAGTATTTAAATCAAAGCTTGTAAGATGCCAGAACCCTTGGGATTCTGTTGGTCAACTGCCAGCAATGCTCATAGTTACTATGTCTACATAGCAGCTATTGTCATATTCTGCGTTGACCCAGTTGTACCACTGAGGGGGCTACCTGTGTGGTGGAGACACCTTACAGAGTTGCTTTCCTGCTTTATGTCCATCATTAGTCACAAAATTAAATTTCCTACCAATGATCTAATAAAGGAGAGCATAGAATCTCAGTGCCAGCCCCACAACTTGACATGAACAAGTTTCATAACTTCTTTGTGAACTACATGAACTTCAGTTCTTCTTCCAACTCTAAAGTATAATGTTGTAACTTTAAGGGGCAGCATTTATTTTACTGTACAACTTCAATCAAACATATTATATACCCACTAGGTACAAGGAGCACAAAAATGGGTCAGATGTGGTCCCTGCCCTCAAAGAGGTTATAATCTAGGGAAGGAAACTGAAGGACACAAATAAAAACAGCTGAGGGTAGACTCTGATAGTTACAAAATAATGGGAACACAGAGGCGAAGGAAAATTCTGTTAAGAAGGGAGATGACAGATCAAGAAAGGGACAAATTCTTTCATGATCTATTTCATATATAACTTGTCTGTTTCAAAAGTATTCATAGTCTTGTAAAAATATCTGCAGGCAACCTAACTTTATAGGAACCAGATAGGTCTGTTGGCAATAGATGTGAAATTGTTTAAGCCCAACAGACATCTGAGACTTACAATCATGCTACGAGTTCTGCTATTAACACAAAGAAACAAATTTAGAAGCATTAACAATAGAATAATTTTAAAAGGTATAATTAAAGCTGCTAACGTGAAAAAAGAAGAAAACTTGATGAGACCTAGTGAGCCTATACAAATCAGAAAATAAAAATACATCAGACCAAAGCAGACTAACTGTGCTCTATTAGCAAATGAGAAGCATTCTGAATGTTAAATGAGTAAGTATACGTACTCCTTCGTATCTGACTTCTTCGGTTTTCATTTGGTGCTATCAAGGTGTATGCACCTCTGCTAGAATGAAGAGAAAAAAATTGCTTATTATTATGAGACACGACTAATGCCTATAAACCACCAGACATTATTCCTACTAATATACCGTGTTTATGATCATCACCATGAAATAGGTACTATGGAAGACAATCTTCTTAAGACCCAGGTCTGATCTCCAGGAGCTTACAATCTAATTGTCAAAGTAAAACAAATGCACACAGCCAAATATGGAAATAGAGAGCAACTGGTGAAGAGTGACAAGTGACAGTTTCACAGGTGGCTCTTGGAGACTGTCTTTGTAGGGATTCATTGTTCCTCTAGGTGGAGCTTGTGGGCAAGTCCCTTTAACAGGGCTTCAGATTGGCACTCTCGTCCATTGGGAGTACAGTAAACATTCATGCATTCTTTGTTCCCCCAAACTGGGAATCCAGGCCATTTGCAATGCATCCTTCTCCTCTTGACCTGTCTGAGTAGCCAACTGGCCACAGTCTTGTGCTTTTGGGCTTTGACTTTTCCAGGCATGGATCCACTGGGTCCCCCATTCTCCTGGGGACACAGGTAGAACATAATCAGGAGCTCAGAGAAACAAGGAGTCATCTCAGTTCACGGGGGATCAGGAAAAACTTCATTTAAGCAAAAATATTTGACACAGATACCAGGAAGCTGTTAAAATATTGTGAGCTTTTGAGGACAGAAACTGTGCTTGATTGATCTATATACACACACCCCTGGCACAGCGCCTGAAACAAAGTAGCTGTTTGGCGAATATGGGGTAAACTGAAATGAAATGATGCCACAGACCCAGTCTGTGAGTCTGTGCTGTGTAGGGGAAGCGGGGCGGGGGTGCTCCTCTTTAAGATGATTCATGTGGTCCTACAAGAGTGTGAATACTTCATAGAGCAAAAGTACAGCACAGCAACAGACCACAGTATACATGTTGGTATAGTTTTAGGGGAAATCCTATGGATAAACACAATCAGCTTACAAATGTAGGTTTTTTAAAAAAAACCCCAGATACTCAGAAGTTTCTCTCTTCAACACGGATTGTACAATTTCAAAGGACAAATTAGCAAAGATTGAACAGTAGAGGCCAAAAGTGCTGATTAACAGAAGTCATTTCTTCTTTATCTCGTTATATTCATAGCAGCGAGCCTTCGGCCAGCTTCAAACTGGGCTTTAATTTTAGACTTGTAAATGGGAGGTGTGCAACCACCTTTGCATGCAAATTGGACTGCTCGATGCCCAATTACCTAATGTACATCAGCAAACGCTGCTTGTGTAGCCTAGCATGCATACAACACTATGAATACACAATTAGGAGGCTGCCGCCAAAAATTAATCCCCTGTCCATTGCATATGCTTTGTTCACTCTAAGAAGGATTTCTCATTCCTCAATTGCCAGCACTTTATAGGAGCTTGAGAGCTGCAATTTCTGTAGGTAGCACCTGCAAACTTCAATATGAAATAGTGAGCCATTCTGCAGAGCCTTAAAGACGAAACACTAAGATACTGGATTTAAATGCAAACCGTGAAATGACTATACAATTTTCAATGTCCACTAACATTGTGATATGGAGCTTCTTACCATACCAGGGATTTGACTATACTACAGATCAGTAGTTCTCAAACGTTAGCATGCATCAGAAGCACCTGGAGGTTTGTTAAAGTGCAGAGTTTCTGATTCAGTAAGTCTGGGGTGGAGCTTGATAACTTGCATTTTTAACAAGTTCCCAGGTGATGCTGACGTTCTGGATCTGGGACCACACTTTGAGAACCACAGCTGTAGATCAATCAAGCTGTCTTAGAAAATTTGGACTAAAAGGGCATTTACGGATTAATCTTTGATAAAGACACAGAGGTTCAATCACATGCCAAAGATCATGTGGTTAATTAAGCCACAATGCTGAGACTCTAACCCAGGACTTTTGACTTAGACCAGTTGGATGTCTGCAGGTAATTTTTCAGCTCAGTGTAGAAAGCATAACATGACTGTCCTTAACTTCAACCTCTTCATAGACTTCCAAAAAAATAAATAACCTACTTAAGTGAGCACTTACTATGGACTTGTTGTGTTAGGGGCTTCTGAAGAGTGAGAGGAGACACCAAAAAATAGACACCAACCACTTTAAAGGAGCTTGTACTGC
The DNA here is from genome assembly GCF_041296235.1 of Equus asinus. Taxonomy (NCBI): domain Eukaryota; kingdom Metazoa; phylum Chordata; class Mammalia; order Perissodactyla; family Equidae; genus Equus; species Equus asinus. Next base: position 31,359,200 of record NC_091800.1, on the reverse strand, counting down.
AGTTAGGAAGAATTCATGAGAGTACACCACACGGATATCCAAACAAGTGTCAAAGTGGGATGATGTAAGTAGTCAGACATCCAAGGTTGGGGAGAGTCACAGAGACCCCAGAGGGGAAGAAAACTTCAGAGAAGAAGAACAGCAAGGTGAGGCTTAAGGGATAGGATCTGAAATGGCAAACAGTGCTTCTTCGCTAGGACTTTGCTAAGAGCAGCTTCACAGAGAATTTTCCAAGCTCGATAGGTCTCTCTCATGAAAATTTTGGAAAAGGTTTGGAAAGAAAAACAAGTTTTTAAAAGATTTTATTCTACAGTGTCTAATCTGATTAAATTTAAGTCTGACAACATCATACTAAAATCTTCAGTCTTAGGAACAGGACTGTGTTAGATCTATGATCAACATGTGTAGCCTACAGGTAGCTAGACACAGGACAGGACCATGAAAAGAGGGAAAGAATTATCTAGACTTGAAATCAGAGGCTTTTAATTGAAAGCATTTAAACATAACCCCAGGCTCAAGGACAGCCGCCCCAGTAATAAATGTTTTATGTCAGAGAATTCCTTAGCAACTTTTCAGCCAATATTTTATTGGCTGAAAATGCCAAGTGGAGAAAGCATTGCCAAGTAATTGAGCTTCTAGTCCTCTTTCTTGCTACAGGAAAAGGAGCTTAAGTCTAAGGATCTGCTTTTTATTTTTTACTATCATGTGGCAGAGCATAATGCCTTGGTAGATACAAATATTTGTCCCTTCTCTCTTAGCTTTTCCTTGACATGAATAAAAAATATAACTTATTCATGTTTTCAGCCAATTAGTTTCCACCCACAGCAAGGGCCTCTGCTGTTTTAACCTCCAAGTCTGCCCTTTCAACAGTCTGCCTCTCAAAGCTGCTGATCTAGACAAGCCCAACCTACCTTTATTTAGTATTCCGGTCATTTCCTGATTAAGCAACATTCAAGCTACTGAAATAAATGTATATCTTTGAAAATGAGTTTCCTTAATTACCTCATTGAAATTTAATGAAATATCTCAAGTTGTAAGATTGTTTTCACTTTCCAACAGCACACATCAGTGCGGGAGACTAAGGGAGAACATAAGTCAGAATAGCACAAGACAAAGAGAAAAACATTTTTCCACACCACAAAAAAAAAATAAAGGAAATGGTTTCCTTGTGAGGTCTCTCCTGAGCTACACAACTGCTTCTCTTGTGTACATTCTTGCACAATCTTTATAAGGTCTCATCAATGAGCACTCTGAAAAAATGTTAGATTGAAGTTATGAAAAATATCTTGGCTAGATAAGAGTATTACACAAATATATCCCCTGGTGTGTACAAACTGCAGCAGATGTAATTTAAATTTCTAATTAGGAACAACACTGGTTTGACTGAAAAAGAAACATAGTCAAGAGCAAAAATTCAGAAAGAGGTAGAAGAGTAAATTCCAAACACTTCAAGCTGACTAGTAGACACGTAAAGTCTACTGTCCTACAAAGAATTGGTCTGAGGTTTTCATAGTTGAAAGAAATCTTATCCTTGGGTAAAATTGAAAAAACGAAGGATTTTCGGTTAATCAAAGGCACTGGATAGAGATTTATTTTCTAGATATGGCTTTCCATGTTGGTTTCTGTTATACGACCTTCAGTATAGGAATCTGAAGCTTATTGTTTTTACCCAACATGAGCCAAAACTTTTCAGGCATTTAGGTTTCTAAAAGTTCTTTTATAAACAGACCACATTCCCAAGGAAAACAAAAAATGATAAGATCAGGCTGATTAAATCATCCTTGACCCCTAAGCCTGTTACACCAACCCTAAGCCAGCACTTCACAGCCCTGGAGTGGAAAGGCTCAGGAATTCTCCTTTGTCTTAGAACCTGCCCAGCCCAAGACATTGTCTGCACACCCAAGAAACTGATGTAAAGCTGATAAGTTCTGTAATTCACAGCTTCTGGCAGAGGGCTGAATAGTTACCCAGAGCGCTGAAAATACCCAGAAGGAAAAGATAAACAAGAGATCAGGTCATCAGGGCTTTTGTTCATAGGTTGCCTTTATGGAAAGTAGAAAGAAGTACTTAAACACACACACACACACATCCATCCATGCCAGGATCCCCACGCAGGGCAATGGCTTAGTAGGACACAGTATACTTATGTAAATTATAAAAAGTGCCCCTTATTGGGGCTGGCCCCGTGGCCGAGTGGTTAAGTTCACACGCTCCACTGCAGGCGGCCCAGTGTTTCCTTGGTTTGAATCCTGGGCGCGGACATGGCACTGCTCATCAAACCACGCTGAGGCAGCGTCCCACATGCCACAACTAGAAGGATCCACAATGAAGAATGTACAACCATATACTGGGGGACTTTGGGGAGAAAAAGGAAAAAAAAAAAACAAAATCTTTAAAAAAAAAAAGTGCCCCTTCTTTCAGAGTACATGGTGTGGTATGTATTTCAGCTCCAAATCACTACTTTAGCCAAGCAAATTTGTGCAGTTACCAACCTGCGCAATGACAGAGGGTAGACCTGAGCAATATCATACTTCTTCACATAAAAAACTCACACACATAAAGCTATGCAAAAAAGAAAGCAAGAAGGATTCGCTGTAAAGATACAAAGAATACATATGAAACACAATATTACAGAGACTCCATCTTTAAGAGGCCAAAAACCAATTATGGGAGTAGAGGTGGGGACCAAATGGTAGGTATACCTACAAAACATATAAAATTGCTTCCTCAGTAAAATAACTATACGAAATTTATATTTTTAAGAACATAGAGATGTCAGGTCTGGCAATTAATTTGACCCTACTTGTAAGCTAACCTTACTAACAGTTACTGGTTACTGTTTCATGCACGCTGGCAAAAGACACGAGACTCTTGAGTCAGAGACAATGAACTTTATTACTCATTGCACAGCAAGCAGCAGGAGCATCAGCATATTTATGTCTGTTCTCTCTGGCCCCAAGTCTTATGGCAGCAAAATGATGGATGCTGCACACACAGCGTGTTGCGTCACAGCCAAGGAACACTGAGCTTGGGGAATCCACCATTTTTATAGCAGGTAGTAGGAAAGCCTGGTCTTTGTCCCAGAGAGAGTGTACCTCATCTCTCAAAGTTCCCAGCTACGTAACAACCCTGAGAAATAGTCCAGGTCAAAGAGGGCTTAGGAGTGTAGTCTTGGCACATCCAGCAAGACACGCAAGAGTACAAGAGGCCCGAGGAGGGCTGTCGTTTCCAACAGAGAATTTTTAGGATTAACTTTCCTGTTAAGCATAGCTTAGCAACAAGGAAATTGGCATTTGCACAAAAACCACTTATTTTATCAAATGGGCTATACATTTTCTTTCATTATTATTATTAATAGACTAACATCTGATTATGTTCACATGTCTTAAGCATTGCTCCTCAGGGTTATCTATTAACTTAAAGGATAAAAACAGAAATGCAAGACATAAGGGGCTTGTATCTAAATCTCTGGATAGAACATTTAAAAATGAAATTCATCTTTTATTTCTGATTTTGGAAAAACATAATGCTTATAGAAGAAAATTACTTTTAAAATGTTTAAAAGTCACTCATAATTCCACCCCTCAGAAATCTCAGTTACAGTTTTATTTGGGTGAATTGCAGTCCAGTCTATGTCCTGTACATACTATTACACAGTTGCAATGATATCTTAAGTTCAATTTTATATCCTGCTTTCCCTTCCAAGTAGTTTTCCCAATTACGCATATAACAAGCTTACTATTAAATGGCTACATACATATTTCATGACATGGATGCTTCATAATATAACTACTCACTTAACCATCTCAGTTGTTTCAGTTGTTCATTATTATAAACAATCTTGCAAGATACACAAAGCATAAAATAATAAAGCTTTGCACAGAACATTATCTAGAAGAAAATGCTAATACTTCTCTAAAATCAATACTATGGTCCCCAACCTTCTTTATAGCTAGGTATGACGATGTGATTAAGTTTGGGATATGGAATATGAGTGGAAGTCATTGAGAAGGATTTCTAGGGAAGCCCCTTTAAATGCAGACAGACAGGCAAAGCTTTTCTGTTGCCTTCCACTTCCTGGAAGGCTGAAGTGGTAGCTAGTGCTCAAGCAGCCATCTCGTTCAATGAGGCAACTTGAATATGGAAGACATGTATCAGAAATGGCAGAGCAGAAAGACAGAAGCAATTTGGTGCCCCGTGACTATAAAACCACCACATTAGTGGTGATCTTTTGCCAAACTGCCTAGCTTTGCCTAGTAGTTCTATTACTTCCTAACTACAACTTTGAGCAAATTACTTAGTTTTTCTATTTTTTCACCTATAAAATGGGGATAACAACTATCTACCTCTTAGAGTATACAAAAGTACTTAGAACAATGCTAGGAAATAAACATTTTATTATGGTTGCCTATTATTTGTACTATACCAGCTCTAGACTACCTACCTTCAGACATTTTATAGGAGAGAAACAAAGAAAGCCATCTATGCTTAAGACACCTATTTGGGGATATCTATTTTATTACATGTAATTATAATATACTTATAATTATATATAACATGTATACAACATGACACCTATTTCACTATGTGTAACAGAACTAGCCCTAAATCACTAGTACATCTCCTTTTTCCTGCTGTGACTGAATCCTTTTGCTGCATCTTCTTCCACTATATATGCAACCTAGTTTTTCTGATTGCCTTTTTATACCCCTGGTTGTGACATTTCCCTCTAACCTCTGTATCCTGGCTCCTGATTCTTTTCTTTATTCAGTGTCCCAGGAGCAGTAAGGACCACCGCATGAAGCAAAGTGGTATTGATAACTATTTCATTAAAGGTTAGTAAACAGTCTTCTCCTATAAAAGACAGCATGGTTCTGAGCCTTGGTTTTTTCCTTAAATTATTTATTTTAGTATAACATACCTAGGGCAAACTGCACAAATCTTAAGTATACAGCTTCATGACAAACCTCCTTTTAACTTTTCCAGATTCCAAAAGAATAAAGGAAAAAAGGGAGCGGCACAATGAACTTTAGGATAGTATCTAAAATTACTTTTTCCCAACTTTTTATCTTAAATTTTAAGCCTACAGCAAAATTAAAATAGTAGTAAAATGAAAACCCATATACTATTTACCTATATCTACCAATTTTTAATGTTTTGCCACATTCACTTTTTCTCTCTTTCCTCTCCTTTGTTTTATCTGAACCATAAGAAAGTAAGCTGCAGAGTCATGACACATCACCCCTACGTATGTCAATAGGTTATCTCCCAGGAACAAAGAGATTCTCTTACTTAAACATAATAACTATCACACCCAAGGAAATTAAACAGAATAACTATCACACTCAAGGAAATTAATATTAATACAATATTCAACCTATAATCAAGTTTCCAAATTGTTCCAATTATTTCAATATTCTTCCCTACCTCCCACCTCATCCTGGATCTGATCATGGATTACACACTCCTGTTGTCTGACATGTCTCTGCAGACTCTGATAATCTAGGACCGTTTCCTTGACTTTTTTCTTTCTTTCATGACGGACACTTTTGAAGAGTCCAGGTGTCACGTTAATTTTAAGTGTCAACTTGACTAGGCCATGGGAAGCCCAGATATCTGGTTAAACATCATTTCTGGGTGTGTCCGTGAGGGTGTTTCTGGAAGATAATAGCATTTGAATCAATGGAATGAGTAAAGGAGAGGGCCTTCCCTAATGTGGATAAGCGTCATCCAATTCATTGAGGGCTTCTATAGAACAAAAAGGCAGAGAAAAGTTGAACCCACTCTCTGCCTGAGTATGGAGCTGAGACATCAATCTCCTGCCCTCAGCACTCCTGGTTCTCAGGCCTTCAGACTCAAAGAAGCTACACCATGGGGCTCTCTGGCTTTCAGGACTTTGAACTATGCACTGGCTTTCCTGGGTCTCCAGCTTGCAGATGACAGATCATGGGACGTGTCTGCCTCCAAAATCATGTGAGCCAATACCTTATAATAAATCTCTTCATATATATATGAAGAGATTATATGTGTATATATATATATACACACACACACACACACACACATATGTAGATGTACATATATACATATTTATATATATATAAAATCTACTGGTCCTTTTCCCTGGAGAACTCTAAGTAATACAGTGAGTAAATTGTCTTACAGAATTTATAGGATGCCTCACAATCTGGATTTGAGGAAATGATGATTTCCTCATGATTAGATATTCAGGTTAACCATTTTTGGAGAGAGTGCTACATAGGAGATATTACCCAAGATTCCATTGTTAGAGCAAAGGCTGTTTCCTTGTACGACTAAATAACAAACCAATGTGAAAAACAGTATCTGCCTATATGATAGAGAGTAATCACATTTTTTCTTCTGTCAGTACTTTATTTCTTTTTAATTTTTATTCTTTTTTCTATTGCAGTAACAGTGGTTATAACATTATATAAATTTCAGGTGGACATAGTTATATATTTCAATTTCTGTGTAGACTACAACATGTTCCCCACTCGAAGACTAATTATAATCCACCACCACACACAGGTGCCGAATCACCGCTTTCGCCCTCCTCCCTCCCCGCTTCCTCTCTGGTAACCACCAATCCAATCTCTGTTTCTATGTGTTTGTTTGTCGTTGTTTTTATCTTCTACTTGTGAGTGAGATCATATGGTATTTGACTTTCTCCCTCTGACTTATTTCACTTAGCATAATGCCCTCAAGATCCATCCATGTTGTCACAAATGGCCGGATTTCATTGTTTCTTATGGCTGAGTAGTATTCTATGTTTATATACCACATCTTCTTTATCCATTCATCCCTTGGTGGGCACCTAGGTTGCTTCCAAGTCTTGGCTATTGCAAATAATGCTGCGATGAACATAGGGGTGCATATACCTTTATGCATTCGTGCTTCCATGTTCTTTGGATAAATACCCAGCAGCGGAATAGCTGGATCAATCACATTTTAAAATAAAGATTAGAAAGAGAACATATCTGCCTGTCACCTTCCATTGGCAGTAGAAATCAAAGGGCATAATGGGTCAAAGACTTTCTACTTGGCATAAAGACTCCAAAAGCACAACCTACACTTTAAAAATAAAGATGTCTTTATATCAAATTGTTTAAAGTGTTTATTTCTGAGGATTGGGATTGCAGGGGACTTTTACTCTCTAGATTATTTTTGTAATGTTTGAGTTTTTATCACAAGCAGATATGGCTACTTTTACAATCAGGGAAAAACACTCTAAAGATTTTTAAATGAGGAAATATTTTTAAAAAGATTTCTTAAAGCAGGTGCTTAGATTTTCTTGCAAGAGTCCATAGCACGAGATTTCTGCTCTCACCTCTTCCATAGTATAACAAACACTGGGCAATACTAGCCGTTGAGATTTAATGATGGTAAATGTCTTCAGTTTTTCTGCAGGACTTTAATGGGTTGCCTTTTAAGTGTTCATATTTGGGGGGGGGGGAAATTACAAACATTACAGAACAAAGGACTCATCATCATTGGCTCATTCTCTGATATAGAACAGACCCTTCAAATGCAGTCTTCTCCCTTTGATGATTTTTTCCTGTTAGGCTTTTGTTTCAGATTCAAATACATTCTGAATAGATGCAATTAACCTTAACAATACGTATAACCTTACAGCACTCTGCTGACTTTGAAGTAAGTAACCTTACTGTGTAATTGAACTAAGTTTTTTTTTCTCATTTCTGCTATGCTTCTACTGATTACTCTAAGTATTGTGTGTTCTCAACCTTTCATCAGCCTGTTGATTTATTGTTTCACTGTTTCAGCTGTCAAAGACTTTTTGAGAAAAGCCCACTCATTTTTGATATTGTATTTGAACAAAGATGATTGCTCCCCAAGACCTGGCAGACTGCAAATGCATATCATACAGAGGAGTGGAATCTAGTGCAGAAAAGTTAGAAATTCCTTCTAAACAGGACCATAATTTCTACCCTCCTGCATAAACAGGAAGGGAAATTGGGCCTAATCAAACCAAAATGTCTTTTCTTGCCATCCACTCCAACAATCTCTTCTGCCATGCATAGAACTATGCTTTTCACACTGTAGGCGGTAACCCACTAATGGGTCATGAAATCAATTTAATGGATTTATTTTTAATGAACAAAAATAGAAAATGTCAGAGTACATTACATACAGTGAGGGTGAGAATTGTTTTGTGAAATTTTTTTCAGTTATTTATAAACTCATACCTACCCATACATGTACTAGGTCATGATTGACAAAGGAATTGCTCACTCGGCTACGGTCAGAAGTCTCAAAGATCACTGGAAGGCAGGATGTTGCTTAGGTTGCTCAGAAACAGTGACAGTGAGAGAACTGCTCTAATGCAAGCCCACCAAGCTGTCATTTAAGAAAAGCAGCAAAGAGGAACCCACAGAAACTTTGCTCTCGTAAAGCTGTAAATAAATGTCACATTACTGTTTCTATAGTACCACTCTCTTTAGCCTATAGAATTTCTATTTTCTTGATGTGAAAATATGATGATTGATAGGAAATTAGCTAGCTGCACTGTCACTCCTCCCCCTGCTCCATACCGTGCTCAGATTTCAGACGTGGGTAGGCAGACTCAGGGATGAGTGCTGGTTCTGAGACTTGACAGAGCCATGAAACCTTGGGAAATCATTTACTCTCTCAAGACTCAGTTTCTTCAACTGTAAAGTGGCAAAGTGTTTATTGTGAAGAGAAAAATGAATTATATGACATGCATAGCACAAGGTTTAGCACACGATTAAGAGTTTGAGCTACTGATTGTTAGTTTGGTTTTAGTGTTTTGGGGTACCCAGTTTAACTATTCTAGTCACAACAAATTTTCTTTATGCTACCACAGTACTTCAAGGTTTTGTCATAGTTCTCATTTCAAAACTAAGTCACATAGCCAGAGCTCTACTGATTAGTTTGGTAGTAGAATCTGGTAATCATTGAGATACCTACCCAGTTCATTAAGCCATATAATTCTCATTAAGCGTTAAATACTCTCTGTTGTTTTACAAACTTTCTGAATGCTTATGAGCCTTTCGCCTGGAGATCGAGTTAAATAGTCCCCTAATGAATAGCCATCTATGTGGAGCCATCAAGAAGATTACTCATTAGAATCAGTCACAGATTTTTCTCTTCTTATGTACTACTATTTCATCACACTAAAAGGAACTTTGGCATTATTCGGTTCTCCATCTCCAGGGAGTAGTAATAACCTGATGCTTTCATGCCATTTAACATCTAGAGGCCAAAGCTTACTTTCTCACATTCTTATGAAGAGACAGAAGAGAAATCTGGGGCACTGCAGTAAAGCAAAAATAGCGAAACCATTTCTTATAGGTGCTTACAGTTTGTAAAAACTTGCACTTAATTTGACACTATTTTATGTGGCTAGTTCAGATTCAAATGAGGTGAGTCACGAATGGCTTAAAATGTTTCTGATCATCTGTGTTAGACATAAGAAATTACACTTCAGGATTCAGAATATACTCAACAATTATTAAATAGTGATGTTTATAAAAATTGAATATTATAACTTAATAGCTATGTTATCATATATCCCACCTTATAGCCCATCTTATATGTATAAAATGTTTAATACTAATGTAACACACTGCTCTTTAAGGGGAAAAGAGAGAAAAATCAGGGATTGGCCATTAATAAGTTGTCTTACCAAGCCATCGTTTATTCTCCCCTCACTCTCCCTTGAGAGTTTGAGGATGAAGGGAAGGAAAAGTATCAGTTACCAGGGTTATTTCCTTCCCTGGAACACAACAAGCTGGGAAAAGTATTGAAGTTAGAATAAGGAAACTAGGTAATGTCCCCGGAGCCCCACGGGAGGAAATAAGAAAAAGGAGTGGGCTTCCCCAGAACACACATATAGCACTCCAACAGACATACTGTCTAAGCGGTTGTGCTCAGGAATGTGGTGTATCTTTAAGGCTATATCACTTTGGATCTTCCAAGGAGCAGACATCATAATGGGATTAGACATGCAAGAGATTTATTGGAGGAATGTCTCTGAATGATAAAAGCTGAGTGAGCAGGAGTAGGCAGGGAAAGCCGTGAGAACATGAGCAGGTCTGATACCTACTAAAGGAGAGAGAGAAGGAGGATTGAGTAGGAAGAGCCTCAGACTGCTACATAGTTCTGAGAAAATCTTGGCTAGGTCAAAGGGGGGTCTTCTGGCAACTGTTGCCGAATAGAGGAGTCCCACAGGGGCCAGGAATGGGCTGGCACTAGCACCCTGGAAATGCTCAGACACTGGCTGGGAAGAGTGCAAAATAAGTGTGCTCTCAGAGCAAAGGGTGAAATGTATCCAAATGCTTGGCAGCTGAGGCTGTCAGTTGACTATGCTCCTCATAGTAAGTTCTTTTGAAGGAGATATGAACAGAAAGCTTCCCTGGCTGCCACAGAGGCTACTTAAACTCCTGTGGGATAATGAAAAATGAATATTTAGTCTTTGTCCCTGGTTCATGGCACACAGCTCCTAAAATCCTTGGAAATACAAATAATAAGAGTATGATCATATGCTAATGAGATGACTCCTGGTGGGGCCTTCTAGATAGCTTCAGGATGGGAGCTATGTACCAGAAAACCAACCATGTGATTAGAGGATTAGAACTTTCAGATGCACCCCACCCCCAACCTCTGGGGCAGGGAGAGGGGCTGGAAATTGAGTTCAATCACCACAGGCCAATGACTTAATCAATTACACCTAGGTAATGAAGCCTAAGTAAAAATTCTTGAACAACAAGATTTGGGGAGCTTCCAGACTGGTGAACACATCAAGATGTTGGGAGAGTGACCCACTAGAGAGGGTATGGAAACTCTATGTAAGACCTCCCCCCCTATCTTGCCCTATGTCTCTCTTTCATTTGACTGTTTCTGAGTTATATTCTTTATAATAAAACTGTAATTGTATAGTGGTTCCCATGAGTTCTGTGAGTCATTCTAGTCAATTATCAAACCTAAGGGCAGGGAAAGTTGTAGGAACTCCCAGCTTTGTAGTCAGCTGGGCAGAAACGTAGCAGCCTGGGGATCCCATTTGCGGTATGTTTCTAAAGTGGAGGCAGACGTGTGGGATTGAGCCCCTAACTTGTGGCATCTGTGCTAAATCAGAGCAGTCAGTGTCAGAACTGAACTGAATTGTGGTTAGTTGGTGTTGGAATGACATATTTATCAGGAAAAAAAAACCCACACAACTCCTAATTATTCTGTAGACAGCAGCTCAAACATCACCTCTTGGGAACACTTTTCTTGCTCCCAAGACTAGCTCAGACCCTGATTTTCCTTTATACTGCATATAAAGAGTTAATCATGCAATTATTTGATAATATCTGTCTCATCAATTAGAATATAAGCTTCATAAGGGCTTGTCTTTTGTTGAGTACAAGTCATGCGTTGCTTAACGACAGGGACACATTCTGAGAAATGCATCGTTAGGCGATTTCATTGACAAATAAAAATGGCAAGCAATAGGATATATTGGAGTATATGAGGAAGCCATTTGGTATAAACCTAATTCGGCCTGACTTCTCTTTTTTTCCTCCAAAAGGGCCTGACTGGCTATTGAGCACGCATTGCATATCTGCTTAGACATTTCCTATGGCCAGAACAAAGGCCCTTGTGATAAAGATGCAACTTCCCCCCCACATTAGCATTTTTCCTTAGGCTAGGAACTGATTGCTGCACTCACCTCCCAGCTCACCTGTGACCACCCAGCTGGAGACAAGAGTCTGCCACCCTGCTGTGTTCACCGAGACAGAAGACCTACCTGCTATTTCCATCAATCGGCTGTGCCGACAGAGTAGTCTCGCGACTATTGTAAAAGGGACATTCCAATCATATGTGAAACATCCTCTTTGAGGGTATATAACGACCCTGTATACCCCCCCGCCCCCCCACCTCTTTGGAGTGCTCTGTTCCTTTGTGGAAAGACTCTCCCGGGTTATAATCCTCAAATTTAAGCTCAGAATAAACTCACCCAAATTTTCATTTATAGATTGGATATGGATTATTTTCGTCGACATCATCATTGTGCAAACATCATAGAGTGTATTTACACAAACCTAGATGGTATAGCCTGCAACACACCTAGACTATCTTGTACTAATCTTATGGGACCCCCATAGTGTACGCAGCCCATTGTTGACTGAAAGGTTGTTATACAGTGCACGACTGTAGTTGTTATTTGTTCCTATATTTTTAATTAAATATCCAGGGCTAGAGATCCTCTCTTATTACAGGATTGTTGCGAGGATTGAAAGAGTTAATATACACAATGCACTTTCACATATTAAGCACTACATAAGTGTTTGCTATTATTATTGCTCATCTTTAAGTGTCTGCAGTTCTCAAAATAAATAGGCCACAAATATGTCACGGCAAACAGTTTGTACATAAATTATGTTAAAATTAGCTGTAGAGTAAAATTCCATATTATAGGTTCATTTTCAGAACATCTTTTTATTTCCTTCAAACAGCATCAAGCTAAAGGACTACTTCAGGTCTGGCTACAGAAAAGTATCTGAATAAAGTGTATCTGAATAGAGTGAACCGTGTAACGCTATCACAGGCAAGAGCCTGTTGCCCAGAATTGGATGAAGTGAGGCAGAAATCCCTTCCAGGAAAACTCATGCTTTAGTCTTAAATTTATCTAGATACGATATAAGCAAGTAAAAGATGTTTACAAACAAGCAAAATATTGAAACAGAGGGTAAAGGATTACTTTAGATTCGAAGTTTATGGCAGCTTTTTCCTCTTTAAATCTGTATAGATAGCTTATAAACTTAGGGACAAGATAAAATCACCAACTAAAAATAATTGGGAAAGCCAGTATGAATTAGTAAATACCTATAATCACTTAAATCCAAATATAGTCAAGAACTCAGCCTTGCTTTAGAATCTATCAGAGGTCTTCAGGAATCATTTTAAGAGACTGCCTTAAAATCTCTTTATTTATACGTAAGCACATGTTTTAAATCAGGATATTTTCACAAGGCACAAACACTCCACTTCAGGGTAACAGCATAGTACTTGGTCAATAAACCTCTGTAAAATGAATTCAAGGCTTCAGCACCCTACATTTCCTGGATGTTTGCTTTCTGCCAGTCATGAAGTCACGTTTTGTGCATACAAGCATGTACACACGTGCATACACACACACACTAAAAGAAAACCCTGAGAGATCAGTATTATCTCACTCTAAGTAATGAGGAAACTGAGGCATAAAACAACTACGCACCTTGTCGAAGCTCAGAGACAAGTAATAGCAGAATCAGAACCTGAACCCCAGTCTGCCAGGCATCAAAGCCCATGCTCCGATGCCCACACTGGGGCTTCCCTAATGAATAAGTGGAAGGATGCACACAAAACAGTCAAAATTCCAACCCTTTAGCACATAAATAAGCTCACATTGAGAGTGAATAAATGAATGTTCACTATTAGGCACTTAACTTTTCCTTCCTTTTTCTTAATTTTCCAACAGAAAGTGCTTCTAATTTCTCGCCAAAAAAAAATAAAATCTTCTTTTTTCTGTTTTTAAAGATTTTATTTTTCCTTTTTCTCCCCAAAGTCCCCTGGTACACAGTTGTATATTTTTAGTTGTGGGACCTAGTTGTGGCATGTGTGACGCTGCCTCAACATGACTTGATGAGTGGTGCCATGTCCTTGCCCAGGATCAGAACCGGGGAAACCCTGGGCTGCCAAAGCAGAGCTCGAGAATTTAACCACTTGGCCATGGGGCTGGCCCCCAAATAAAATCTTCTTAATGGCTTTTTTTGGTTGTGCATTTTACTGAGATGTTACTTGCATTCAACCATTTTCCTTGGTTTCTCACTTCCATTAAAGGAGACAAGCGAGAATAAACAGTAGATATACGTAACTAATGGAGATGTAGGTAGAACTCAGAGTGGTCCAAACAGGAGCTTAGATAGTAAATATCTAAAAGGGAATGTACATTATAATGCTCTACTTATTGCAACTGGGTTACATGGAAAAAAAAAAAGAAGAGGAAGAAGAGTTCTGTGAAAGATAACTGAACTCTCCCACGTACTCTCTAATGGTCTATAGACAAATCTTAGAAATCACAAAATAGTATGCAGTGAGGCCTTCAGGTACTGAGATCTGGATAATTAATTAGAAAACTGCCCCTCTCTGAGAAATGTGGTCCAGCAAGATTCTGAGGTAATTTACAATCAAAAAGAAAACAGATGGATGCAATTGCTAATGTTTGTGAGATGATCTGAGCTTGCAAATAAATGATTATATCTAAGTAGATACTTTTTCATAGAAAAAAAGGCATGTAGATGGTGTTTATCATCAACATGAAACTATATGTCCATGACCTGTTACATTAAATGCTACAGCTTATAGAGAGGTAGGTAACTTGAAATTAATGCGCTTCTTTTGTGGCAAGATATCTCTTATTCTGAGGAGGACAGAAATGCAGCAATTTCTAATTGAAATCTCCCAGATCACCCACCCCATCAAAGGATAAACCTAAACTGAATAATATCAAATACCTGGTACTTACAAATTCTTCCCAAAGTTAAGGGATAAAAGAAAATCTATTTATTGGTCATAAGGTTATATATTGCTCCTTGGCAACCAGCATTTGTCTTTCACCTGTCTAGACATTGATGAAAAGGGAACTGAAAATGAAACCATTTGGACAGTTGCAATTCACAGAGGCAGCACTTCAAAAGCAGCTAATGTCTTTACAGAGCACCCTGTTGAGTTAAAGCAGCTCATTCTATAGGGTGGAAAGAGGATCAGTGACACTTTGCATAATACATGTTTCTGGGATACTAACTGGAGTGCCTGAACCAAAGACCAAGAATAAATGTTACCTCTCTGTTCCTGGGTAGAGCACTTAATTCCAGGGACAAGAAACATCCAGTCACTCACTCCTTCCTCTCTTAGTCCCCCTCCTCTGGTCCTAAGAGGCTAGTTTATCCGAGAGTTTTGTTGGGGTGCAAGCTGCTCCTAGAGGCAGCACTTGGATCTACCCCTGATCACAATTTCCTCTTCCCCTCCCGGCCCCCCCCCCCCGGAGGTGACGTGAGGATGGAATTTAGGGCACCAATTTTTTTTAAACAGTAAGGAAAAAATTATCTTCATACTAGTTAGAGTATGAGTTCTGGAGATCCCTAGAAAATCACTAAGAAGCCCAGGCAGTTTCTACACACCGGTATCTTTCAATTCCGTAGCCGGTCCCCAGATTCAGGAAAGTCGTGGTCATGAAAGGAATGGGGCTCACATATTTTAGTAAAGGACCGCGTACTAGCACACTCAATTTATGTGTGCTTTTGTTTAGGCAAATGAGCCTTCATTCTCTCAAAAACCCTGTTATTGGTCCCCTGTGGTATCAAACTCCAATGACCAAGCAGGTGCCTGTGAGTATGTCTGGGGCCGGGGCTCCCGTCCCCCAAGGCAAGTTGTGAAATACTTACAAGCTCTGGCCCGCGTGCTCCCGGCTCTCCCGCGAAGGGTCCTCAGGGGACGCCTCCAAATCCTGCCTGTGGCCTTGTAAGGAGTCCCGCTCCCGGCGCCCCTCCGGGGGGTCCCGGACCGGGTAGGAGGAGCCCACTACCTTACTGCGGGAGTACATGGTTCAGAGCCCGCGGGTCCCCGGCCGCCGCCGCCGCGGGAGGGATGCGGGCTGGGACGCTGAGCGAGTCTCGAGATGCGATTCCGAAGAGCAGGGGGAGCGGTTTCAACAGCTGAGTTTCGATTTCTCGCTAGCAGCTGCAGGCCGAGCCCGCCGGGGGACTTCCCCGTTCAGTTCCACCCAGGCGCTTTCCGACCTTAGCGCAGGTAGCAGCGCCCGCCGGCCCGCGATGGCCTTGTCCCGTTGCTGGTGAGTCTGTAAGGTCTCCCAACCACCTTAGAGGATAATAAAGATAGCTATGATCAGCCACGGACACCTCGTGAGAGAGTAGCCTCGAGGTGACTGGAATCCTGAAAGATACTTTAGGGGACTATTCAACAGGTAGCCCTAATTCGAGGCTACTGCTGGATATTTGAGACTGTGAACAATCTATTAACCTTCAGATGCCAGACATAAGGTCAATAATTAAAATCATCTAAATAAAATTTTGCCTTTGGTCAGTCATGACTGCTGTTTGGTTGTTGTGCAAATACTTTCAAATTAAAGGAAATGGAAAGTGAAATTAAAAGCAAACGAAAACAGAACCTGGAGAAGCAAGCTGAGGGGTAGGCAGAGAGGATCCTCCAGGCGCCTTGCTGTGATTGATCAGACGTTCAAAAAATATTGATTAAATACCTGCTGTGTGCAAGACAGTGTGCAATGATTCAACTATGGTGTGGGGATTGTTTTAAATATGGATTTGCAAGATTCTGTATCTGTAGGTCTAGGGGTGAGTCCTGGCATCCGTTTATGTTCAAGAGCTCCCAGATGATTCTGATGTGTGCTGGGTTGATCTCCACTGTCACAACGCTGGCTACACAAAGATGAGAGAAGGCTCTTCCCTCGCATAACCTGTATTCTAGCAGACAGGTAGACAAACTCTAATGCCACCGTGGGATTAGTGAAGTAACAAGAGGAAGTGTAAGGCTAGGGGATGCTCAGGGAAACTAGGATTAGCCTTCTGAGTAATTCAAGGAAAAGGGACATTTGAAAATGAGCCAAGAAACAAGTAGGAGTTCACCAAAAAGCAGCCTCAAAGGCAGAGGCTTGTGGCTTGAAATGACAAGGTGTGTACCTAACTCCAGGTGGGGTGCTGTAGCTGGAGCACCCCAGCCCCTGGGCTGCCAGCCACTTAGGAGCTAGATTGCCCTGTTTACATCATCAGTGCTTAGACCAGAAAGACAAATGCATGTTTGATAGCTAATGAAAGAATGAAATTGAAGGGTGGGCAGTGTGGGGTGGGACAGGAGGGGAGAAAGAGGTGGCAAGAGACTTGGTAGGGGAAAAAAGTCAGGGTTTCTAGGCTACCCTACAGCATTCAAGCTCTATCAAGTAGGCCACAGGTTCTCCAACTATAGCAGGCATCAGGACCACCTGGAGGGTGTGTTGAAACAGATGCCTGGGCCCTAACCCTTGTGTTTCTGATTCAATAGGTCTGCGGTAGGACCCAAGCATTTGCACTTCTAACAAATTTCCAGGTGATACAGATGCTGCTAGTCCCAGGACCACCTTTTGAGACTACTGCTACTGTAGGCAATGTGGGAGGCACAGAAAGTTTTGCAATAGGGCTGATATATAATAATAACTGTTTGAGAAAGCTAGCTCTCCTAGCAATGTGAGAGGGAGATTGAAACACGAGGAGCCTGAAATCTGGGAGATAAACTAAAAGCCTGGTTATTATAATCTAGGTAAGAAATACAGGCGTGAGCTAAGACAATAGCATGGGAAATAGCAAGGGGCAAAATAAAGACTTTCCAAATGAAAGACCAACATAGATAAAAGACTGGATGCAAGGAAGAACTGAGCACCAGAGGCCCAGAGAGAAGGGGAGACAGGTTTTACTTTGAAACCCAGCTCTGCCACACATTAGCCACAAGACCAAAGACAAGACTCAATTCCTCAGAGGCCCAGTTTCCACATCTGCACAATGCGGAATGAAGTGCAACACTTACCTTGTGGAGTATTGTGAGGAATAAAGAGATAATCCACATCAGTGGTTCTCAAATGGAGTTGATTTTGCCTCCAGCAGACATTTGGCAATGTCTGGAGACATTTTTTATTGTGGAGCCTACAAGGGGGCGGGGGGAGGGGTGGGGGATGGGGGGAGGTGTGTGGGGACCACTGGCATCTAGTGTGTAGAGGCCAGAGATGCTGCTAAACACCCGACGGTGTACATGACAGCCCCACAACAGAGAATCATCCTGCCCCAAACCTAATAGTGCTGAGGTTGAGAAATCCTGATCTATATAATATGCCTCGCTTAGAGCCTCAGCAATTTAATGGTTGCTGATTTTATGGTGACTTTAAGGTTTTAGTTTTGCGAATGAGTAGGTGACAAAACCGTTCACCACTAACCATTAACCAGGAAGAGGGATAGGATTAACCAGGCTGGGGGAAGGTGAAAGAGTTTGATTTGAGAACCATTGGGTTGAAGGTACCCACAGGATGAGAAATGCAAAAAGTGGATCTGGGTAATCTTTGTGGAGGCCATCTTCTTCAAAATCCTTTTTGCTGGGAAAATACCACTGAAACTTTTGTTTCAGAGGAGAAAGCAATTGTTTTTGTGGTGGGATTAAAATCAAAATTTGAGCAAGGGAAAATCCAAATTAGGGGAAAACCAGCTCTCTTAAATGAGCTAGTAATATAATACTGACTTTAGGAATTACACCTCGTTGACCATATTTATTTTACAACCCAGCCATATAACACACCAAAGTTTCAAACGTGAGATAGAAACAGAGGATAATAGGCAAAATCTAAATTGCTTACTTTGTTCACTTCTCATTTGGCTACATTCTCAAAGCGTTAAAAAAATGTGAATATGATTTTTTATTAAGTAAACACCTACAGCTCTTTTAGGGTGCTCAAGAGTAGCTTATCTACCTGTGTATCACACATTCTCTCACTTTATGCGTGTGCATTTGTGTGAGAATCCGGGCTGGCCTTTTACCGGGGTTGTTCTGGGGCACATGCGTCTGCAGCAATGGCGGGTGGAGAGAAGCAGGGTGTATGGGGAAGGTCTTTGACCCCCATCTCTGCTTCAACAAGAGTACTTTAGCCTTCCCTCTTCCCTGCATGGGACTGCTGCCTGATTTTGTTTGAAACAAGAGTTCCATGACTTAAAAACTTTGAAGAACCATTGTGCCAGACAATTACTGACATGTTTTAAGGGATATGGGAACACCTGAAATCTAGTGATATTGTTAAATTGCCTGAAATTTGGCCAATTAGAGATTCATTTAGGAAACGGTTTTCTTTTAAAATATAACTGCCTCTGGGAAAGAATCATTTATTCATCCCTTTACGTAAGGAAGTTTAATCTAAGCAAAAGACATTTTGGTTGGGGAAGAGGGCAGCTGAGTGAAAAGAAACGGAGGATTCAAAAAGATGTGCAAAAGAAAATGTTGTAAAATGAGACATGGAGGGGAAATGGCAATTCAGGACTACAATGAGCAATTTTAGCTAGCCCAGGGAGCTAAGATAGGATTAAATCAGAAAGAAGTTGCACCAATTTGGTGTAATGCTAACATGTCCAAGTGTGTCTTTATCTTCCAAAGAAATAAATGGAAATATATAGCTGATTTTTAAATTAGTTGCCTTAGATCATGCCTTCATTAGTGTGAATAAATATAGATAGTAGAGATACATAGACTCTTGGCTTTTTCTCATCATAAAGTGTCTCAATGAAAATCTTAGTTTCTGAAAATTCTAAAAAGTCATGCTTCCTTCAATTTGATTCTGCAGTGAGAAGTCAGGTTAATCTAATAGATTTAGTCCAGCAGACATTTTAAAGCTTTTATTTTTCTCTTTTAATGAAGGAGTGATGTAAAACTCATCTAATACTTGGTATCTCCTCATTTTAAGTGTGTCTGTGTGTAAGCATATTTATATTGTGACAATTTCATATTCTTCAGAAATTCTTCAAATTTATACCATAAAATAATGAAATGGTACAGTTATGTCATCTTAAGTTCATGCAAGAAATATTTACTGAATGATAAGCATATTCCACTTACTCCGTCAGACCCTGGAGTGACAGTGGGGAGCAGAGGGAACCTTGTTATTCTAGTTTCATGTTTAAGATCATCTAGCCAACTCATTTTAGACATAAGGGGACAGAAACTTAGAGACCTCAAGTGACTTGCCAGCAGTGAATTTAGGTTTTCTGAATGCAAATCTAGACTTTTACATTTTGGAAGATGATTGTGACAAAATATATCTTCTGACAAAATTCAGAATTTGGAATGCTTTTCATTATTATGATTTTCCCAGTGAGCAGCTGTGTTATTTTCCAAAACAGTTATGTCAAAAGTTCTAAACCTATCGGAATCAACATTGATAAAAACCTTAGCACTCCAATATTCACCCCATCATTACATAATCAGATGATCTATACAATGACAGTGCTTTATATAGCTTGTCAAATTTTGATGAAATAGCACACACGCTAAATTTGGGTTAAACTCTTTTCTTTAACAGTGTTAAAATAGTGAGCTATATAATGTAGCACAAAGAATTCAACTTAAGAATGGAAAGACCTGGATTTATTCCCTCTGCTTTTCTGATGACAATGTGTACAGTCACTTGGGGAAATGAAGAATGTAGAAATGTGCTTTCAATGATATTTCCTATCTGGAAGGTGGCTGGATTTCTTTATTTGTAAATTCAAATCTGAGGAATAGAAAGTTGCTTCCATCTCTGGGTTGTAACGCTGTGCAGTAGCTGTCACAAGACCTCTGCTGGCTGCAGGGATGAAAGGAATTTCCCTTAACTTTGAGGAAACTTCTGAAGACTCTCAGTGGCGGGGGAGAAAGATCCCCCGAACGGGTTCTTTACCTGTGCTAGCTGCATCAAACAGAAACTCTCCACAGCACTGCCCATTTTTTCACCCAATCGTTGTGCCTTTCCCCAAAATGCCCCCTCTTAGGGAGCTCCTAATTGTTCTGATGTTTTAACTCTAAGCCAACTCTTTCGTGAGCACGCACAGACCTTCGTAAATATCGCTAAGTATGTAAAAGGATGTGTGGTGCAGGGGAAAAAGCAGAGGACATGACCTGGCAGAGCCATTTAAAAGAGTTTTGTGACCTCAGGCAACCACTGAAACTCTCTGAGCTTTGGTTGCTTCCCTTGTAAGATGGAAATATTAATCATAATAACATCATCTGTTCAGTCTACCTTCAGGAGTTGGTGAGGGCCAAATCAGATAACATACGTGAAAGTGGTTTGTAAAGTCTGTCTTGATGTTGTATAAATGGAAGATACATATACTTTTTGAGCTGTCAATCAAGAGTTTTATATGTTTTCTAATAATACTTAAACTTGGCCTCAAAGAGTTCTCAGCTTCACTTGCAGCAGCTCTTGGCTTTCAATTGCTAAAACATTACAGAGTTTTATCCTTAGTGTGTTTTCTCTTGAAATCCCCTTCAGAATAGAAATAAAGCAGTGTAAATAGTTTTACCTCCCAACATATAAAGGCACAAGAGTACAGTCCCCAGTGAAGTTGGAACTCTGTTGGTACAACTGGAAGGCACTGAGTACTCCATAGACATTTTGTGACACTGTTCCATCCTTAATATCTTCTGGAAGCTGACAAGAGTTCCATTTCTATCGACAAAACCTAGGGTTCTCCTATTTGATTTGACTTGGAGAAGGAGTCATATTAGAAATTTCCATGGCCTTTGAATGCTTCCAGAAGTGTGCTTTGGGGTTGGGATTCCCCACAGGCACATCACAGAGGTTAGAGTTTAAGATTCTTCTGAATAGTCCTCAGCAGCCCACCAACTACATGGCTCCTCTCCCTGAGGTACCAATAAAAAATCCTTGACAAAGAAAGGGTGATGAAAATGCTTAAGAAATTAAGTGACACGCAGTCTGAAGAAAGGGAGTGATTCCTGTGTTATCGACCAAGAGGTTGCCATTCCAGCTCAGGCTTTGTCAGATAGCCCTGTGTTTAGATCTTGGCTCCACCACTTAGAACTGCAGACTTTGGGTTGAATTACTGAACATCTCAGGGCCTCAGTTTCCTCAACCGTAAAATGAGACTGAGTCATAGCCCTACAGAGTATTGCTGTTGTACATATTAGATAAGTACAGAGTGCCTAGTACCATCTATCCAACATAGTATACTCAATAAATGGAGTGATCATTATTATTTAAACTCTCAGAAAATAAAATGAGCTGGACAAAATACTTGAACAAGCACTTTACACAAAAGATATCCAAATGATTAATAAATACATGAAAAGGAGCTCCACGTCATTTGTCATGGGGGAAATGCAAATTAAAATTATAACGCGATCCCTCTACACACTCAACAGAATGGCTAAAAAGAAAGAAAAACTATTGTAGGGATGTGAAACAGCTAAAATTCTTGTGCCCTGCTAGTGGGCTTGTAAATTAGCACAACCTTTCTGGAAAACTTGCAGAATCTTTTAAGGCTGAACATTTTCATATCCAGTCATTTCACTGTACATGTGTTCATCGAGTCATGTGCAAGAATGTTCATATAAGCACTATTCATAGGAATGTAAAATTAGAAACTAAGAAACTGCTCACATGCCTATCAATAATAGACAAATAAATTGTGGTATATTCCTACAATATAATGCTATATTTGAGGAGGTCTATATTTGTCATTCTCTAAGTGCTAGTTGTCCATTGTCTTACTTCCTCCAGCTATTTTCAGCTATCGTTGCACTTCTATCTAACCCCCCTCACTCATGTAACTTATATTGTTTAAACTATAGGTTCAGCTGCAATAGTAGAGACTCAAAATAACCATGGTTTAAACACAGTTTAATTTGCTTAGAAATTTGCTCTTAGGTGCCAGTCCTGGCACATGCAGGCCAGGGTGAGTATAGTGACTCTATGGTGTCAAGGGTCCAGGCTTCTGTTGTGGTACTTTGCCCTCTCTAGGGTGTTTCCCTTATCTACATCTGAAGCATAAACATTCTAGCCAATGAGGAAGTGGGAAAGGAAACTGGAGGAAAAGTACATGCCGTTTAGGTGTGTAACATAGAGATTGCCTTGTACTCATCACTTTTGCTCACATTTCACTGGTCAAAATTTAGTTACATGGCCAAACCTAGTTACAAGAGAGGCCAAGAAATGTAGTCTTAATTCAGTCATTCAAAACATATTTATTGAGTACTTAGTATATACCAGCCACTGTTCCAGGCATGAGGGATAGAGTGGTGAATCAACCCATCAAAAAGTCCTGCCATAGTGAAGCTTTCATTCCAGATGGACAACCAAC
Organism: Equus asinus; assembly: GCF_041296235.1. Taxonomy (NCBI): domain Eukaryota; kingdom Metazoa; phylum Chordata; class Mammalia; order Perissodactyla; family Equidae; genus Equus; species Equus asinus. The sequence goes on along the minus strand of NC_091800.1, from coordinate 31,336,281 downwards.
AGAGTAAGTCAGTCAGATATGTAGCATGTTAGATATTGGTAAGTACTGTGGTAGGTGGATCTCAAGATTACCTGCAGTGATTCTTGCTTTGCACCCCAAATTTGGCATAAATTGTAATGCAGCAGTAGATACATAATATAGATTTTAGTACTTGGAAGTGTGGTGCAGTCTAACAAAAAAGGAAAATATGGGCTTGGCTCTGGAACTGGTCAAAGGGCAGGAGCTGGAAGGACTTTGAGGAGAATGTTAGTGCAAATTTAGGAGCATTAGAGAGACTGTTAGTAGAAGCCTATTAGCCACTGAGGAGGCTGCTAGTGAAAGATTAGAGAAAAAATTATCAGGAAGTGGAGAATAATGGATCTGTGTTATGTACTGGTAGAGAATTTAGCAACACTGTTACCTATGGTAATGTGGAAAGTAGAAATGCACCTAACGAACTGAGTGAGCTAGCTCAGGAGATTTCCAGGCAGGATGTTGAAGATCCTGTGTGATTTATTCTTGCTGCTTATAGTAAAATGTGAGAGGAGAGAGATAACCTAAATGAAGGATTATTAAGCAAAAAGAAGCAAGGACTTTCTAGTTTTGCAATTCCCAACTTCTCTCAATGGCAAACTATGCTAAAATTAAGAAATGGCTCCCTGAAGAGATGAAATCAGTACCATCAGGAAAGCCTGATCTAAAGAGGATGCTGACAGAGTTGCTGTTAATTCCTTTTTTAAGACATCAGAATAATCTAAGACAATATATGCCTCAGGGACTCTTTCAGTCAAAGAATAAAACTTTCAGAAGCTTAACAGTATTGGCCTTCAACAGTCTCAGCAGAAGCCCAAAGTAGACAAAAGTCAAGGTGTGTTTTTTGTCCAATGGATGGATGAGATTCATATTTTTTATGAAAAAGCCTTAGACTTTTTAAGAGAATTGTATTTGCAGAAACACCACCAGTTTGGACTGAGACAAATATATTACAAAATGAATAGAAGTCTTGCACTGACAGGAATCAGGCTGGGAAAACCACACAATTGCACACATGGGCTACCTTTCATGGAAAAAGGAAGATAACTCAAAGGGCAGAACTTAAAACCCAGAGGGTATAACTAAATGCCACAAAGAATTATTCCCATGTCTTGAGTCCTAGTCAAGGAAGTGCCAATCTGTACCTTGCTGGATTTCAGAATTGCTATAGTCCAGTGACACAAATGTGCCTCTCATTTTTCCCCTTTGAACAGAATATCTATACTGCTTATCCTATGCATATCCCACTATTTTATGATGGGTACATTGAGGGCAGATAACTTGTCCATTTGCTTCAGAGGTCTTCAGGTCAACAGAAACTATACTGGAGGAGCTTTATCTAAGAAACTACATGTGAGGAGCCCCACCTGCACCAGACCTGATTTGCATGACAAGATTCTAGATTTTGAGCTGATGCTCTAAAGGTATGAGACTTTGGGGGCTTGGGAGGAGGTGAGTATATTTGCATGTGGGAGAGATACGAATCTTTGGGGACCGTGGGCATACTGTGCTAGCCAGTGTCCAAGGTGGCCTCCAATGATTCTTTGAGAATAGACTGAAGGAAAGAAAGAGTGGAAGCAGGGAGATAAGTTGAGAGGCTGTTGCAATAATCCAGATGAGAAACAACGGTGGCTTGAGCCAGCATGATGGCAGTAGAGGTAGTAAGAAATGGCCAGATTCTGGGTATATTTTAAAAGTATAATGAACAGGATTTTGAAAGTAGGATGAACAGGAACAGATTGGATGTGAGTTGTAGAGAAAGGGTCAAGCACGATTTCAAGGCTTTTGACATTAGTGGCTGGAAGGTTGGCGTTGCCGTTAACTGAGTGGGGGAAGGCTGTGAGAGGGAAATTTCTGGTGTTGGTGGTGAGGAGAGGTATAGTCATGAGCTCACTTTATGGCATGTTAAGGTTTAAAAGCCTAATACACATCTAAGTAGAGTAAGTTTTTGAAGTACAAGTGTAGGTTCAGGGAAGATATCCAGACTGAAGATATAAATTTGGAATTTATTAGCATATAGAGTGTATTTAAAGCCAAGTAATTGGATGAGATTATCTAGGGAGTGAGGTTAGATGGAAAAGAGAGTTTGGGTGGCCCTTTCCCTAGCTTTAAATTATAGAAGCAATTTTATCACTATGGAAGAGAAGAAAAGATATTGAAAGAGAACTAGAATTTTTTCCCTGCTCACTCCAGGTCCAGGCTGGTCAGTCAGTAAGAATGCACGGGTGGGGGCTGGCCTGGTGGCGCAGCGGTTAAGTGCACACATTCCACTTCAGTGGCCCCGAGTTCGCCAGTTCGGATCCTGGGTATGGACATGGCACCACTCAGCAAGCCATGCTGTGATAGGCGTTCCATGTATAAAGTGGAGGAAGATGGGCACGGATGTTAGCTCAGGGCCAGTCTTCCTCAGCAAAAAGAGGAGGATTGGTGGCAGGTGTTAGCTCAGGGCTAATCTTCCTCAAAAAAAAAGAATGCATGGGTGTCCAGGGGTGAGTGAAATAAGCCAATGTTCCAGTGATTTGTGGTCAACACTGAGAGTGTAAGAACAGATAGACATGTCTGAACCTCCAAATCTCAAGTCCAATCAGGAACATGGTCATAGACAAGGTGGAAAAGTTGTTGACTAGCAGCTGGTAAACCAGCCTTATATATTCTAGCTCAGTGGGTCTCAATGTTGGCTTTGGAGTCACTTGGGGAGCTTTAGAATCACTGAGGCTTGGGTCCCACCCTAGAATTCTGATGTAATTAGTCTGAGGTACAGCTTAGACACTGGCAGTTTTAGATGCTTGCCAGGGATTCCGATGTACAGCCAAGGCTGAGAATCAGCACTGTAGATGAAGACCACTACAGTCAATAAGTCATCATATCAGCACCTCTAGGGGCAGCTCTTAGTTTGCTTTTTGTTCAGAAAGACATCAGAGAGAAGTTACTAAACTGTAATAGGATGACAGCTTAGAAGGCTGGAAAATAGACATAGTGTAGGGATAAGTCTTGAACATATATTTTAAATTGCTTCTAGTAGGTCATTTCTCAGAACATTAGGCTAGGATCACAAGGATATGTGCAGACAGATGACACTTTGGGCTTTTTTTGTAGTTTGTGATGGAGTAGGCATTGTAGAGTGTAGCAGAAGAATCATCAGCGGGTCTGTAATGGAAGGATGACGAAATGTGTAACAGAATGCACTAAAACATAGGCTATGGTAGTGAATTTAATACCTGATGCCTTTCAGAAGAATGTGGAAAAAGTAAAGATATAAAAGTTGTCTATTGATGTAAGAAATTCCTAACTGTTTACACAGAACTTTGAGAACTCCTTCCAAACACATATCTGGTATGTCTATTTGTCAGAGTATCATTCCATTTGGACTTCATGCAGCTGACCCCAAAAGGTCACACTGTTCTTGTGGTTGGAGTACAGGCATGTGACATCGATGAGATGGGTTTTGTGGCAGTGTTGTGAAAAATAAAAGTATTTTGAAGAGCAAACCCACATCATCCTAAGTCCCTTTTGCTTTCAATAAATTATCATGGCTATAATGTAGGAAGAACAAGTAAAATGTTAGAAAAGCAGTACAGTTTGTACTACGTTGGTATTATTTGGAGGTTTGGGGGCTCAATTTAGGTTAAAACAATCCAGCAGACTCTGTCTCAAAACCTCACATATTCACACAAAATCTGGCAAAACAAAAACAAAGTCGAGACCCAACAAAAACACGTTTTCTATTTCCTAGTTGTGTTTGTCAGCAATGCTTTTTCGGAGGCAAAAGGCCTTGGATCATCACTCTGTTATTCCCTTATAGGTCGCATTTACTGTAGGAAAAATGTGCTTCTTGGTTATGGAATGCCAAGGCTGAATTTTAAACCCACTGGGAAAATAAATGAAGCAATCAAATGTATCCTGTTATAATTAGTAATAGGTGGGTTAGTTCTCAGGCGCCATCAACAATCTGTCCTTCAAACCAGATGGTTAATTCTGGCCAGAATGCTAGGCTGTGTTCTAAAGAGATGACTGACACTGGTATTTTAGGAATTTTAAAAAAGAAAGTTACCCATATTGTCTCTTCTTCTTAAATGCTACACGACCCTGAGCATATTACTTGACCCCTCTGAGCCCCAGTTCCCTTCTTTATAAAACCTCTCCTACCCATTTGCTTTTAAGTGATTTCAGGGCCAAATGTGATCATTCCACATTGTAAATTATAAAATGATTTGTTATAGTTATTAGCTAACAAGTTAACAATGGCACACTTGATAATCTGGATCTGCAAATAGTATTATAGCATGTATTAGTAAGATGGCAACATTCTTACAGATAAGGTAAGTGTTCTCTACAGTAGGGTTGAGAAGTTAAAAAGAAATTTTACATTTATTATGTCATTATTTATCTTGGTATAAACTGTGAAGAATGCTAGTTTCTCAATTTTAAAGATAAAGCAAGCAGCTCATAATCATTGAGTAATAAGTGAGACACATTTTCATCTACATTTACCAGGGTACTATTGTGTATCAAACATTCTTAGACATTTTTGCCTGTGTTGTGTTAGATCCAAAAGCAGGCTTCAAATCTAATTCATCTAACTCTCTACTGCTCTCTCCACCACCTAACTGTTTTATCATATTGGACATTTAAAGGAGATACTATCCAGCAAGGAAGTGAGGATTAAAAGATACTGTCTTAGTCCATTCGGACTGCTATAACGAAATACCACAGACTGGGTGGCATATAAATAGCAGAAATTTATTCCTCACAGTTCTAGAGGATGGAAGTCTGGGATCAGGGTGCCAACGTGGTTGGGTGAAGGTCCTCTTCAAGGTCACAGACCTCACATTGTATCCTCACATGGTGGAACTGGGCTAAGGAGTTCTGTGGAATCTCTTTTAGAAGAGCACTAATCCCATTCATGAGGCCTCCATCCTCATGACCTATCACTTCCCAAAGACCCCACCTACTAGATCATGACTTTTGGGGGTTAGGGTTTCAACCTATGAATTTGGGGGGTCAGGGGGCACAAACATTCAGACCAAGCAAATACAGTGACATCACATGCAAGTCTCCCATAGGTATCTGGATGAAAGATAGGTACATAGAAAAATGAAATTTTTCTTTCAAGTACATAGCAATACAATCTTGTTTATCTCTTTCAATTGCTTCTAGAATATTTAAGTCCAGAAAATTATATACATAAGATGCTGATGTTAACAGCAAGGAAGAGTTTGTATTAGTTTCCTAGGGCTGCCATAACAAAGTACCACAAACTGGATGGCTTAAAACGACGGATATTTATTCCCTCACAGTTCGGGAGGCTAGAAGTTCAAAATCAAGACCATGGCAGGGTTGGTTCCTTCTGGGAGCTCTGAGGAGGCATCCGTCTCATGCTTGTCTTTCAGCTTCTGGCGTTTATTGGAAATCCCTGGCATTTCTTGGCTTATAGCTGCATCACTCCAGTCTCTGCCTCTGCGATCACATAGCCTTCTTCTTTGTGTGTCCATGTGTTTCGAAATCTCTCTCTCCTTATAAGGACACAGCTCATTTTATTTAGGGCCCACCCTAATCCGGTATGACCTCATCTTAACTTGATTACATCTGCAAAGGCCCCATTTCCAAATAAAGTCACATTTACAAGCACAGGCTTAGGTCTTCAACGTATCTCTTTGGAGGAAACAATTCAACCCAAGACAGGGTTTTAAAAATTTTTTGCTGAACCATTGTAGTGTAAATTGTACACAGATAGCCTCACTACTCCTAAACACTTCAGTGTGCATTTCCTAAAAATAAAGACACTCTTCTACATAACCATAGTATACCTATAAAAATTAAGAAATTAACATTGATACATATTACCATCGAAGGCACAACTTCCATCTGATTTTGCCAGTTGTTCCAAAATTCATTCATAACAAAAAATCCCAAACAAACAAAAAGCAAACTTCTTCCCTTTTGCCCCTTTTTCTTCATGATCCAGGATCCATTCTAGGACCACTTAGTTGTTGCGTTTCTGATCACTTTCAAGTTGGAACTGTTCCCAATTTTTCCCTGTCTCTAATGACCTTGACATTTTTGAAGAGTACAGGCCAGTAACTTTGCAGAGTGCTCTTTGCAAAAGTTTATCTGATGTTTCCTCAAGATTCAAATAAAGCTATGCATCTGGGCAGGAATACCACAGGAGCGATGCTCTGTTTTTCTCAGTGCATCGTACTGGGAAACATGATGGCAGTTTGTCCCATTATTGGCAATACTGACTATTATCACTTGTTAAGATGGTACATGCTGGGTTCTCTACTGTATAGTTAATGAATAATTGATAAGCAATTGATATGCAATTTGTGGGGAGATACTTTGAGACTATATAACTGTCCTGTTCCTCATCAAATTTTTACCCACTGGTTTTAGCATCCATTGATATTTTTTGCCTGAATCATTTCTGGTCACAAAATAGTAATTTCTAACTCCAACATTCCTTCAACATTTACTAGCTGACATTTTGCTTAAAGGAAGAGCTTTCCCTTTTACCTTATGTATTCATTTACACAAATAAGACTCATGGATATTTATTTTATTCAGCAAGTTATAATCCATTACTATCATTATTTATTTTGTTTGTCACACTTGGTGAGTGAGAGCCCCTTCATGCTGGTGCCTTTATCCTTTTGACATGTCCCCATCATACTTTGAGCAATTCCTTACTTTCTGCTACAATGAGACGTTCCAGGCTTACCTTGTACTTTTCCTGCTTCAGCCATTGAATGATCCATTTCTCCAAAGAGCTTTGTTTCCTTTCAGTGATGACTGGTATTTAAAAACCAACATTGAGTGCAAAGTATGCTCATTTTTACTCAGGTGTCATTGCTTCTAGTCTCTTTCAGAAGACATACATGGGAAAAATATACATATATCTCTGTTTCCGTATCTATCCATACAGATATCTATGAACCCATTGATAAATAGATGGTATTGTTAAAATAAATTTCTAGGCCCAAGATGGAGCCACTCCTGCCCAGGGTGCCAGGGCAGGAAACTGAAACTTAGATAACTTTTGTGTCCCTGTAAATGCTCTGCTCGACCAGAAACACAGTATATCTGGTAAGCCAGTCCCCACATGCCAAGCCAACTCTGGGCTCTGTACTTATTTCCCTGTTCTTCTCACTCCAAAAAAAAGGTTGATTATGTGGCCCCAGTCAATCAGATATTCTTTATTTTTCTCTTCCTTGATCTTTATGTTTTATCCTATAAAACCTTCCTGCTTTCCACCCCATTTTGCGGTTCTCCAGATGGAGACTGTCAGCTTCATGAAGTGTTAAAATTTGTTTGTATCACCTAAATTGTCTTCTTTAATCATTTTTTAACTTAGAAAGGTTTCTAAAGGTAGCTTCCCTAAGATTCTTGTCTCTCGTTTATTTAATCAAACATTAATGTAAATACTGCTGTAAAGGATTTTGAAGATATAATTACAGCCCTAAATCATTTGAACTTAGGTTAAGATTATTCAGGTAAGCCTGGCCTGTTCAGGTGAGTCTTTTAAAAGCAGAGAGTTTTCTCAAGCTGGTAGCAGAAGGGAAGTCAGAGATGTGAAGCACAAGAAGGTTGGACATGCTATTTCCATCTTTTTTTTTTTTTTAAAGATTGGCACCTGGGCTAACAACTGTTGCCAATCTTTTTTTTTTTTTTTTTCCTGCTTTATTTCCCCAAACGCCCCCTGTACACAGTTGTATATCTTAGTTGCATGTCCTTCTAGTTGTGGGATGTGGGACACCGCCTCAACGTGGCCTGATGAGCAGTGCCATGTCCACGACCAGGATCCGAACCCTGGGCTGCCACAGCGGAGCGCGCGAACTTAACCACTCAGCCACGGAGCCGGCCCCTACTATTTCCATCTTGAGGGTGTTGAGGCAATATTTTGAAGGATGGAAGTGGCCTCAAGTGGCTGAAGATGGCGCTGGCTGACAGCCAGAAAGAAAACAGGGACCTCAGTCCTACAACTGCAAGGAACTAAGTTCTGCCAACAACCTGAATGAAGCAGATTCTCTCCCAGAGCCTCCAGATAAGAGCCCAGCCTGATGATACCTTGATTTTGGTCTTGTAATACCCTGAGCATAGAACCCAGCTGAGCCCCTTTGGATTTCCGACCTACAGAACTATGAGCTAATAAATGGATGTTTTTCAAGCTACTAAGTTTGTGGTAATTTGTTACAGCAGCAATAAAAACTAATACAGACAGACATTGATATAAATATAAAACTGAGTTTACACTAATTCTGATCAAATATCACAGGGTTTTTCTAATCTTTCCTTTTTCGTATTTGTACCTTCAAAAATTAATAATCTGATTCCCCTTATCTTCAAGATATTTACATATTGGCTCAGCCTCTCATATATAACGAGCCTCTTCACTGTGTGGGTCATCTCTCCTCACCTTGGCCCCACAGCACACAAGGGTGCACTGGTTGAGTTCCCACCACCCCTGACCCCATCACGTATAGTAAACCTCACTGGTTGAGATAACCCCTAAACTGAGACCTCACCATCCATGGTGGCCATGCCTGCCAAGTTACCCCTGTCTTATTGCCTTCCTCCCACCCTACTCTAGAGGAATTATGTTTAAGTACATTTTATTCTTTAGCATCATTTTAGAGACTAATTCTTCTGTCTTAAAAAAAATGGTGTGTATGTACCACTTCCTACTCTAACAATGTTATTGCTGCCATCAATGTGAAACAGCACTTTACTGGGTACTACTGTACTCATTGTTATGTTAGACATTCTGAAGCAATTCTAGATGAGGAATTCTGGATGAGGAATGTGATGCCTGCTTTCAGACCACCATCTTATGATATAGTAAGGATGGAAGAATTACAACTCTAAATTGATAGCTGAACTTCTACTTTGCCTAACATTCTTCTTAAAAATATGATAGCTCTCTCATCCAGTTTTGAGATTTTTTTTTTTTTTTTTTTTTTTTTTACAAACAGCCCATATGTTTACTAGTATAAAGGAAAAAAACACTCTTGTGTGTTTCTCCTTTACTACTCACATAGAACACTTCTAACACTTCTGGTCACCAGACGTGTGTGTGTGTGTGTGTGTGTGCGCATGGTTTCCCCACACCAAACAATTCTGCAAAACCAGTGAGGTGTTGTAGGGGAGCAAAATTTGCCACCCCAAAATGTGTCTCTTTGGCATGAGGATTATTTTAAGCTGGTTATTTTTAAGGAACAGAAAGACGTTTTTTTTAAGAAACAGAATTCAGGAAGTTTTGCTTTTTACCTCCCCCTTAACTGCCTAAGATAATTTAGATAAAGAGCTTGTTCCAGGATGAAAAGCTATCATCAGAGATCTCTATAAAGAATTTGAGCTAGGTGTGGTAGACTGGGGGAAACTTAGCAAGGCCTGTTTGATAAAGTCTTCTCTGTGTCCCATTGTCTCTGCAGAGCATGGCAAATATTTGTTTACCAAACATTTACTTTTCCCATCTTCCATTCCTCTCCTTTTTTCATCCCAGATCCTTAGCCCCCTTCCCCTTAGCTCAGGACTGCATATAAGCCTCAAGTGGCTGAATGTTTGGGAATCTCATATCTTTGGGGTTCCCATAAGCATAGAATTTAGTTTGATAGTGACAAATAAAAATGGCAAGCAATAGGATATTGGAGTATATGAGGAAGCCATTTGGTGTAAACCTAATTCGGCCTGACCTTGTCTTTCCAAAAGGGCCTGACCTGACCGTGGACGTTGAGCATGCATTGTATATCTGCTTTAGATATTCCCTATGGCAAGAACAAAGGCCCTTGAGATAAAGGTGCAACTTCTCTCCCCCTCCCAATGTTGGCATTTCCTTAAGGATTAAGCATCTTTCCTTAGGCTAGGAACTGATTGCTGCTCTCACCTGTGACCACCCAGCTCGAGACAATAGACTTGCTCCCTGTTATGCATGCTGAGATAGCAGACCCACTACCTGCTGTGTCCATCAAACCCTGTGCCGGCAGGGCAATTTTGTGACTATTGTGAGAGGGACATTTCAATCATATGTGAAACACCCTCTTTGAGGGTATATAACCACCCTGTATACCCCCACTTCTTTGGAGTGCTCTGTTCCTTTGTGGAAAGACTCTCCCAGGCCTTGGTCCTCAGATTTTAGCTCAGAATAAACTCTCCCAAATTTTCATTTATAGATTGGTTATGGATTATTTTCATCGACAGTAGTCTCTTGTTAATCTGTCTCCTGTCAATTTAATTTTTAGACCAGCCAGAACTTGAAAAGATAGAGGAGAAATTTTTCCTTCCCAACAGTGTCCTACAATTTAATTCAATTTTGACGCTACCTGGAGACAGCATCAGATCTCATAGGTTAAGGGCTGAGCCTCACAAGCCTACATGCCCATGTCCCACTTCAGATGCCAATTGCAAGTCCAGGTTGTTACCTGTCCTTCTGACAGCTTGGCTATAAATAAGGAGTTCCTACAACCCCCTCCTCAGGTTTGATTTACTAGAGTGACCGACAGAACTCAGAGAAATATTTACTTATGTCTGTCAGTTGATTATAAAGGATACAGATGAACAGCCAGATGAAGAGGTACATAGGGTGAGATCCAGAAGAGTTTCAAGTGCAGGTGCTCCTGTCCCCTTGAACTGGGGTGTGCCACCGTCTCAGCATGTGGATGAATTCACCAACCTGGAAGCTCATCAAATGTCCTTGCTCAAAGTTTTTATAGAGCTTAATCTACAGCTTCCCCCTTCTCATTCCCAGAGGTTGGCAGGTGGAGCTGAAAGTTCCAACTTTTTAATCACTAGGTCTTTCTGATGACTAGCCCCATCCTAAGGCTATCTAGGGGTCCCACCCTATGTCACCTTATTAGCATAAACTCAGATGTGCTCCAAAGCAGCCCTTTATGGGACCCAGCCTGGTGGCATAGTGGTTAAGGTGGCAGGCTCCCCTTCAGGGCTGGGGTTTGCAGGTTCAGATCCTAGGCACGGACCTACACCTGTTCATTGAGCCATGCTGTAGGAGCACCCCATATACAAAGTAGAGGAAGACTGGCACAGATGTTAGCTCAGGGACCATCTTCCTCACACAGACACACACAAAAGCAGCTCCTTATGAATTACAAAAGACATTCCTATCACTCAGGAAATTCTAGGGGTTTTAAGACCTCTGTGACAGGAACCAGGGACAAAGACCAAATATATTTCTCATTATACGACAATTAAAAATGCATCTTCCCCACATTTCTCCCCCTTTTCGGACAAAGAGAGAAAAGGGAGGGGCTGGATTTGGAAAAATATAAGACACAATAAATTTTAGTTATAATAGACAGGTAATACACAGAACTTGTTTTGCTGTCTAGTAAAAAAAGACCTCCTCTCTCAACTATAAATTTGGCTGAGAGACAAGGACAAAATAATTATATATTCACCTCAGTCTTTCAATAAAGGCAGAAAGAGCTTTCCATTTCAAATTTGTTTTGTTTTGTACCACATGTGGGTTAATTAGATAAAACCATGTCATATGCCAGATTCAATCAGCCTGAAAATAATCAGAAAACCGGGTTTGGCATTGTTTATGCTGTTTTGGCTCAGATAAACAAAAGCACAAAATGTAAATTGGCTCGGGAAAATAACATATGAGTACTGGTGCCAGATTTTCTTTCATGGGATTATCTCTAGCTGGCACCTGAGCAGCAGATGCTGCTCTGGGTGACCATTAGACAAATCTACATCATGTAGATTCCTGTTTCCCACGATTAGACAGTGGACACCTCCGTGAAAGGCACTTATTTTACTGCCTTTGACATAGGCCAGAACCAGCTTTCCAGCTATTTGCAGTCAGCCAACAGAAAATACATGTTGAAGTTGAAAAAATGAAAACACGTTTTTGCTTGGCTTATCCCCTAGTGTTTTCCTTTAGGTCATTTCTTTGTTTTCAAAATCTCCAGTAAGATTAGAAATACAGTCCTGAAACCACTCCTCAGCTGTATTTCCATGTTGTAGGTAATTCAACGAATACCATTTGTTGGGGGAAGAATGCAGAGCATTTCACTGTCTTCCTACTTAAGTTCCAAGTATGAACGTCTTTTTTCCTGAGGAAGATTAGCCCTAAGCTAACATCTGTTGCCAATCCTCCTCTTTTTTTTTGCTTGAGGAGGATTAGCCCTGAGCTAACATCTGTGCCAATCTTCCTTCACTTTATATGTGGGTCGTTGTCACAGCATGGCTGATAAATGATGTAGGTCCACACCCAGGATCCAAACCTGTGGACCAGGGCTGCTGAAGCAGAGCACACTGAATCTAACCACTACGTCAAGGGGCTGGCCCCTCAAGGCATGGACATTTTAGCGAATATCCAAGCAAGCACAGAGTGAAAAATAGTTATTTTAAAAACCAAATTATCTGATGGGTAATAAAATCCAAATTAGCTAGTTTTCTCTTTGTGCTATGTAAACCGTCTGATATCAATACACAGAGAAATAGAAATATACATTGCTCTCCTTATACTTTTTTAAAAGAATATTTTCTAGAATGTGGGATGGGTGGTGCTCACTATCTCCCTAGTACGGATGAAACTCCTCTATTCAGGCCACCAGTGACCACCTACTGGCTGAATTCAATGGGCACATTTTATCCTTATCTTACTTGATGTTTCTGTAGGTATCTGGCTTTTCTCCTTATTTCATCGTTTTTGAAATTTTCTTGGTTTCCACGACCCCATTCTCTCCTCACTCTATCTTTTCTACCTCTCTGGCTTCTTATTTGTAGTTTCCTTTTTTTTTCTTTCCACTGTCCACTTTTTGAGTCTTGGTGTGCACAGAGTCCAATCCTCCCTTTTCTTATTCTGTATCTTTTTCCTGGTTCAGTAGTTGCCCAGGGCAGAAATCTAAGAATCACCTTAGATTTTTCCCTTTTCCTCATCCCTCCTATCTGCTCAATCTCAAGTCTTCTTTTTCTTTATTATTATTTATTTTTTTTCCCTTTTTCTCCCCAAAGCCCCCCGGTACATAGTTGTATATTCTTCGTTGTGGGTCCTTCTAGTTGTGGCATGTAGGACGCTGCCTCAGCGTGGTTTGATGAGCAGTGTCATGTCTGCGCCCAGGAGTCGAACCAACGAAACACTGGCCGCCTGCAGCGGAGCACATGAACTTAACCACTCGGCCACGGGGCCAGCCCCTCAAGTCTTCTTGATGCTATCTCTTTACCATCTAGTTCACCCCTCGGATCAGTAAGAAAGCTTTGGTCACAAACACAGAAAATCCAACTAAAACTTGGCTTGAAAATAAGGTGATGGTTTCTTCAACAAGTTAATGGCATGAAAAAATGGGGAAAAGAGGTTTTTGTGATTCAATGAGACTAACGTGACTAAGCATCAACTGCTATGTGTGGTCTTTGTTTGGATCCTGATGTGAATAAACCAGCTATTTGAAAGTTTCCTGTAACAATCAGGGAAATCTGGATATGGACTAGATATTAGATGACAAAAAAGGTTATCAATAATTTTTATTAGGTGTTACAATGGAGTGATATGTTAGAAAATGTCGATATTTAGCAGGAACAAATTCTGAAATACTCATAGTGAAATAACATGATATCTTGATTTGCTTTAAAATACTTCATCAAAAAAGGAAAACAGATGAAGAATTGCGGCAGAGTCTTGACAATTGTTGAATATGGATTTTGGAGATATAAGGGCTCATTATACTATTCTTTCTACTTTTTAAATGCTTAAATACAAAATTAAAGAGAAATTAAAGAATTTTTACTTCACAACTAAAAAGTTCAGAGATAGGACAAACTTAAAGTGAAGCTTGATATAGTACCTAAGCAATATCATTAATGACTCAGTTTCTTTTCAGTCTCCTGGTGGCTTTCAATGGTGTCGGCTTGATCCTAAGGTCACCTCTTCTAAAGGTAGGAGAATCATATATCCAGGTCTGTCAGGACAGTCCCACTATATCTGTTGTCCTAAGACAATTATTTATAGTGCTATCTTTCATTCAAACGTGACCTAGTTTTGGATGATAAATTAGTCACCCTAGCTCATGGTTGTCAAACGATTGCCAACCACAATTAGGGCTCCACGATTCTCTGTTCATGTCCAGCTGAACACAGAGGAAGCTGCTTTCCCAGAAGCCCCCAGCAAACCTTTCCTATAATCCCAATGTTCCAGGAAGGCTATGTGCCCATCAGTGAAACAACCCCCATGGCTAGAGTGATGGGAGGTGTGGAGGAATGGTCTTGGCCATGCCAAGATATGTCTCTTTGGCATGAGGATTATTTGAGGCTGATTGCTTTTGATAAACTGGGACAGGGAAGGAGGTTCTGAGGGGTGGAACTTGCTTGCCCTTTGTTAGGAGACATTTACATTGTAAAGGAAATCTCTATCTGTAAAGGTGCCTCCCTCTCTGTACCAGGAAGAAGAAAGGGGATGACCTTCTCTCTAGAAACTCTTAATCAATGCCAAAGGCAAGGACTTAAATCTGCATTTGTTTGTTGTGCTTGTCTGGTGGCCTCCTGTAACTGACTTCCCGCACCCCCAACATCCTCCTTTGTCTTTTAGCTGGATATGATGTTTGGGGTGGTGGTTTTGGCCATTTTGGCGGGTTGCTCGGCTTGCCCAGGCCTCTCCCATGTGTGCATTGACGGGTAAAGATGGCAAGCAGTTGGCTGTGTTGGAGTACATGAGGAAGCCATTTGGGGTAAACCTAATTCGGCCTGACCTTGTCTTTCCAAAAGGGCCTGGCCGTGGCCTTTGAGCTTGCATTGTATATTTGCTTTAGATATTTCCTATGGCAAGAACAAAGGCCCTTGAGATAAAGCTGCAACTTCTCTCCCCCTCCCAATGTTGGCATTTCTTTAAGAATTAAGCATCTTTCCTTAGGCTAGGAACTGATTGCTGCTCTCACCTGTGACCACCCAGCTCGAGACAATAGACTTGCTCCCTGCTATGTATGCTGAGATAGCAGACCCACTACCTGCTGTGTCCATCAAGCCCTGTGCCGACAGGGCAATCTGGTGACTATTGTGGGAGGGACGTTTCAATCATATGTGAAACACCCTGTTTGGGGATATATAACCACTCTGTGCACCCCACTTCTTCGGTGCCCTTTCTTCCTTTGGGAAGAAAGGCCTTGGGCCATGGTCCTCATGAAGCTTTGTTTAATTTTCTCCTGTTATTCTGCCTCATGTGAATTTAATTCGTTCTCTGGCCAGACGAACCCAGAGAAGGTAGAGGAAATGTCTTTTCCCCTACAGAGGCATTGGTTGGCTTATTTCAGTCAGGGCCCACCCTGAGAGTAGGGGACAGAGTCCGTCCCTGGGTCTTTGTTGGGTGTGGCCAGGAGGGGAATGTGAAGAGGAAACCAATAAAGGTCACTACACCCCTTCTTGCCATTTCCCTACCACTGCCCTATGTAGGCCTCAACATCTCTTACTCAGACTATTGCAATAACTTTCTTGTTGATCTCCCTCCTTTAGTTTTCGCCCATCAATCCCACATCACACCAGAATGATCTTCCTAGCATGTAGATCTGATGACGTCACTACTACATTTGACAATTTTTTGATGTCTTGCCTTCACCTATAAGATAAATTCTAAATGCCTTTGCTTATTAAATTAATTATTTAAAACAAAAAGCTGTTCAATATTTGGCCTTTGTCTGCTTATCTGTCTACCTTATCCATCTTCATCCTCTTCTTCAGACCTTAAGCTTTAGCAAAACTGAATTACTTGAAGTACTGTTCATATATAATGCTCATGTAACCCTGAGCCCATTTAGAGCCAGTTTGAACAGACCTCCATCTCTGATCAACAAAAATGATTAAAGATTGTCTTTCAGAAAAACTGCAAAGTCACACTGCCAGGGCATGCACAAAAGGAGAAATCTGGACCTGAAATGACCTCACAACCAAAGATCCTCCCTCCACAGAACCCAAGGACTAGGACGTGACAGGAACTTGAAAGCCAGACTCTTATCAGAAGCGAGGGGTCCCACATTCAGGAAGATCCAGTGTTAAAATTCTTTCTCCACCACTTGCAAAATGTTTAGAACACCATCATAAATGTTTGGAACCCTATCATAAATGTTTAGAACCCTATCATATATACTTGAAGCCCATCAATCAAAACCTGTCCTACCAGCGTTTCCACGTGCCACCCTGTTCTCCCTAACCTCTTAAATTTGGTCCCAAATCATGAATCGGAGAGACAAAGCCGAGGGCACATGCCCCCTGTCTCCCTGGAGATCTATCCCACAGAATAAAAAGCTGATTTCTTCCCTCAAAGTCTGGTGCCATAATTAATTGGTTTGTTTATGCTTATGGGGCAGAGAACCCTAATTTTGGGTGGCAAGACTTACTCACACCTTGTTCCCCCAAACCTGCTTCATTCTTATCAATCCAGCAAGTTTGAATTCATCCTTCCACAGTCAACTTGAGGGCTATCTTCTCTGACTCCTTCCCTGGTCTTTCCAGGCCCCTTCTCCTTTATGCACACTGCACTTTGTCATATAGTAGAGTCCTTTCTTCTGACCAGACCAGGGCAGTAATTGGTGGGTTAATTGAAAAATGACTTAAATTTGGGATCATCATAATAATGATACACACTTTAAACACTATGTTTCTAATATCACTTATAAATCACTGTTTCTCCAACTTTTTATTCATTATCTCCCCTACAGAATTTTTTTAGACTTTTTTCCTAACAACATACTTCCCCCACCCCCACTACCATGAAATTTTAATACCACAGCAGACACACACAGTATCTATTCTATGTACTCTATGTACATCCGCAGGGCAAAGGCCTTTTACTTGGGTGTGTATCCTTTGATTCAGTTCTGCCTCAAATTTCTTCCACACTGATAATCCCTCCTCTATGATTCCTAATTTGGGCTTGTTTAAAATGAGGGAGGAACACAACATTTTAAAAGCAAACTGAATGGAGAATCATACTCAGTTTTTATGATCTCTTCCCATGCCTACCATTTGACAACATTTTTTTTTTGGTAACTTGCTTTTATCAAGTCTTTCCAAAGCATTTAATTCCATTTTCGTAAAAACAATTCTTCCTCACAACATACACTTAAACTTCATCACTATGTAATGTCTAATCAAGTTTTATCATTTCAAAGACAACACAATCTCTTCAGGATCAAACACAACTGTTGGGGTGTGGTCAGTGAGAAGAAAATATATAAGGAAACAAATAGGTGAAAGAGGTAATATAAAGAAAATAGTAACTAACACTTTTTTAGAACTTACTAGGTATCAAGTACTGTTCTAAAAACTCTACAGAAGTCAACTCGTTTAATCCTTACAAGGGAGGTACCGTTATTATCTCCAACTTTACTGAAGAGGAAACTGAAGCACACAGAGGTTGATTTTTTTTTTCCCTAACAATCTTTTTAAACAACAAATGTTTAAAACAGTTTTTACTGAGATGTTTCTAAAATATATTACTAATGTCTGCCATTCTGTTACAAAGTATATTGAACATAACGTAATCTGTCTCTGAAGTGGTATAACTAATAAGAATAGGCCGATGAAAATTTAATGTGGCTTCCCTTTCGGGTTTCACCAAAAGCATTCTTCTTCATTCTCAGGGAATTCAGAGAATTGAGTCTAGCTCAGTAAGGAAGAGGTCCTTGTCGAGAGAAAGTGAGGACTTAATTGCTCATTTCCATCTTTTCTTTGCTGCTAAGGGTGACCTTAGCAAAGAACCAAAGGCTGAGAACTGAGTAGTCTGTGTGGAAGGTTTTTCTTCAAAACTGGCTACTCCTGTAGGAGTAGATGCAGGAGACAGCCATGAAATGGAGGTCAAGTCTACAAGCAGCCAGCAATCTGCTCTCAATAGGTTGGGGTGTCTGAGCTGAGGCAGAACACTGCTGAGCCCACCTCCCCTCCACCTTGCTATCCTCTTCTCAGCCTGGTTCTCCTCTCTCCCCTTTTCCTGACTTCTGCTCTAGAAGCTTCCCTTCTGTTCTTGAGCAGGGGCAGTAGCTGCCCTAAGAGGAGCTGCAGCTGCCCTGGATCTTGTTCCAATTGCCCATTTGCTCCAGGCCAGCAACCTATGACTGTGAGGGCCCAGCTGCTAGGGTATACTGTAACCCTCCCGTAGACTGTGAACTCCAAGGAATCAGAGATCTTGTTTGTTTACTTGATGCTGTAGGCCAGTGCCTAGTACAGTGCCTGATACCTAACAGGTGCACAATAAATATTTATTGAATAAATGAATAGATGGATGAATAAATGAATGACTTGTAAGCTCCAATCCAATTCATTTGCTTAGTTCACTGTGTCCTTGATAGTTGTGGATCAGTCTAATGAAAATTAATTTCTGTAATAAGACCATATCTTTGAAGAGTCTCTGAGTGTTTTTTCACCCAGTTCCACATGCCACCTTTTTAATTTCTTTGCATTACGTTTCCTCCTGAAATTTTCAGCTCTCCTCTTCTTCCATCTAAAAAAGTCTCACCCATTCTTTACTGGCCATCTCAACAGCTAAGCCTCCAGCAGACCTTCTCAGAAGACCTGGGTTACGAGTGGCCATTCCCTCCCATAAATGCCAATAGCTCTCTGGTGGTGACTCTTTTCATAAATGCATGGCACAAATTACTTCTATATCCTTTTTGATTTTTCATTTTATACTTATAACTTTCCTCAGTTAGAATGTTGGACAAATGTTACTCCCTTTCCACAGATAAGGAGAGATTTGGAGAGGCTTATGGGCATAGTCAGGGACATAAGCCTAGAAGAAAACAGAATACAGACTAGAACTCAAATCTCTTCCATCCTCTTAGTCCAGTTCTCTTTACACCGTATGCGCTCATGTTCTGGCATGTATCGTTATCACTCTGAGTCAGTGTTATTTTCCCTACTAGATTGTAAATTCCTCCAGGCCCTAACCTCTTGGGCTTGCTAACAGTATTAACTAAATGAATAAGTTAATAGACCCTCAAAACTTTTAATTCAGGAACAGGAAAAAAAAAAAAGAATTCTCTTCTTGTAAGTTTTTTGCAATGGGTAGTATAAAGGGCAAAAGAGCTGCCAAGTTGGTACAGGAGTTGGAAAACACTATACAGGCTTCATTTGTTGGTTAACTTTTGCTCCAAAAGGCTTGACTTAAACATTAATAAAGTGGGTCTTTCTATATCCAAATCAGCACAAAATCATTTGTGGGTAATGACATTTATTTACCTGCTTAGAAGTTTCTTCTTTTTTAACTTCTTCTTAAATATGGCCATTCATGGAGGGTTGTAAACAAATTGCCTCTGGTACTGCTGTCATAGATGGGAAAATCGTGGCCTTAAACAGAAGTATAATCAGTAGTTGGGGGTGGAAAGAAAGGTCCGGTGTGGGTCAGGGACCTTCAGACTCTTTAGGTCTCTCCTGGCCTGGCAGCTCATGAGACCAACATTAGACCTTAGGGCTTAAACCCAGGCCCTTGGTTACTATGGGGAGGCGGCAGGTTCCACCACGCACCGCCCCAGGACACCCAGTGTTGGCTTTGGGCACGAGAATCTGAAAAGAACAAAAAAGCCCCCTAAGGCCAACGGGCCTCGGCTCAAAATCTGGCCCTTTGCTTCGATGGGACAAGTAGCGATGGGACAAGTAGCCCGAGCTTGGGTAAGAACGCCATCTCCTGCGGTCCCGCCCTCCACCCGCTCAGCGGGCGCGACGTCGACCAAGCCCGCGAAGAAACCCGCCCTAACTAGTTTGTCCCTGCGGCCTTCTCGTAGGCGCGGCCGCGGCGCAGCGCGTCGCCCCCTGCCGCATTGCCATGGCTGCCCGTGGTGGCGTCGCCTCTGCCGGCGAGGGGCTGCGCTACGCCGAGTACTCGCCGCCCTCGACCAGGCGACCGGACGCGGACATCGACCAGGGACTGGTGAGTCCTGTCGGCGGCTCCCGCCCCTGTCCGGCTCCCCGCCGTCGGGGCCTGCCCGCTAGCGCCCCCCGGATCCCGTCCTCGTCCCTGCCCCTGGACCCACTTTCCCCTTGGACCTTGGCGCCCTCGGCGTTCATAACCGTCTGTGTCCCATTCGTTCAGCGGAGACTCTGCTCGGTGCCAGGCGTTGATGGTGAGGCGTGTTTAGAGTCTCTGCCCCCTCAAGGAGCTTCCAGTCTCGTAGGGGACAGAGACCAGAAAACAGTTGCAGATACAGGATGATAAGTGCTGTAGGATGGATTCCCCTATCACATAGGAGGGGACGCCAGTCGTCTACCGGGGGCAGTGGGTGAGGTCAGGGGGGCTTCTTAGAGAAAGCGATGGTTAAAACTAAAATCTGAATAATGAGTAGCAGTTAGCTCAGCGAAGAGGAAAAAGTGTTTTGTTTCAGGCACCAGTAGTCGTATCTACAAAGTCATAGGCCAGAGAAACAGGACCCAGTTGGAACTTTCAAGTGGTTTATTCAGACTGAAATGTAGAACTGGGAAAAGGAACTGTCCAATAGAAACGTAATGCGAGCCACATGTGTGTTTTTAAGTTTTCTGTAGCCATATTATAAAAGTAAAAAGAAAATAGGTGGGTTTACCTTTAACAGTGTGTTTTTATTTAACACAATACATCCACAGTAATATTTCAACATGTAATCAATGTAAAAATTATTCATGAGATGTTTTACATTCTTTTTTTTGTACTAAGTCTTCGAAATCCAGAGTATATTTTACACTAGCAGGACATCTCAATTCGGACTAGCCACATTTCAGGTGCTCAGTAGCTACATGTGGCTTGTGGCTACCTTGTTGATCAGTGCAGTTCCTGGAGGTAAATGGGGGCTAGAATATATGAAGCATCTGGTAAACCACGTGGAAGAGTTGGGATATCCTGAGGCCTGGGGTACTGTCTTGATGAGTTGTAAACAGAGGAGTGATAGGTTGGGCTATTGTAAAGTTCTCTCAGGGTGTGCGTGAGAAGAGTGGATTAGATGGAGAAAGTCTGGAAACATAGCTGTTTCATCCCTTATCCACACCACATTCCATGTCATTTTCCAGCATTTTTCTAAGTTTCCTAAGAGCATAGACTCTGGGTCTTTCCTTCTAGTAGGCACTCCCTTGCTAAGACTCAGTTATCGTTACTTAATTAACTAATAAATTTCTGGAGCAAACAGTCAGATGGGCTTGCCTGGGAAGGTTTCAGGAAACAGATGTGCTTTCATTCAACAGACATTTCTTGAGCACTGCTAGGTGACAGGTACCATCCTAGGACCTTGGCATAAGTAAGTGAACAAAACAAAGGTTTGAAGTGGCAGACTCTTTGAGCTCCTACTGTGTCTGATTTATTCCTTACCACAACCCTTTGAGGAAGGTTTTTAAAATTCTCTCTTAAGAAATGAGACGGAGACTCAGAAAGTGGTAGTTGCTTACCCAGGATCATTCTCCTAATAAATGGCAGACCTAGAAGTCCAAATCCTACACTCTTTCGACTATGACTTGCTGACTCCTTAGAAATAAGGCTCTCTGAATGGAGTGTTCAGTCTGTGGTGTAGACTGGATAAGATACTAGGTTAGGTAGAAGGAATCTCTTTATGGAGAGTTGTAAAAATCTCAGTAATGGACTGATTTGCAAGGCAGCTGGGAGCTCTGTGGTATTTTTAAGATAGAAGTAGTATTGGTGATTTTTACATCTGGAGGACTTTTATTAGGAAGAGAGAGTGTATGGAATCCGAGATATCAGTTAGATGACATCTTTAGTAGTCTAGGCACATGAGGGCTGAAATATAGGCCAGTGATTCTCAACTTGTCCAGCCTGGTGCACCGTATTTATAACAAATATTTTGTAAAGTCTTTTGTAATATTCTGAAATGAAATTTGTTGGCAATGAAATCTACTCATAAACATAATTTTTAAAAATCAATAGCACACTCTAAGTGAAACACAGAGGTGAAATAAGTATTTTATTAGAAAATAACATGTCTACCATGTAAATATGTAAGTGCTCAGGCATGACTACATTAGAAGATATGAAGTAATCAGTTGCTGGCACATGGAAACAGTACGGAGAATCACTGTGAATGTGACAGCTACAATTTCAGATTGATTTCAGATGTAGTATATTGGCAGTTTAAGTACCGTAAGGACCATTGTCATCAACAAACTGATTTTTTCTCAAATTGTGAACAATTTTGAACAAAACAAAGTGGAATCTTTCCTCATTTTACATGGTAGTTACACTTCTGGAAAATTCAGTCTACACTGAAACAGTGCAAAAATGATATGTTTTGTATATAATAAAGAGCTAGACTAAGATGATCATAAACAGGCTTTTTACCCACTTAATGTCCAGTAGAATCTTTTAAAATCTTGAGGCGTGCAGACAGTTCGTTGTTGTGCAGAGTTGTCTCGAGTTGTCTCATACATTTTAGGACCCATAGTCCTCCATCCACCAAATACCCTTCCTCCTACCCAGATTATTGTGACAACCAAAAAGGTCCTCATAAATTTATATCAAAATGTCTCTAAGGGCCTGTTCTGATTCTCTGGGGAATTATTGGTCCAGGCAATGACCAGTGATGAGGGAGAAGATAAGAGTTGATAATAACAACTTTGGGGAACTTGGAAGTACTGAAAGTGATGGGAAGGTGACAAAGGGTAAGTGTTAGGAAAGAATAAATGACCTGGATGTGTGAAATATGCAGTAGTCTTATTGAACATAGTAGAAAATAAAATCTTTGTCAAGGAGTTGAAGAAAAAATGTTCCATGCCATTTTTTTTAAATGATGCAATTTATTTTAAAGTTTTTGAAATATATTTCTGCAGTTGTAGATGTTGAATAACTCTTTTTCTCAGGTAAGCTTCCCTTTAGGGACTAAGAATTAATGTTCTTTAGCCTATTTAGAAGATGAAAAAGATAACATAAGTAAAAATAACTGAGTAGTACTTTGAATAAAATAGTGTCTTACAATTAATTGTTGAATAATCAGAGGTCATGGTCAAACTTTGCTGTAGTACAGCTGGTTCTCAGTGAAAAGTAGAAAAGAAACTTTAAAGTTAAGAAAAGAATATTATCAATTTTTAAAGCAATATAAGCAAAACTCGATTTGTATGAAGTGGTAGCCTTTTAGTTTCCAGTATTTTCCTGGAAAGTGTAACTCCTAGTGTTGTTAGGATAATGTAACATGTAGGAAAATTAGCCACATGGATGGTTTGGTATAAGCAAACGTGACACGTGAAAACAAAAACCTATCAAACATGTAAATTATCAAATACTTACTCGTTACCAAAAACAAAAGAGACCATTTCTACTGTTTTTTGAATTGCAGTTTGATTTAAAATGTTTACCTTGAAGCATCCCTTTGAAGAAACACATGGGTCACATATTGTATATCCATATTTTTGGCTTTAACTTTGATTCTTTCCTCACTGTTCTTCTTCTTCTACTACTTCTTTTTTTTCCTTTTTTGAGGAAGATTGGCCCTGAGCTAACATCTGTTGCTAATCTTCCTCTTTCTTTGCTTGAGGAAGATTGTCACTGAGCTAACTTCTGTGCCATCTTCCTTTATTTTGTGTGGGATGCTGCCACAGCATGGCTTGAGGAATGGTGCTAGGTCCATGCTGGGGATCCAAACCCGTGAACCCTGGGCCACTGAGGTGGAGCACACGAACTTAACCACTACACCCCTGTGCTGGCTCCCCTCACTGTTCTTTAGACCATAAGAGGAGGCTGAAATGTAAGCTCTGTGGTCAAGGACTTTGTTGTTTGTGTATTTCCAGCGTTTATAATGGTGGTATATGTGGTAAGCATTCCAAAACAAAATAGTTGTTCCAAAAATAAATGTTATTCTAGGATGTGAAGGAATGTAAAGAACTGTTCTATCGGTGAACAGCATTAGTAAGAATTTCCATTTGTCTGCCAATGAATCCTGCAAAGAAAAGTACAAAATTCGGTTTATCTGAAGTGACACTCATTGTATCCTTTCCCCACACATGCTGGTTCTCCTCTCTCCCCCATCTTGAATAATACCGTGATCAACTCCACTTTCTCTTTTACCTCCAACATTCAGTCCATCAGTCACTTATTCTGCTCTCTGTAATTTCTTCCTCTCTCCCTTCCCACTGCTGTTCCGTTAGCCTTAATCATCTCGCCCCTGGCCGATTGTAATAGCCTTTAAAACAGGTCTCTTTGCTTTTGGTACTTTACCCTTTTAAACTTCACACTGCTATCAGTTATTTTTCTATACACACTCAATTATGGTGCTATCCTTTTTTATAAATTTACCATGGTCCAAACTTTCTTTAGGATGGTATACAGGACTCTTCATGAACTGACCCCCAAATGACTCATGCAGCCCCGTTTTCCATCCCCTGCGCTGCGCTGCGCTGCACTGCCCTGTGACTCTGACTCTGCTTCCTGCACTTTGCTCCTCTGTCTGGAATTCTTTGGCAAACTATTCATTTTTTCAGACCCAGCTTACTGATGTCAAGCTTTGCCTGACCTGAGTTTCCTTTCCTTAGTAAAATAAAGTTGTTTCACCCCGTGTACTTTCTTAGAAAGTCATGCAGTTTTTTATTGAAGTGTTTCTTACAATGTATCAAGATTCTTTATATTTGTGTAAGCACTTAGGTTGTGAAGAGTTCAGGGCAAGAACTTTATATGCCTCTGTTACTGGCATTATAATTGACACTTGGTAGTCATTTAATTGTTTGTTAAATGAACAGCTGTTAACTTGTATTACTGTTGAGTGACTTAATAAATAACCCTGGGTGTTGGTTCTAACATATTGATACCCATGTTTTTCCGTAGGGTTTCTCCTTTATGTTAGCCCCTACGGGAGAACGTGAATCTGTGTCTCTTGCTCACTAGTCTTTCCCCAGAATTTAGCACAAGGCCTGGTGTATGCTAAAAAAAAGTTTATATATTTGTATGGTGTATGCTAAATAAATGTTCTTGAGTAAGTGAATAGTCTCCATCTTTCCTTCCTCCATCGCAACTACCTTTTTGAGACAGAATGGTTTTTTTCCTTCTTAATTTCCCTTCTGGTACGACTGTTGTCTACCTTGAACCTAAATGTTGCAATCTCAAGAAAGAAGTTTTAGCATTTTATAACACTTTCAGACAATTTATATTTATCTAGAGGGTTATTTACTACTTGCGCTGTTTTGGAAGAATAAAATGCCTTAGGGACTTTTAAAATTATTTTAATGCTTTTTTTTTTTTTACCAGCAGTAGCAGCTGTTAAGATAGAGTAAGCTGTTTTCCCAGTTCTCAGACATTTTTTTTTTAAAGATTTTATTTTTTTTCCTTTTTCTCCCCAAAGCCCCCCAGTACATAGTTGTATATTCTTCGTTGTGAGTCCTTCTAGTTGTGGCACGTGGGATGCTGCCTCAGAGTGGCTTGGTGAGCAGTGCCATGTCCACGCCCAGGATTCGAACCAACGAAACACTGGGCCGCCTGCAGCGGAGCAAGTGAACTTAACCACTTGGACACGGGGCCGGCCCCCTCTCAGAAACTTTTTTGATTCATGGTAGCGGAACATTTAAAGTAATTTTTCTGTGTGTGTGTTTTTTTTCCCAGTAGATGTTTGAAACTAAGTGATGGTAACGGATGCCTGACTTCGCCCACTTGTTGATTTGCTGGCATTATTTAAATGGTGCTTCTCCTTTTTGAAATACGTCTTTTAAAACTAAAATTAGGGATTCTTTATAGGCAAGGACCAAGTTTTAAGGATCCTCGTCCTCTCAGCTCCCAAAATAGTACCAGGCTCATGGTTCCTGCTCCATAAATTTTTGTTGAATGATTAAATTAAGAAGTGAATGAAACGTCTGGATAGGAGAAAAACAGAGGATTAGAGAAATGTTTTTTATAGACTGATAAACTGACAGCCTTAAGGAATAAGAAAGAGTAAGATAAATGAGACTCTCTTCTTTGACTTTTTTAATGTTAAAGAGAGGCCTAAAATATAAACATCTGATAAACGTTATGTGGAGTCAGAGTACACATAATACTCTTCTTCTGATGTGCTTTTTTAAGTTTTAGTCATTTTATTGCTTAGTACCTCCGATACCACAGGCAGTCTCCAACTCAGTTTTTAAAGTTTGTTAATTCAATTCAGTTTAATAGATTTTTTTTTTTTGAATATCAAATACATGGAAGCTTATATACAGGTGTGTGTGGGAAGGATATGAATGAGGCAGGATTGCCACCCTCAAGGACACAGGTCAGCAAATTTACTTTGTAAAAGGCCTCATAGTATTTTAGGCTTTGCAGGCCATATGACCTCTGTCACATTGCTGAACTCTGCCACTGTAGAGCAAAAGCAGCCATAGACAATACATAGACGTGACGGTGTTCCAATAAAAGTTTATTTACAACCACAGTTGGAGGACCAGATTTGGCTAGTGGGCTGTAAGTTTGCCAACTCCTACTCTAGAAAGCAAATTGGATCAAATTTAAATACTAAATTCAAGACTGGCTCTATTAAATGCTGTCATTTATTTATTCATTCATTCGTTCATTCAACACTTATTTATGGAGTCCCACTGAATTATGTAAGGGACTGAGGCTAAGTGCTGTAGTGGATACAAAGATGAATCAAACATGGATTTTGTTCTTGAGGGACTGGAAAAATATTTGACTTTTCGGGAGAAGCCAGAAAGAGAGAAAAGCAAGTTTTTCTAAAATATAGGTTATATCGGGGGGAAAAAAAAAGAAAAAGTAGGTTGGGAGATAAGACTGAGTAGCCCTGAATGGTCTGTTAAGGAGTGCGGCCCGTATCTGTAGGCAGTTGAAGTTTTGTAGGAGCTGTGTGATCAGTGGAGGGCTTTAGGAAGATTAAGCCCAGAGCAGTGTTTAGGAAGGGTGGAAGCAGAAGAGGGCAAGACCGGTTAAGAATGTGTTACGGTGGGCAATACTCTGGGAGTATGGAAGAGATGATGGCAGCAATAATAGTGATGGTAGCTAAAATGTTTTGTGCTTGGTGTTAGGCTAATGCTTTAAATGCACGAACTCATTTAGTCCATAATAAGCCTGTAAGGTCTATATACTATTATAATCCCCAATTTATTGGTGAATAAATTGAGGCTTAAAGCAATGAAATAATTTGGTCAAGGTCACACAGTTGATGCATGGATGAACCCCTAAGATACTCTGCTTTTACTCAGAATTTATTCTGTCTTTATCCATCTTTCCCCTTCAGCCTTTCTATCTGTGTCACTCAAGGGCTAACCAGGAAAACAGACATAACTTAAATTACATAAAACAAAGGAAATGTAATGCAGAGAATTGGTTTTATAGGTACTGAAGTTGTTGAGAAGCCAAACAGGATTGTGAGGCAGTTCAGAGGTTGAGAACAGCAAGAAACTGCTAACAGTCCCAGAGCTGGAGGGCCAAAGGGAAGAGTTGGTGTTTTTAAAACCACCCCTCGTTAACTGAACCAAGGGGGTCTGTGCAGAGGGAGCTGGAGCCACCGAGACACTGTTGCTGCTGGAGCTGCTGCTCAAGGCAGAGAGGAAGGGGGAGAAGTACCCTACTCTCTCCCTTTTTTCTACCCTCCCGTCTCCCAACATTGTGTTCCATTGGTTGGAGTCAGCTGGAGCCAGATGACACTGGAGGCTTCAGGACTTAGCTCTCCTTCCAACAGAGCAGAGTAGGGAAAAGCCAGGGAATGGATCAGTGAGTACAGACAGGTCTGGGACCAACACTCTCACTCTATCTATTTTCAGCTGTAAGGTGATTTAATTCCACAGATGTTAGGAAATTTGAAAGCACAGTCTCCTAAAAGCAGCGTTCCAAAACCCTATTTTGTAAATGGTGAATATTCCTTTAGCCCACAGAAGTCGATTTAACCCACAGTGTAGGGGAAAGAGTTGTTTCATGGAGCTCCATTTTCACTGTCCTATGCTCTCTGAATATTATTTCAATGCTATTAGGGATTAAATAAGAGTTCTTAGCTCTTATGAAAATCTAATCAAGATGTGTAACATTTTTTTCCCTTTTAAATAGACTTTTTTTTTTACAACAGTTTCAGATTTACAGAAAAAGTAAGAAGCTAATACGGAGTACCCATATACCCCACACTCAGTATCCCCTATTAACATCTTGTGTTAGTATGGTACATCTGTTACAATTAATGAACAAATATTGATACATTCTTAACCAAAGTCCATATTTTATTCAGATTCTCTTAGTTTTTACCTAAGATCTTTTTAATGTTCCAGGATACCACATTATATTTAGTTTTTATGTCTCTTTTCGTTCCTCTTGCCCATGACAGTTTCTCAGCCTAGCCTTGTTTTTGATGACCCTGACAGATATGAGGAATACTGGTCAGGTATTTTGTAGAATGCCCCTCTACTGGAATTTGTCTGTTTTTCCTGTGATTGGAAGAGTGATAGGTTTTGGGGAGGAAGACCAGAGAGGTAAAGTGCCATTTCCATTGCATCATATGAAGGGTACATACTATAGACATGATTTATCACTATTTATGTTGAACTTGTTCCAGTCTGATGAAGTAGTATTAATTAGTCTGGCTTCTCCACTCTAAAGTTACTCTTTTTTTCCCCTTTCCTGCTGTACTTTCTGAAAGGAGGTTACTCTGTGTAGTGCACATTTAAGGAGTGGGGAGTTATGCTTCGCCTCCTTGAGGGTGAGGTAGTCTGTAAAATTATTTGGAATTCTTCTGTGTGAGAGATTTGTCTCTTCTCCCTCATTTATTTACTCAGTCATTTATTTATACTAGTCTAGATTTGTGGATATTTACTTTATGCTTTGGGTTATTATCCACTACTAGTAGTATTTATCTGGTTGCTCAAATTGTTCTAGCTTTGGCCGTTGGGATCTCTTCCCAGTGGCTTCTCTGTACCTTTGACATACCCTTATTATTGTGGGTTTTTTTTGAGCATTTCCTTTCTTTGGTACTGCAAGGTGCTCTTGGCTCATTTTGTCTGTTTCTTGCCCCAGTCCTAGAATCAGCCATTTCTCTAGGAAGCCTTGTGTATTTAACATTTTATCTCATGGGAGACGTCATCTTGGGTCACAACTCTGGATCCTAATAGTCTCATTTTTCTCCTCTTCCCCACCTCTTCCCCAGTTTCCTTATCTTCCCCCTTACAGCTGGTGAGGTGGGAGAGTAAAAGATTTCCTTGTCTTGGAGTAAGTGGCTGCTCTTTAAGTCCACCAAAAGTGGAATTTCTCCTGCTGCTTCAGCGGAGCTCTTTTTTGTTTGGTTGGTTTTGGCTTTATTTTTGTTTTTCAATGTCTGGCATTAGGGACCGCTAATGGAGGGTGCGAGGGGATTGTGAAAGGAAGAAGAGAGAGAGACTCGGCAATCTTTCTATATTTATCATTACATTTCAAGTTTGTTACAGAGTCTTAGTATGGGTTAGTGAACAGAAGAACCTCTCTCCAGGTACAAGGTAAAATATTATTACATATTCCTCTAAATGATTAAATTAGGTCTTCCAGAGAGTGTTTTTCACTTCCTTTTGCAATCCTTAGAATTTAACAACCATTACCATAACAACTGAAAAAATAGTTTTGTATAACAGTAATGTCGAAATAAAGGGAAGATAACTAAACTAATGGTGGAAACCAATTACAGAATAGTACTGTAAACAGCACTCACTCCCCCACCCCCACCCAAATACAGCCTAGCTGCAATGATGTTAAACTTTTATTCATCAGGGACTTTATTACGATGTAATACTTAGAATATTTCTAAATGTATTATATGGTTTTTGTAAGGAATTTTAAGTAGAAGTTTTAATAAGTGCCATGAATCGATCCCTAATTTGTATATTCTCTTTAACTGATTTGGGGTAACCCATTTCGATCATTCCTTCCATTCTAGAAAACTTATGATATTCTGCTATTTAGAAACAGTTGAAATATCATGCAGTTTAGAATTGTTGATTCATTGATTGTCATTTTTAAGTGTCAGTGGATCTAACACTAAGGTTATTGTCTATATTTTATCGGTATGATGAGGTTTTTTGACTGTGAGATTTTTGTAGGGGATTGTTTTAGGCACTTGTAGTATACAATCACTTTTGGCCAGTACAAGTGTGACCAGGTGGGATCTTCCCAAGATTTTTCTTTTTTAATAACCTTTGTCGTTTCTGATTTTTTTTTTTTGCCCTAAAGCAATGCTTCCCAATCTTTTCAAATATAGCATCCTCTATAAAGTGAAAAATTTCATACTTTCTCCTGCCCCCATAATATTAGAAATATTTTCTATTTTTATTCATTGAATATATAAAAATAAGAAAAATAAATGATATGCATGAATGTATTCAGTTCATGATATGCAAGCAAATAGTTAAGGAGGAAGTAAACTAACATTTAGTGAATGTCTGCCGTGTATAACCAGCCACTGGTTATATTTTCCCATTTCTCATAGTAACTCTGTGAAGTTAGATAGTACTTTTCACCATTTTACGTATGAGAAAACTGAGGCTAGAAGAAGTTAATTAACTGTCTCAAGGTCATGTAGCTAGTAAGTGGCAGGACTAGGATGTGAAACCAATTTTGACTCCAAAAGTCCTTGACTTTTTTACTGTACCGTATTGCTGCTCCTTCATTTAGATATCAGAAGTTGATGAAATCCAACTCCAAGAAAGCATGTATAGTCTTGGTTTTTATGGTAATTTTCAGAGTCTTCAGGTGCTTCAAGATATGCTAAAAAATTCTTAAACTTCAAAGAAGAGTGAATTTTATTTCACCTCAACTCAAAAAGAAAGGAAAGAATACTGTGTAATGAAATTTAAGCTATAAGCATTACCACTCTAAGAAATTTCTGCCTTAAAGTAAAATAGGCTATTGTAAGAGAGTAAAAGTACCTTTCAGAAAATGGTGTGCTTTCCCAAGTGAGAAGAATAAGCAGACTACAAAGTGTTGCAGGTGAGCCAAAAGAGAGAGTTTCAGGGGTACTTGGCTTATAAGAGTACACAATAGGGAGCAGGCTAGCTAGAGATGCAGCAAGATCATTTTTATGATCAGGGTGCAAAATTAAGTGCAAGAATAAAAAGGGAGATAGAAGATCAGGTACGTTTATTTTTATTGAAGAATGCCAGGAAGAATTTGTTTTTAAAGTTTTATTTTAAAGTATACAGAGGTGGAGGGAGGGCAAAAGGGGTAAAAGGGCACATTTATACTGTGATGAGATGGCAGCTAGACTCTGGGTGGTAAACATGATGTACTCTACACAGAAGTCAAAATATAATGATGTATACCTGAAATTTATATAATGTTATAAATCAGTATTACTTCAATAAAGAATTTAAAAAAAAATAAAGTAGACACGTCAGAGGGTTTTCTGACTTAAAAGTTATTAAACTCTTCTGACCAAGTGGGATCTTCCGAAGATTTTTCTTTTTTAATAGCCTTTATTTTTTTCCCTAATTTTAAAAGGAACAATTGTATAATAATATCGTATAGTAATTGTAATAAATATCACTTAGTGAATGCTTATCACCTGTAAAATACTAGGTGATATATATGTATGTTTTAATTTATAAAACTTCATACCAACCCAAGGAAGGAGGTATAATTATTATCCTCATGTTGCAGATGAGGAAACACTAGTAATAAAGGTTAAGTAACTTGGCTAAGGCCATGTTGCTGTATGTAGAGAGCCAAAATTCAGTCTGTGTTTCTTTGATTCCAAAGTCTGTAATCCTAAGACTTTGTTTTAATGATAAAAGGTAGTTACTAAAAATATGTAACTGCTGGGGCTGGCCCCGTGGCGGAGTGGTTAAGTTCGCGCGCTCCGCGGCAAGCGGCCCAGTGTTTCGTTGGTTCGAGTCCTGGGCGTGGACATGGCACTGCTCGTCAGACCACGCTGAGGCAGCGTCCCACATGCCACAACTAGAAGGACCCACAATGAAGAATATACAACTATGTACTGGGGAGCTTTGGGGAGAAAAAGGAAAAAATAAAATCTTTAAAAAAAAAAAATATGTAACTGCTGTTAACATTTTTGGTTTATATCATTACATTTTTTTTCTGTGCTGTATATTCGGTTTTATAGCTTGCTTTTACTCTCTAACATAGGGTCTGTAAACATTCCTCAATATATTATTTAATTGTTGATGCATGTTTTGGATAGGGCTTAATGTATTTAATTATTCCTCTCTTGTTGGGTATTCAAATTGCCTCCAGTTTTTTATATTATAAATAATGCAGTGATGAATATTCTCATATATAAGTTTTTGTGCACCTCTTTGATGATTAGGATAATTTTTTTTAATTGTAGCTATTAAGCCTGCCGACTTGAATATATTTAGGGCCGTTGATTCCTATGATGAAATTACCTTCAAGACAGATTGTTCGAATTTGAACTCCCAGCATCAGTTCATGAGATTGTTCATTGACAACTTGTAAAGCTTTGACTTGTTGGCTAAAATGTATGCCTGTCATTACTAATGGCCTTTATACTTGAGGTATGACAGTTGCCACATGGCCCCATCTAGAAGAAAAGTTTAAAGAGATACTAGTAATCCCACTTCCATACCTATCAAACTGGTCGATTTTATCCACTTCCATACTTAACAGACTTGTTGATTTTGTATTAAATATAGGAGTTTAGAAAATATAACTTCTTGGGGGAGGGCGAGGGAAGATAAAATTTTGTGAAAAAATAGAGCATTATAAGTAGTGAGGACATCAGGGACCAAAGCTAGGATCTAGTTTGACATTAGATAATTAAATGACAGTGTGTTCTCTAGGTGATTTTAAAAACTATGTGAGAAGTTGTACAAGACTTTATAAGCCTTTGTGAATGGGCATTACATAGGGGTGTTTCGTTGAGTATGAGCTCACACTGGAAAGATATGGAATGATTTTTATCATTCAGTATCTATTAAAAGAGTGTGGAAGGCGTAGGCTCTGGTCTGGAGTTTGGTTGCCTATGTTCTAGTCCCAGTGCGGACACTGATAACAACTGCTCCAACTTGAGTAAGGCATGTGACTTTTCAGGACCTCAGTGTCTTCCTCCATAAAATGGAGGAAGTGGAGTGGGTTTTGGCTAGCTGTTTTCTATCATTTCTTTTAACTATGGTTCTGTGACATTGACTTAATGTATTGTAGTCACAAATGACAACAAAACATCGCATATCCTGTGGAAGCTATTGAAAATAAAACAGAAGCATATCTTTTTTATTAAAAGTATAGTATCTCTATACCTACAAATCTGTGTGTACTTCTGCTTCTACCTTTCAAAAGGGTCAAATAGAAATGGAAACTTTCCAGAAAGAGACAACAAATAAATGTATTGATGGGAGAAGTTTGTGCTTGTGTGTGTAGGGGTTGGGGGCAGGGGGAAGGGAAGGCTCATTTGAAGATAGGCTAAAATAGTTTAGAACTCTTAATTCAGGAACATTGGACAAAAATAACTTAATGGAAGTCAGTAAATGATAAAGGATTTTGTTGGATAAAAAAGTCCTTTTCCTCCAAATTTTAGAAGACAGAATTAAGGATACTACTTAAACTTGAAAGAGATAAATTTAGGGCCAATGAATTAAATAGAAGTGATGAACAAGTTAGAGAAACTAGCTCCTAGACCTAAGTGAACCTTGAAGTGCCCAGAAGACCAAGCTTTGAGAGCAGATATATCTGAAGCTTCAGACCAAAGAACAGGTCTCAGAAGTTTCTCTGATAGGCTTGACATGTCTAGCATCAAGAGCCACAAAGCAAGGATGCAGAGCCTGCCTTGGGTCTTACTTCCTAACAAATATTTTCCAAACACTGAAGTCATTTTTCAGTATCACTCGTTTAATTTTCTGATTAGAATTTGGCTTTGAAAATCTTATCCTTTTTTGGCCTCTCTGCTTAGGGTTATTACCTTGAGGTAATTCCATATTGTTAAATAGATAGAAGTTGACCTTACATTTTACAAGTTATCTGGTCTAATCTGTATTTAATATATTCTGTGGATATTAACATAGGTGATGCCTCCCCTTCAACATACACGTACATTCAATTGCAGTGACCTGAGGTCACAGTGAGCTAAGGGCAGAATCTGAACCAGAGTCCAGGTTCCCCAGCTTCTAACCTTTGTTCTCTCCTTGTACCCTCCCTCCCCTTTTCCTCCTTGGCCTAAGGACCCTATCTGAACTTTTCTCAGAAGCCATCTGTTACCCAGAAGCAGAATACTGAGCCAACTGGCCAGCTGTCTATCTAACCATCTATCCACACATCCATCCATTCAGTCAATTAACTGCTCACTTTTATGTAGCTCATTCTATATTCTGGGAAGACAAAGGTGAATAAAGCCTACTTCCTGCTTTCTAAAGACTCACACTTTAGTAGGGAGACACGTTATGAAGTCATGGTCTGGGATAACAGAGAAATAAGCTGGGAGGTGGAGAGGTGGGGTATTTGAATAGGGTAGAGGGTATTACTGGTATTGATTCCTTTCATATTTGGAAGTTTACTTGATTCTGCTGCCTGTCTAGAGTAGTTCTATTTTTCTTCTTTCTCATTTAGTAGCTGAGAAGGCTGTATATACCAGACACCCTTCTGTGTTAGGATCAGGGATCAGTCATATCCTCTTTATGTGAAGGGTGGTGAAAAAGAAGGGCAGGGATGTATTATAGTCCACTGAGGGTAGTAGGGATATGACACAGATGCCTCGGCTCCCTTACTCAGAGCCAGCAGCTTCAGAAGACAGAGAGCTTATTTTGAGAAAAAGTGTTATGGTCCAGATCTAGGGTGGGGACCAGCTCACAGGGAAAAGGTGTAAGAGTAGGTACAGGTTTCTTGTTGGTGGCCTCTGATCAAATATCTGCTGAAATCATCTTTCAGCCTCTCACTTGCGCTGCTCCCTACTAGCACTGACTGACTGAATCTTAATAAGGAGATAAAAATGGAATCTTCCCCTCAAGTTAAAGTGTTAAGTGAAAGTTTTTTCAAATTTTAAAAAAATTACAATTACTATGTTATTTTAATTTTGTATACTTAGAAGAGAGTTTTTAGTTAGTGCATCCTTGTTCCAAAATTGATTGAATGAATGTGCTAACTCTAGCAAAATTGGTGCACTGGGTTGTTCTCAGCACACTGTTTATCTGAGTGTAATTGTATAAAGCAGTGGATCTTAACTCCCCCTACACACTGATGTAATAACATGAGGTAACATGAGAAAGGGATGGGGTTACCACCATGTGGGTTATCCCAAGAAATATTTCTGGCTAAAAATCTAGTAAGTTCTAAAAGGAATTAGATAAATTTATGGAGAAATAAAATAATAAAAGCAAACTAGTAAGTTTTGGAGGACATATATGTTTTGTTTTGAGATTTTGATTCAATTTGTTACCCTTGTGAGGTCGTCGTATTGATCTATATATCTACCCCTTGTACAGTGCTTGGTCTGTAGTAGACACCCAGATTAAATGTTTAAATATTGAATTAGTTAATGGATAATGAATGAATAAAAGGGTATATGCCTAAAAGCATTATTTTCTGGGCTTGAAACACAGCAGAAATCTGTATCAGAGTTCTCCAGAGAAGCAGAAGTAGTGTGTATGTGTCTATCTATTTCAAAGAATTGGCTTACTCTATTTGTGGCAAGTCTAAAGTTTGTAGAGCAGGCCTGCAGGCTGGAAACAGACAGGAGCAGATTCTTGAGGCAGGATTTCTACTTCCTCAGGAAATGTCAATTTTGTTCTTAAGGCCTTTCAACTGATTGGATGAGGGCCACCTAGGTTATCAGAGATAGACTCCTCAGAGTCATCTGATTATATTAGTCATGTCTACAATATACCTAGACAGCAACACTTAGATTAGTGTTTAATTGACTAACCTAGCCAAGTTGACACATAAAATGAACCATCACAGTATGCTTGGATTTAAAAACTTCATATCAAGTGTGCACCCTGGTTTTGCAAACCTGTGATGAGCCCAGGGGCTCCTAGTGCTCTCCGAGGTGTCCAGGACTAGGTGGATATTGGGCCAGGACTTTCTCATGAGCCACATGTAATGTGAGCAAATAAGCAGCTTGTGTTATTAGGAGAAAGTGGAGACAAGGTTTGTTTTCATCAGCGGGTCCCTGAATAAATGCAAACAGTACTTAAAAGATTATTCTTAAAAAATCATTATGTATAACAAAGATTTAAGTTTGGGGAATTTTTTTATTAATTATGTTAGAGAGTGGAGAAGTACTTATTTGGTATAAGCCTGAGAGGTTTTTTATGATGTTTGGCTTTTGCTTGTGTTTTATTGTTTTGCTTTGTTTTTGTTTTGCCTTTTTATTTACACTCTAGTCTTGCTGTAGAAATTAATGCTTGCCTGAGGTTTAAAATAAATTGACTTTAAAGTGGAGCAAATACAGATGTAATTAGCTTTGTCTTTCCTTTTAACTTAATTTAAGGTTTTCACGGGAATTGGTGTTTTCAGAGAAGTTCGAATGTATTTGTTATTGACAATGGAACGATAATGACTAGGGCCAGGCACAGTAATGTGGACGGGTCCAATTTAGATATGAAGATCTGTGAAATTCATGTTGGCTTGAAGACTTTAGGGAAGGGCAATTCTAAAAATCCTCTCCCTAATGTCATTTTATCGTGTCTGACACTTTTTCTTGAATATAAGTTCACCTCTCCTCCTTTTTTTGATCTACATGTGTAATACCTCTCCCAAATTCTGCTGATTTGCCAGCAGTTTTTCTTGTTTCCTCTTTTTTTTGCTCTTCCACTTGCTGTTGTTTAAATTCAAAGATCTTTTTTTTGTAGAAATTGAACCAAATAATAAGGCAGCATAAAACACTGAGTTCCGCAGAGAGTGATTTCCTTATGATTAACCCTTGAGAATTGAGTCACTTCTAGATAAAGAATGTTTTTTAAGACAACCTGCTCCTCCTTCTTTTCCATTAGTAGATGAGACCTCCCCCTCAACAGGTGTTGTGAATTCACATGCTGCTTTACTTGGGCTTTATTCATCATACTCGTCGTGGCATCTTTTTAGAAAAACAAGTCCAAAAGAGAGCTTATGACATCCCCACCTCTGTCTCCAGTCCTCTCACAGTCTTTCCTTCTCAGCAAAAGGCAACTCCATTCTTCCAGTTGTTTAAGGCAATAACTTTAACATCCTTTTTTCCCCACCCAGCTTTATTGAGGTATAACTGACAAATAAAAATTGTCTATATTTAAGGTGTATTCAACGTGATGATTTGATATATGTATACATTGTGAAATGATTGCCACAATGAAGCTAATTAACACATCTGGTACCTCACATCCATTACCTTTTGTGAGTGCGTGTGTGGTGAGATCACTTAAGATCTTCTCTCTTGGCAAATTTCAAGTATAAAACCTATTCATCTTATAATTGAAAGTTTGACCAACATCACTGCATTTCCCCTACTCCCAACCCCTGGCAACCACTGTTCTACTCTCTGCTTCTATGAGTTCAACTTTTTTAGAGTCTGCATATGAGTAAGATTATATAGCATTTGTCTTTCTGTGTCTGCTTTGTTTCACTTAGCATAATGTCCTCCGGGATCATCCATGTTGTTGCAAGTGCTAGAATTTCCTTCTTTTTTATGGCTGAGTAATATTCCATTGTGACACACCATATTTTCTTTATCCACCCTTAATCAGTGAACACCAATGCTTCTCTTTCTCTCATACCTCACATCCAATCTCTCAACAAATCTTCTTGGCCTTATCTTCAGGATATACCCAGAATCTGACCACTTTTCCTATCTCTATCATTAATCACTTTGGTCCAAGCTACCATTATCTCTCTCTTGGATTATTATTATTTTTAATATTCTGGGCTTTTTAATCTCTTCTATTCCTTTTTTTTTTCTTTTTGGTGAGGAAGATTGGCTCCAAGCTACCATCTATTGCCAGTCTTCCTCTTTTTGCTTGAGTAAGATTGCCCCTGAATTAACATCTGTGCCAATCCTCTATTTTGTATGTGGGATGCTACCTCAGTATGGCTTGATGAGTGGTGTGTACGTCCCTGCCCGGGCACCAAACCTGCAAACTCTAGGCTGGTGAAGTGGAGTGCACAAACTTAACTACCACGCCACCGGGCTGGCCCCTCTTGGATTATTTTAATAGACTCCTAACTCACCTTCATCCCACTGCCTTTCACATATCTATTCTCAACATGACAACTAGGGATCATTTTAGAATGAAGTGAGATAATCTTAGGCCTATACTCAAAACAATCACGTCTCATATCACTCAGAGAAAAGCTGAAGTCCTTGTGCGGAACTCTAAGGTCTGACATGATCTGCTCCCCATGTTACCTCTCTGGCTTCATTCCTTATTGTTTTTTACCCGTTCTCAGTTTCTTTTGCTCTGTGCACACTAGCCTCCTGGCTAATCCCAAGCACACCAGACGCACCCTGCCTCAGGGCCTTCCAACTTGTTCACTCTACCCGCAGTGATCTGTGCTTAAATATTGGCATGGCTTCTTCACTTTGGTTTTCTTTTCAAAAGTCACCTTTGCAGTGAAACTTTCACTGCTCACTCCGTGTAAATTTGCCACTCTTGCTATACAAACACACACGTATTTCTTTACCTGCCTTATTTTTCTCCATAGCACACTGTCTGTTGCATATTTTCTGTATTTATATTGTTTATTGTCTGTCTCTCATGCTGAAATATAGGTTCACAAGACCAGGGATTTTGTCTGATATATCTTCAGGAGTTAGAATTGTGACTGGTACATATTAGGCACTTACTGAGTATTTATTGAAATCGGTCAACCAATCAGAGATGGGAAGTAGCCTCCAAATGGCTCATTGATAAATTATCTTTTATTGGGAATTTATTTTTCTTCATGTTTGTTTAACAAATTAATTATTCCTTCATGGACCTGTGGATTATATTTGTTTCATTTTTATAATAAAATTTACCCAACACAAGGCCCTTAACTTCATTTTCTTTGTCTTATGTGAGACTTTTGAATATATTTACCTGGTCCAGGTATTTCGAGGCATGATTACATGTTAGTTTCTTAATTAAGTTTGACTGTCATTGTCCATTATATTTTCCCAATTCAAAACATAATTCCAGGCACTAGCAGACACCAATACAGTACACAAATAATACAAGCTGTAAGAAGCATCTGAATGATGGGGAAGTGTCTTAAGATAAGATCATCCCATTATACAAACTTATTGAAAACACACTGTGTGCCAGTACTTATTTTGGAAATCCAAAGAAATAAACACAATGCCTACCTGCAGAAGCTCAGATTTTAGAAGGGATTTGAAATAGACAGGTAAACCATTATTAAATAATGTGCTATGTATTATAAGAGAGAGATCTGCTAAGTACTGTGGAGGCACTGGAGAGTTTTGCTAGGGTGAGGAGGTGATGGGAAAGTTTCACTGAGAGATGATGACCTTGAAGCTATTTGTTTAGAATAAGTAGGAATTTTCCAGCAGGACTGAGCAGAGAAGAACAGAAAGGAGTAAGAGTAAAGATCTGAGGGTGAAGAAAGGACTAACATAGAGTATCTGCCATGTTTATATAGTGTACTGGTTATTTTTCATAACCTTCCTCATAAATCGTTTTGAGCATTCTGTGACATAGGTATTCACATTCCCGTTTTATAGATGAGAAAATGGGCCCAGAGAGATCAGCTTAGGGTAACAACTGGTAAATATTGAGTTGTAATTGGAGCCCAGGCCTGATTAACTTTGAAGCCCATGAATTTTCCATAACACCACCTCCCCCTATACATGCATGGTTGAAAGGGTAGAAGATTGAGACAGTTCATGCTTGCTGCATGGATGAGAACTGTGAAGGCTTATGAAAAAAGTAAAGGTTTAGAATAGTTAGGGCAAAGAGGACTGGGGAAGGATACCAATTAATGATGAGGAAGATGATGACGCTGATCAGAATTGAAGGTCCGGCAGACAACAGAATAATTTTGTAGTGATACTATTTAGTGTGGACATAAGACTTTTCTTCAGCCCAACTTAGCAGTCTAGGAAAAGGATTCTCTCTGGCAGTTGTGCCACCATTTTGAAACCAACCAATGATTTCATTGAGAATTTGCCGCTTCTCAATTTCTGCAGTGCTATTGTGCTAATACCTGGAAATTTTAAAATCTAAAATATTCATACTTTGTGTTTGGTCAACAGCAAAGCAGTGAGAACTGTGTTTTTTGGCATTTGTAACAAATATAATCTAAAATTTTCATGAACTTTTAAAACAAATATCATTGATCAATATCACATAAATTGATTTTGTGCACACATATCATCTTTTTCAATGGTGACCATGATGGAATTGTTAAAAGCTGAATTTCCAAATTTGATGTAAATAGAATGTTTTCTGTTTTCCTTATATGACCCAGTCTTCCCAAACACTAGTCTGGACTAACTGTAAAAGAATTTGTTGGTAGAATTTTTAACTGATTTGTTAACTGATTTAGTTTTTAGTATGTATGTGCACGTAATTATGGAAAGATCAGCTTGTTCTAAGTATGCACTAGACTAATTTGTACAGCAAAAAAAAATATGTGTATAGGTAGATAAACAGATGGATTGATCCATAGATCGATTTATCTATATGTCTCCAAGAATTTACTTAGATCTTCTGTAGACCTAGAAAATGTTGCCTACTTTTCTAACCCTTGTACTTCTGAATCGTCAAAGAAGATGTTTTAAAACTAAAACTTGCCCAAGGCAGCCTTGTGAATATTGGGGGGAAAAGAAAAGCCTGTGTGGCATCCACATTTACCATTTACTATCTCCTACATATGTATGACATCTATGGCAGTTTTAGCTTAGGCCAGAGGACAGGTATATGCATACCTTTCTTTTCAAAGTACACTGCCTGATTTCCTTTATTTTCAGCACACGTTCTAATTTTCCTAAGACAAAAAAATTGCAACATTTCTCTAGTTTCTATAAAATCACAGGTGTACCATGATGTCATTCTAGTCGCTTGAGCAATTTCAGACATTTAATGTAGAAAATGATTGTACTTTTAGTGCTAACACTATGCTGGATTCACTATTTTGCTTTTAAATTGTCTTTTCAATGTCACTTTTGTTGTTCCGTTACTGGCAATTTAGTTTTAAAGCATCATTGTTTAAAAAAATTCAAAATAAAAATTGAAGTATATCTTTGTGCTTGCCACTGGATCAAATACCTTGTTGCATATATAAAAGAAACAAAATAGATCCTGTTAGCCTGAGGATTCAATACTACAGTTTAAATAAATGTGAAATAGCATAGTGATAAAGCCTATGTGAAATTTTTTTAACAGTAGTAAAATAGAGAAGATGTTGATGGAGTTCTCTGATATTTACAGTTATGGCAAATGAACCATGGGCTATTTAGAAGTCCCAGTATGTTTTAGATGTTATTTTACTTTTAAAAATTAAGGTCAAGTAAAGGTATAGTCAAGAGTTCCATGTGAACGACTAGCCCAGATTTCAGTTTGACTCTCCTTGTGCTTCCTGTCTTCTGTAGCATTTGCAGTAAGATAGTGTCCTTTCCCTGTTTTGGGTATTCACATATGTGAAAGGTTAGGGGAACTTGTTTTAGCGCTCTCTAAATTTGTGTCTGAAAAAAATCCCGGTGACTTTAGTGAATGAAAAAATGTTAGGTAGTAAATAGATTTTTTTTTTTTCTAGGAAACAGATCGTATTCTTGTTCTGGACCAGTTAAAGTTTTAATTTAATCACTTCTATCTACCAGTCTTCGT
The DNA here is from genome assembly GCF_041296235.1 of Equus asinus. Classification (NCBI taxonomy): domain Eukaryota; kingdom Metazoa; phylum Chordata; class Mammalia; order Perissodactyla; family Equidae; genus Equus; species Equus asinus. Next base: position 31,294,683 of record NC_091800.1, on the reverse strand, counting down.
ATTTCCACAGAAAACTTTATGAGAATGTTTACTCTTACTTCAGAGTACTAAATCTGGTTGTATGGGATACGTAATTTTTAAAAAAAGTTTGAGTTCAGCTTCCAAATAGTATTTTTGTTTGTTTTTAATTGTTTATGCTCAAAAAGTATAAACTATTTTAATATCAAGCTCATTAAAAACTGCAGTTAAAGAGGTAAATCAGATGCAACCCCTTTCCAATAAGGAATTTTAATTCCAATAGAGAAAAGGGTTTTTGGTTCGCTGTGCTATACTTTTCAGCATGGGTAAGTAAGATTTGATTACACAGTTTTTGGTCATTTATTGAACATCCTTATTTACTTCAGTGATCTACCTAATTTGGGTTTGTTTTTGTTGTTTTTAAAGGTTGCAAGGTCTTTTGTGTTTATCTTTTTATAAATTTAGTTTTTAGAAATATAGGGGCCGGCTCCGTGGCCGAGTGGTTAAGTTCGTGCGCTCCGCTGCGGCGGCCCAGGGTTCGGATCCTGGGCGCGGACATGGCACCGCTCATTAGGCCACGTTGAGGCGGCATCCCACATCCCACAACTAGAAGGACCTGCAACTAAGATGTACAACTATGTACCGGGGGGTGGGTTTGGGAAATAAAGCGGAAAAAAAAAAAAAGGAAGATTGGCAACCGTTGTTAGCCCAGGTGCCAATCTTCAAAAAAAAAAAAAAGAAATATAGATAATTCTAACCTCAAAAGTAGTTTTCTTATTGAATGAATGAAAAATGAGATATATATGGTACATCTGATGTACTCTAAGAACTCAAAGGTGAATGATACACCCTTCTGGACTTTAGTGGGCTTGCTTATTTTTTTTTTTTATAGAGTTTCTTATGTTGGGTTTGTGAACTTAAGGGCTTTAGGGAAACCCATGGATCCCCTCAAATTATATACAAAAAATTAGTAGTGTATATATATATTTGTGGTTTTCTGGGGCGATGATCCATAGATTTCATCAGATTTTTAAAAGGCTCTTGATATCTAGAAAAGCTAAAGGAGATAGAACACATCTAACTATAATTTAGTGTAATGAATTTTGTAATAAGGATAAAAATATGATCTTTGGGAAATTAGTATAAATACTGGTGGCCAACCATATTCAAGGTCCTGCATAGGATTCATTTGATATAGACTTTTGCCTTGTTATGCTCTGTCTCCTGTGCATAGTGTAGTGATTGGTATATAGTGATGTTTGTATCAGTGAGAGTCCTGGTAGTAGCAGATGGATGGTTTTTTTGAAGATAGTTTAATGAAGGGACTATTTGCAGAAGTGTGGGCATGGGGTAAGTTAACCAAAAAGGGGTGATGAATCACCCAAAGACTAGCAACAGTTGGAAACTGTTATCCATCCAGGCAAAGAGGCTAGAGGATGGAAACTGTAGAGGAAAATAATCCATAACCAATCTATAAATGAAAATTGGGGTGAGTTTATTATGAGCTAGATCTGAGGACTACTTTAGGCCAGGGCCTTCCTTCCTCAAGGAAGGAAGGGCACCAAAGAAGTGGGGGTGTACAGAGTGGTTATATACCATCAAAGAGCATGTATCACATATGATTGAAATGTCTCTTTTACAATAGTCCCAAGATTGCTGTGTCGGCGTAGGGATTGATGGACACAGCAGGTAGTAGTCCACTGCCTTGGTGGACACAGCAGCCCATCTGTTGTCTCAAGCTGTGTGGTCACAGGGTGGGTGCAATAATCAATTCCCAGCCTAGGAAGAGATGCTTATCCTTAAGGAAATGCCAGTGTGGGGGAAGTTGCATCTTTACCTTAAGGCCATTTGTTCTTGTCTTTGGGCCATAGTAAATGCTTAAAGCAGATATATAATGCATGTTCAAGGCCCACATCAGGCCCTTTTGGAAAAACAAGGTCAGGCCGAATTAGGTTTACACCAAATGGCTTCCTCATATACTCCGATATCCTATTGCTTGCCATTTGTTTGTCAAAACTATGTTACAGAACGCAGTGAATTTGTAGGCATGAAAGAGGAGCCGCTCAACAGGAGCTGTGGCCAAAGAGGAAACATAGCAAGGAATAAATGCTACCATTATTTCTGTCTCCTTCAGCTCTAGCTCTTCTGCTGATGATTTCTGTTTGGAAAGACAGTCTCATGTACAGTCTTTCAACCCTGCTTGGCCACGTAAGAGTGGGCTTTGGGCTTGTAACACTTCCTTACCAAGAGATAAGGAGCCCACACAGCCTGTGCTGTATTTACCACTTTTTTGGGATAACTTTTCCTTGTGTCAGGCTCAGAGAGTATTCCTTTGTTCTGTTTGAGCGCATAGTCAGTGGCCCTCATGCATGCTCTTGCTTTCAGTGTTTCAGACTCAAGGGGTGGGGTGACATGGAGAGGGGGAGTGGTCCTTCTGTTGCAGCCCAAGAGTGGTTCCCTTGGCCTATTTCCCTTTCAGTGCTTGCTGCGGGGCCTGATAGGGGGCACTCACTAGCCATGAGGGACTGATTAGAGCTGACCTTACTCTGTCTCTTCTCTCTGCGAGTAAAGCATTGTTCTGTCCAGTGCTTGACTGTGTTGTGTTTTCCTTGGCAACTTTGATAGCAAGGTGCAATGCAAAGTAGTGTTTGGAGTCCTCCCCTGGGATTAGTAACCCATTCATGGAGTTCTGTTGGACACTTCCTCTCATTGGCAAAACCCAACCAGAAACTAGAGGGCAAGTGAGAACTGGGTAACGTAGTCCTTAGAGATAAGGGGAGGCAGAGGTACCAATCAAGGCAGAGAAGGGTGGAGAGTGGATCTGGAGGGACAAATGGAGAATAATCAGCAGAGCACTCAGTATTTATTTGTTAGATTAAATTGAATTTTTATTGTTAAACACAATTTTTGTTAAAGTAGAAAACAATCAAATTCCTAATGGTTTACGGTTTCTGATATAAATGCCTTGAAATAAAAATCTATTTGGAATTGTAAAGGCAACTCTCTGTTTCCTCTACATATTTTGAATAGTTGAAGTAGTAAAAATGATATAATAATTTTCAATCTAAAATGTGAAATTAGAATAACTCATCTTCTCAAGACTATATTTTTCAAATATGCATTTTTCAAAATGTAAAAATTTGGATTATTTAATCTAGAGACAACCAATTCATTTTCTAGGACCTATCTCTAAAACCTCTTCTATGAATCTTCTCTTACTCAGACAAATTTAAGGGTTATGGAACAATGCTCGTACCTCTGTTATGTCACTTAGATTCAATAAAGCTAGTTATTTTTATTGATAATATTAAGAGCAATTCACATTCACTGACTGTTTACCATGTGCCAAGTCTCTGTGCTAAATCCTTTATATACATTATTACATTTTATCCTCATGGTAACCCCAGGAAGTGTAGATACTGTTGCTTGGTGCTTGGGATGCATCAGTGGACAGAACAAGTTCCACAAAGGCCAGAGATCTTTATATTCTTATATTATTATTTCTACACCCTTTTGGTTTTGTTGTTGTTATTGTTAGTATTCCCTAGTTACTCTTGAAGTTGAGCACCTTTTCATATGTTTATTAGCCATTTTGATTTTTTTCTATGAAGTCCCTGACCCAGTCTTTTGCCCATTTTTTATTGGGTTGTCTGTCTTCTTCTTATTAATGTGGAGGAATTCTGTATGTATTTTTGGATATGTGCTCATTGTCTGTCATTTGTTGCAAATGATTTTTCCCATTCTGTGGCAGATTCGGGCTAAAATATTAAGAATAGATTGGATATGGGTAGGCCAAGAGAAATACTTCTAGTCAGATGAAAGAATAAACAAAGTTATAAGGAAGGAAATAAATTTACACATGAAACAGTTGAGTAGTTTGGTTGGACTGAGGGTCCTTAAAGTGACCCAAGATAAGACTGGAAAACTCAAAATATATAGCTTAGGGAAGTTCCAGAAAGTGACAGCAATTTACCTCAACAGAACATCTTTAAATCAGTACTAACCTCCGTTCTGTTCAGGAATAGTTAAGTCTAGATGACCTGAAAGGAACCTTGAAGACTATTTTGCCTCTCTGGACAGCTAGCTCTAGGCTTTCCTTCCTGTGCCGGGCAAAGAATCTTCCTTTATTGAAACTGCCCTAGTGTAATTGGATGGTGAGAAGGTATATCTTAGAGCTGGGGCTAAGGAGAAGCCTAGGTGAGCTTTTTCATACTGTCTATGAAGAGCTCTAGATTTCTAAGATAGAGCTACTGGATATTAAGTTAGAGCACCATTGTAGAGCTGCCCTTTGTTACTGATGTTTCTCATAGAGTCTTCCCTTGAAGATTTAGGGCTCTGGTTTCCTAAGACTTGTATTCCCCTGTGGAACTTGAAGACTGAGGGCTGTAGGGCTTTTTGGTGTTGGCATCCCTTCAGTCTCAGCCTCCTTTTTACGACTTCTGTACCAATGTGAAATGAATCCATTCTGTTCCCTAGTGAGATGATTCTAGCTTTTTAAAAATCTTTGCTAGATCGTATGGATCTTTGCTGGATTTACATCTCTCACCACTAATCAGACAAAAACATTTCTGTGCTTTCTTTCCTTAATTCTGTATCCATCAAAATTTGATTTGGCTGCAAGTGCCTGAAAACTGAAAGTAACAGTGGCTTAGGAAGGTAGAATTTTATTTTTATCTCATGTAAATAGAGGCAGTCCACGGGTGGTGTGGCAGCTCAGTGATCATCCAGGACACAGTCTCTTTTCATCTCATTGTTCTTCCTTCTTTATTCAAGATGGCTGCCCCAGGTATAAGGTCTACATTCCAGCCAGGAGGAAGGAGGAATGGTAAAGGAGAAGGACGTTCCCTTCAGCCCCTGAAGAACTTCTCAGAAGTTGCAGACACCACTCTGCTTATGTCCTATAAGCCAACACTTAGTGAACATAGCCATACTTACTTCTAAAGGAGGCTTGCAAATACATGTCTGGCTAAAATTGGGAATTCCTGATCCTATAGAAGAAAGGGAGAATGGATATTGGGGGACAACCATTGACCTCTGCTACATAAACCTTTTTCTGTTGTGACTTAAATATTTTCCTGAGTTGTTTAAGGAGAAAAGCATAGAATAATATGGCATATATAACTAATTTAAAATAGAATTTTATTGGAATGAGCTCATAAGTTTAGATTCAGAACTCATGGCTCTTTAAAATTTTTACGTTGGTCTAGAAAGGTAGAAATAAAATAGCTTGTAAATTATTCACCATTTTTGCTAATTTTTGACAGTTTGACTTTACTAAAGATGGATCTAATGTTTCATCAAATTTTTAAGTGTAGCAGATGCCACCAAGCATCACAAATGTAATGGAAGAGGAAATATGTGTCTTATATCTTTATAGGAGATAAATATATTAAACCCACAATATTAAGAACAGTCTATAGAAAACATTTTAGCAATGGGTAACATAAAAGCTCTTGGTTAGAGTGAATTCAAATATATGGATATTAAATGATATCTAGAATTATAGTAGTTAACTGAAAATTAGCTGATCACAGGGCACAGCAGATATAATCCCATAGACACTGCGGATTTTCTTAAAGCAGAGTTTGAAGAAAATGTAGTCTTTAATGTAACTATTCTCATTATTTAAAATTATTTACTTTTAAAACCCAGTGTGTGACACTCTTAAGTGATAATCATTTTTTCTTCCCTAGGCAAGAAGTTTGATAGCTGTAGGACTGGGTGTTGCAGCTCTTGCTTTTGCAGGTAAGATAAATAAAGGATACGTATCAATGTGTTGCAGGAAAAACATTTCCAAATAGCTTCTAAAGTGAGTCATGAGCAGACTCTTAGTATTCTTAGGTTTTTGGTTTTAAGACATTATATATTTCCATTCTTTTCACTGTTTGTAGTCACTGAACATTTGTCAGTGTACAAAATCTAGATGAACTTTGTACGGAAGAAAATTAATGATACAAAAGCTAGGAAAACTAGCCCCAATAATAGTTGGTCTTCCTGGCATTTTTTTGGTTTGAGCTATAGTGTACCATTAAAAAAATCTTGAGTATGGAGCAATATAATGGTATGGAGTTCCTTTATTCTCCCGTGTTTATTTTTTCTTGCAGCTGGGATTACACATTTGCTGAGTGTCAGTTTTTTCTCATGAGCATAGTTATTCCCTGTAGTGTATTTATTACCTATTTTTAACACATTGTTGTAATGTCTTTGATAAACCCAGGAGAATTTCTTTTACTGACAAAAATCACCTTTTAAGAAAGAATAGTTATAAAGATTTAAAGCAAAATTGCTGTCTCTTCCAGTCCTCAACTTATAGTTTTAAACTGTGTAGTTATTCCCTAATTAAATACTAATCTGAGAGCATTTCCTTGTTGATAAAGATTTACATTTTTTGTTTTAGCATTTATGTCTCTAAGGTCCATGGATTTAATCTTGTTAATTGGATCTTCTTTTTAGGTGAAGCTTACATTGTGTTTAGTAAGATCCTATAGAAAAATGAGAAAAGATTTTTTGTTTTGCACGGTGTTTAATTTCACACAAGTCTCATTTAAAGCATCTCAACAAATAAGAACTTTAAAATCAAGATCAGTGGCTCAGATTCTCTTGGTCTTTGTGCCATCAAGGTCTTGTATCTCATTATATAACTATAGTTAACTAATTACTGAGCTTTCATGAGGAGAAAATCATATCTGAAGAGGAATTCTGACAAACTAGCCCATGAAGGTAAAATAATTATAGTATTAATTATTATCGCAGGATGGGCATAGCTTATTCAAATTCAAATGTAAGATTTTTATTTGAGAGGAGAGAACAATGTGCTTTTGCCAGGGCCGTCTTTCTAAAATGAGAATTGGTTTGTGTATTCTGTACATACCACACTGTTGTCAAACAAATTCGTGTTACTAATTAGAATATTAGATAACAGGCAGATCTCTTCCAGAGCCAAATACAGCTGAAGAATAGAATTTAGGAGAAAGTACTTAGACTTGTTGGAACCAGGTCTTCTGGTTTATGATTAAAATAAACCTATAGATGTCACTTCTTGAAGCCTTTAATTGCTTTTTTACATTGAGACAATCTGATTGTGGTTTTGAAGGAATTTTGAGGTGATTTAAAAGCTATATTTTATAATATTGTAGAATCAAATGGAAGTTGACATCTATATGGTAAGAGATTTAGATAAGTTGGGTTTCAACTTCATTTAATTTCACTTTATTTGATGTTCTCCTTGATCTCAAGAGCTTTTTATCTCCTACGTAGATTGACTACTTCGCGTCTTCCCTTTTCTAGCATCCTGTTTTTCACCGTAACATATTGTTTGCACAGGAACAACAGTATGTTTAGATAAGTAACTTATTCTAAAAGATCTATGTAGTTGAACTTTCCCAGTGAAAATCTTGATTTACCAATAGGTTTATGGTTAGAAATTGAATTGAAGTCCAGGGTGTCATAACTAGTTTTCTAGCAAGACTTTTTGGAAAAGAGACAGCAGTATTAGTAGACACACATTCTGATTAGGATGTAAAAGGTAAATTGCCCGGATATATTTTATTCTTGTTCTATGCCCTCAAAACAATTTAGGGCCTGTTTTGCTATTCTTAGTTGTCAAGACTCAGGGGAGTTTTTATTGTTAGGATGCCTAAGAAAGGAAAGCACTAAAATAAAATAAGTTTTTAGAAGAGTAATCATCCTCAGTGGGAAATTGATAATGACCATCCTTAGTAAATATTTCCTACATAATAGCTGTTTTACTTTAAAGGTAACTCCATTAAAATCACGCCTATGTTGTATAGATCATAAACAGTATTTGTTCGCTATATATTTCAAAGTGATTGTCACTGTGAAAAACAATATAGTTAATCATTTTAGATTAATGAATATCCTTATAGATAAAAGGACTTCATAGACAGTTTGTTGTGAAAAGAGTACTAGGATGTTATTTTTTGGTGATCTACAACAGTATAAATATAAGATACTATACATAAACATTGAAATTTTCTAATTTTATAATTATGAACTAAAACTTGACAAGTTTAATAGCCATTGTAATTATATTAAAATGAAATTCTGTCCTCCATTCAATAAATAAATTCGAAAAAATATGGCTATCTTTCTGGTGAATTTTGAAATAGTTATTGAAATAACATATAGAAAGCAAACTATTAATAAATCCTGTACTAAGCACCTTGTGGGTATTGACTTTCATTATAGAAAATATATTTCCTTTTATTCCTGTTGCTATTTAGGTCGCTATGCATTTCAGATCTGGAAACCTCTAGAACAAGTAATCACAGATGCCGCCAAGAAGATTTCAGCTCCTGTAAGTTAAAGATGGCTTTAGTTAGAAAGCTAATTTCGATTTTTGTTTATATGCCATATTTGATAGTAATTATGTCTTGGATAGAAAAACGTCTTGGATTTTCCAGTGTTTGTAGAAGTTTACTTCCTTTGTTACATCATCAGGGAGTTTGTCTAATTTATTAATTTAGTTTCTTGGTCACGTTATTTTTATGTCTAACCTTATTCTTGGTTTTGACATCTAATTGTTATGTTCCTTTAGTAGTGTTATATAAACTTTGAGGTAATTTATTTTTGTTGTTTAGTTAGTATTCTTTTATTCATTTGGTGATTGTCCGCCATATATCAATCCCTGTGCCAAGAGCGAGGCCTAGGTGGTGAACAAATGGTCCCTGTTCTGCTGGAGCTTAGCCAAGAGTTTATTTCATCTTGAAATTTGAAACTAGTCCCCTTATGCCACCGCAGCTGACCATCTCAAACATAAAATTATAAGATTCCGACTCTGATATCCTGATGGACTTACACATTCATCTGCCAACATTGTAGCTACTCTGCTGAGCTGAATATAAGTGAAGAATAAATGATAGTAGCTGTCTAAAAAGCTATGGTGTAGTGAACTGTGGTCTTGACCACTGGAGACCATGCAAAGAAAACTCAAGCAAGCAGTACAGCATAAACATTGACCTCTGGGAAAGAGAAGCAGATCTGGGATAGATCAGCTTGGCTTGTAGCAGTTTGAGAATGAATGGCTTGTTTTAGCAACGCATTAGAGGCTTGTGAAGCTTAGTCAGTCAGCACAATGACCCCCACCTTCAAAGGATGACATACTGACAAATAAACTCAGGTTCAAAAGAACTGTAAGGGATTTTGCAGACTTATAAATGCATGTCTGTTGATTAGAGGGAGCGTGTGTTTATTTTTTGTTTTATCACTTATGTTTTATCTGGCTGACATATTACTAGGTATTTAGCATTCATTCAATAAATATTCATTAAGCATCTACTACATACCAGATATTCTTGTGAGGAGTGGGATATACTTATGGATGGGACAAAGACACTGCCCTCTATAGAAGCTTACATTTTGTGGAGACAATTAACAAATGAATAAGTAAGATATATAATATGTAGAAATGTTGAATGCTTTTAAGAAAACTAAATCAGGGTAAGAGGTTAAAGAATAATAGCAGAGAGGAATCTATATTAGATAGGTCAGGGAAAGCCTGTCTGAGAAGATAAGGGAGCACATCATGTGAAGAAAGAGCTTTCTAGGTGGCAGGAACACTGCAGATGTCCAGAGGTGGGGATGAGCAAGAGTAACTCCAGTGGAGTATGCAAAGGGAATAGTGGTAGTTTGGGCCCAGATCACTTAGAGCCTAGTAGACTATGATAAAAGCTGGAAATTTCGCTTTAAGTCTGACGGAAAGCCTTTGGAAGGTTTTGAACATGGGGGCAATGTGATTTTCATTTTAGCTTATCACCCTGCCTGTTGCATAGAGTATAGACTAGAATGAGTAAGAGTAGAAGCTGTGAACCAGTTAAGAGAGTATTGAGATAGTCCAGTAAGATGAGGTGGCTTCAAATTGAGCAACAGGAATGGAAATAGTGACGTAGTTTGTTAAATGAACATTGTTTATGTATTTCCATATGTTTATAGATAATAAATGGAGAGAATTTCAGGAATCAGTTCTTTTCTGTTATGGTGATCTTTAGTAGATATATTTATACCATAAATACAAGACTCCCAAGCTTTGTAGACCTACATTATTCATTTACTGTTGTAAAGGAAGAGAGGAAGAAAATGAGAAAATTTTCACGGCTCTGTGGAGGCTCACAGATAAGGTAGAGTAGTTTGAGATTGTCGTGGGTATACGGACCCTGCCACCTACACTTCTTGAAGAGAGGGAATTGATGCATGCCCCCCTTTTTCTCTCCTTTCTGGGCTTCAAGTTAGGAAATATGGCCCCTTTTTCACAAAGTACTACTCTTGCAGTTTGCAGTGAAACATTTTAGAATATCTTTATCATCATCATCATACTTATACCTCAGTGAAAATATGAGTTTTTTTAAACAATTCTTTAAATATTAATCATTCCAGGGAAATTAAGAAATGAAATATGTGCATACTTTCTCTTGGCACTAATGATTCCAGAAAGTCAAACTTTATAAACACCGTGTTTACAGTGTTTTGATTTTGTAAATATGATTCATTATTGAACCAAATATAGTTACTGAAAAATAGGATCTGTAATTGTATGCCACTAAATCTCTGTCGCTCAAAGGAGAATGTTCAAGGCTCAGGTTCCTATGGGTTCTCTTTTCAGTTTTTTCTTAAATTTTATTTGCTTCCTCTACACTTTAGCATCCTCTTGTTCTTAAATCTCATCTTTATTTTTCTCATACTTTTTTTTTTCATTTTGCTGGAATACTGCCTCGTTTTTTCATATGGAATGCATGGATGGTAAATGTTTTAAGTTCTTCTCTGTTAAACAATTTGTTTCTTTTGTCTCACTGTTAATTATCACTTAGCTGCTGGCTCCTTGGAATCTGGTGGAGCTAATAGCAGGGGAGTACAGGAATCTCTGCTCAGACTGAACCTCAGTGTCCATATTCATACTTTCCTCCATACTCTTAGCCAGATTTTTTGTACTCAGACTCTCAGCCAGATTTTCTGGTGTTCTTATTCCTTTGTGTGCAGCCTGTTTTGGTTTTCTTTTGTTCTTTGTGCTTTTGGTTTTAAGTTTTTGGTGATTTTTGTTTGTTTGTTTAGCTCTGGAAGTTTCGAGGGTTTTCTCCTTATTGTTGATGTTCTGAAATTTCACAGGTATTCTTAGTGAGCCTTATGTGAAAATTGTCTATCTTTTTTTTGGTAATATTCTCTTATATTTTTTCCTTCCATTGTTTCTCTTCTCTCCTCCTGGAACTCTTATTAGAGAGATGTTGGACCTCTGAGTCTATCCTTTATGTCTCTTAACACTGTTTCTTATTTTCTATCTTCTTCTCTTTTTGTTGTGCATTTCTCAGTATTTCCAGAGATTATTTTCCAGATCACCAGGTTGGCCTTTACCAATGGCCATTCTCTTATGTAGTCCACTCACTAAATTTTTTACATCAATAATTTTTTCCTTTCCAAGAATTTTTGTTGTTTCTTTTTCATAGTAACTTATTCTTTTATGGACATGCTGTCCTTTTGAATATCTCTAAAGACACTAATTTGAATTTTTTCAAGTTCTCTTCTGCTTCCTGATTAATCTTCTTCCTTCAAAAGCAATTGTTGTTTGTTCATCTTGGTTCTATTTTTTTTCCCCCATGATACTAGATTTGTTCAAATGTCTGGTGGTCCTTGGTTGTTGGTTTATGTTTATGAGGACTAAGTTGATTAACAGAAGCGGCCTTCCTCAGCAGTTTGGTAGGCTTGCTTCAGCAGTTTAATTGAATGAGAGGATTGATAGTGGACTGTGAATACATTTGTAGGTTATGTCAACAGTCACGTCTTCCAAAGCAAGGAGCCCAAAGGCAGCCTTGGGACCTCCAGAGTGCAGGAGCAGTTGAGTACTATGTGTGTTTTACTCCTTGGCATAACTGTCCCCTTCTCCAACCTTCTGGGTTCTGAAACATGATCTCCTCTTACTCCCCTCTGCTTATCTTGGGACCTAAGATTCACAATAAGATGCATCCATATGTGATTCTCTTTCTTAGCCTGAGGGCTAAAGTGGCAGGTTGCAGGCCACTTATGTGCTGTATTAATGGAGTTAGGAATGGTTTATTTCTGCTGTTCTGGTTTAATTAATTACCCTGATACTATTTATTGTATTTGTTGACTCTGAATTTAGTGTTTTCTTCTTGATTTCCTGAGAAGGTTTTCTTTCTTTCCTCTGGTGATTGGGGCTGCTCTGATTTTTCTGTATGTGCCATCTTATCTATTTTCAATCTTCTGGGACTTCTTTAAACTTTCTGATTTGCTACTTGTCCCATTTCTTGTTTTCTAGGTTTATTATGGATTCTTCTTGTTTAAAATATCTCTTTTCTGGGGCTGGCCCCGTGGCCGAGTGGTTAAGTTCGCGCGCTCCACTGCAGGTGGCCCAGTGTTTCGTTGGTTCGAATCCTGGGCGCGGACATGGCACTGCTCATCAGACCACGCTGAGGCAGCGTCCCACATGCCACAGCTAGAAGAACCCACAACGAAGAATACACAACTATGTACCAGGGGGCTTTGGGGAGAAAAAGGAAAAAATAAAATCTTTAAAAAAAATAAAAATAAAATAAAATATCTCTTTTCTCATTTCAAAGGGACTTTGGAAAGCAAAAGTCCTTTATTATTCAGTCTACTATTTTAAACTAGTACCCTTTTGCTTGATTTTCTAAGTATTTATGTATATTATTGACTCAGCTAATGCCTAATTATCCCTGGTTTTTTTTCCTAGGGAAAAAACCCAAGTCGTTCATCATCTTTTGAAACTTTTATTTTTCTATTTGTGAATTTATCGTTTTACTTGAATATAGTTTTTAAAAATTAGACTTCTCTTGTTTTATGGTTAAGTGAAATCCATGGAAATGACACTAATTGAAATCATCCTTCTGTGGCTCTATAAATCAAATAGATTATTGTACATAATAAAAATTTATGGTTTGTGGTAAATGTATTTCTTCTCTTAAGACTATGGAATGATATGGTTCTTCTCTGCTTGTCTGGAGGAGTTTTTGTGTTTCAAGTCATTGATTGAGTAAATTAGCTCATGAAAACTTTTGTTTAACTTGGTTCATTTCATATTTCCTGTGATCCTATATGGCATTACCACATTTAATGCTAATTTTAGAAGGAAAATGATTTTGATTTCTGTTGTTTATATATACTTTCTGAATAGAATAATGCAAACTAATTTGTAAGGTTTTTCAAATAGCTGAATAAACTAGTGGAATCCCACTGTTTCTGCTTTTGGAAATTTTATTGGAAAAATATAACCATTACTCCATCTGTTTGATGATATAGTTGTTTCTTATTGTAATCTCATTTTTATGGATCTAAACATTTCTGTGGCCCACCAGTGTTGTCAGAAAATGGTTCTGAATTGCCTTATATCTGTATATCCTAATGTAATGCACTATCAGTATACTGTTTGTAAGTTTAAAGGGCCTTTGTTTGTGTTTTATTGGGGGGATGCCGAGGGGTGCAGTTATAATTTTGTGCTTGCTCATGACACATATACTAATTTAAACCAAATAATATGTTCAAATACTATGATAGCAGTTTTATTCTGTTTAAAATTGTGTAATATAAAGCCTAAATTTCCTATGAATTTAGAAAGCATGATTTTCGCTGCAGAAATGTGCTGAATAACATGAGCAAGTTTTTTATTTTTTCCCTGTCTACTTTTCTGTATGCAGCCCCCAAATATTAAATTTGTATCCTCAGAATTACCTAGTTCTTTCAGAAGAGTTGTGATGTTTTTACATGTACAGACTGACTTACTCAGAAGCAGGTCAGTATTTTAGGGTACGAGCCTCAGCTAGATGCTAGAGTTTAAGTAGCTTTTCCTGAGTCTTCTTTTCCAGCTGGGCAAAACTGAAAGGAAAAAGTTGCTTAGATACAGTACCTGCTTTTAGGGTTGATGAGCTTTGTGACTACAGTGGGAATCACAGTTCATGAAACATCATCAATTTATGTTTTTATGCTGAAAATTTGAAATTTTGGAGCTCCCTAAGGTAAGTAAATAACTCATAGAAATATCAGGGAATAAAGCGTGCATCTAGTAAAAATTTTGGTCTCCTGAGAGAAACCTTAAAACCAACTGTTCTTCCTCAGTTAAATCCCCTATTCCTTTGTGTATGTTCCCCTATATATCCCTTATTCCTTTATATATTCCCCTGTGTGTGTGTATTTTTTTCTGTATATATAAAATTTGTCCATGATAGTATGTATACTTAATTTGATTCCCTTCCTCCCCTCACAACCTGGAGGAGGGGATTGTTTTTTTGAAACTTGGAATATTTTATCATATTCCTCACAGTACTGGTACATTGATAGATTAGCATCTTTGCGATGAAGGACAGAACTTGACCTGTTCATTTGAAAAGTTCCTGGCACATAGTAGCTGCTGAAGTGTTTGTTGAATAAATTAATTGCCATGGAATTATTACCAAGTGGAAATTTATAAGAAGCTGTTCAAAAAAAATATCTCATATAAATGACCAGATCTGGCTCCCTGACTAATTTTTTAAGCTCTAATAATTTCCTTGGCTTCTTTTATTTAGTCCTCCTTTTTTTAATTGTACAAGCAGCCTGTATTCATTATTGAAAATTTGGAAAGTAAAAATGAACATAAAGAAGAAAAAATTATTCATAATCTCATCACCCCACAATAACATTTTGATGTATATACTTTCAGATTTTGTTTTATATAAGCATAAATTTATTTATTTTTCCTTCCAGAAATATGGTTCACATTTTAGAACCATGTATGCATTTCTTTTCCTTCTAAAAGTTGAGTTCATGCATCCTGTTTCTCTATTAAGAGCTCCTGAAAAGTTATCTTTCTTTGCTGTCTCTCATTCCTTTACTCCTGTTCTCTCTTAAGCTCACTCTAATCAGACTCGCTCATTCAGCTCTTCTCAAAGTCTTTGACTCTGCTAAATTCAGCAGTCAGTTCTCAGTACATATCTTACTTGACCATCAGAAGCGTTTGACATGGTGTTTGAAACTATTTTCCACTTTCTTGCTTTGGGTGTCTGCTTTTCCTCCTGCCTCACTGCTGGGCCTTCTCAGTTTCCTTTACTGATTGCTCTCCATTGCTGTGCCACTAAACATTGCGGTCTCTAGGGCTCAGTGTTTGGACTTGTCATCTACGCACACTCCTTAGATGGTGTCTCATGGCTTTAAATACTGTCTGTATGCTTGTGACTCCCAAATGTTATCTCCAGGTCAGACTTCCCCTCCACTTAGATATTTAGTAGGCATTTCAAACTGAATATAACTAACACCAGTCTCCTGATATCTGTTAGCCACAACAAACAACTTCTTCTCTAAGTCATTAAATGGCAGTTTGACCATTTAGGCCAGAAACCTTGAAGTCATTTGCAGTTTAAGTTCTCTGGAAAGTGACTGAGAGAAGGATTAGCAAGCTGGGAGTTTATTAGGGACTACTTTTAGGATCAACAGCTCCAGAAGGGAAGAGAAGGAAGAAGGACAGAGAGGCAATTTCAGCTGCAGTGCAGTCTTAACAAAAGCCTCAGCCAACCTCATGGGGAGTTCTGAAGCTCAGCTGGCTCATTGTGATTGTCCCAAGTTGGGGCAAGAGGCCATGAGACTAAATGATATCATCTGGGAAGTCAATATAGATAAGTAGGTCAAGGACTGAGCCCTAGAGAACTACAGTGTTTATACCCCCATGTCAAGCAGTCATGAGATAGAGACTGCCCTGGGAAGGGGGCATGAGCCTGGATTTCTTCAGCCAAGCCACTTCCTAAAGAGTTTGACAGCTGAGAGCTATCTGCCAGCAACAACCCCAGCATCTGAGGAATAAGTCCTTCACTTCTGAAGGAGAAGCTACACAGAGTATAACAGTATTTACTACGTCATCTTTCATTCCTCTCTTTTTCTCGTACCCTATATCAATCCACCAAGCAAATGTTAGTTCTACTTTCAAAATAAATCCAAAATCTGACCACTTTTCGCTACCTCTTCTGCTACCATGTTGATCCAACCACCATCATCTCTTGCCTGGATTGTTTTCATGTCCTCTTAATTGGTCTCCTGCCTCCACTCTTGCACCTTTCTA
Organism: Equus asinus; assembly: GCF_041296235.1. Classification (NCBI taxonomy): domain Eukaryota; kingdom Metazoa; phylum Chordata; class Mammalia; order Perissodactyla; family Equidae; genus Equus; species Equus asinus. The sequence continues at coordinate 31,278,656 of NC_091800.1, read as the reverse complement.
TTCTGCACACAGCAGTTAGAGTCATCCTTTCAAAACAAAGTCCAATTTGTTACTCCAGTGCTCTGACTTCTCCTACCACTGAGAATAAAATCCTAGATGATTTCCCTTGCTTACAAGGCCCTCCACAGTCTGGCCCCGATTACCTCTCTAAATCTGCTCTCCTTGCTCACGCCTCTCCAGCCACATTGACCTTTCAGTCCACTTTTCCGGTCTCTCTTGGCTTGCCTGTCTGCTGTCCTGAGGTCCTCCCCACTTTGTCAGTTCCTCATCTTCTTTCTCAGCCAGTCTAATGGGTTAAAAAGATGTCTGTCATATCAACATTAAATGACTTGGTCAAGGTTATCTAATGAAAAAACTACAGCAGAGCTTAGAAAAAGCTCAAGCCTTTTGCTTCTCCTGATCTCTTTTATTCCTTCAGTTATATCTCAGTGTAGAAAAATTAATGTATTTGAAAGTGGAAATTTGTTAACATTTTTTAAGTGCTCATCTTGGTCATAGTTTCTTGTAAAGGATCGTTCTTTAGTGCTTTTTTCCCCCTACAATTTTAAGTTGACTTCTAGTAAAATGCATTACTCTTACTGCAGCTACGTGATGGGATTGAGGTCATGCCACCTCATACAGGGAACTAATTATTTCTTGCTCTTTCTTTCCTGTACAGAGCCTGTCATCCTACTATAAAGGAGGATTTGAGCAGAAAATGAGTAGGCGAGAAGCTAGTCTTATTTTGGGTGTAAGGTAGGTATACTGCATAAGTAGTTTGTTCTGTGAGCAAGCTTGTCTTCAGAAAGGAGAAAATGCTACCGTGAAGTTATTCTTATATTTTAAATTTTGAATAGGAGACAGAGAAGAAAATACCATTTTTACATTTTAAAACTTCAAATCTAAGAGAATATCCCACACCCCTTGAAAAAATCAGGCAAAGTTGTGATGGGTCTTTGTTCCTTAACAGGCTATTATATTTGAATACTAAAGTTTCAAAGCAATTATCAAAATATCCCTTATTGTGACACTGAATTCTTTCTGGATTCAGTTTTATAATTTGATATGTACCATATTTTCAATTATAATATGGGATCTGTTTCACAATTATTTTTTAGTTCCACAGTTTGACGTCTAGCATATTTTACTGTGACTGTTTCACCGTAGTATCCATTTATTGTCTAACTTTGGACAGTATAGGAGAAAGTTAGTGATATCGTGTGACTGCTGCATAATACATTTAACACTTTAGTTAAGAATACTTCCCCTATCATAGATTTGCCTTAGCTGTATTCATTTGTTTGCCTTATGTTCTCTTAGAGCCCACTCACATTTTTGTGGAAGTTGGTGACAGTGCCATCTAGGACAGATCTTCTGGTGATTTAATCAATATAATTAAGCAGAATAGATTATAAAGTCCTATATTGACATCCTTTTTTTTTGTAGATTAGCAGATTTTTGAGGCCAAAACATTTTATTATTTCTTATAACTTAGCAAGAAAAACAAAGGGGGTGGGGAGAGAAGAAGCAACTAAATTTAGCTTGGTGCTTTATTTAAATATAACAAGAAATGAGCTCCCTTACTGAGAATACGAAAAAGGAAATGATTTTAAGCATGGGAACCAACTTAGGAAGTTACCTATATTGCTAACTATTCCTTGCCTTAATATTATTCAGAATGGTGTTATTTTTTTTCTTGAACTTCTTTTGGGCCCCCATAACATCCTGTTTGTAGTCTGGAAATGTGAATATGAAACACATTATAAAACCAAACACAAAGGCTTCTGAGACTATCATTTAATATCACCCAAGGCATTGCTGTTGTCTGGACACATAATTAGAATTAAGATACATGTTTATAAAGTTTTATCCCATTGAATTGGAAGCTGTACAAAATTTCAGAAAGAAAATGTGGTGGTTAAGAGCACAGATGCTGTTAACAGGTGAATCTGGGTGTAAATACCATTTTTACCACCTACTAGCTGCATGACCTTAGTTTCATCATTTGTAAAATAGAGATAATATTAGTTTCTACTGTACAGAATTGTTACAAAGATTAACACATATGGAATTCTTAACATAAACATGGCACTTAGTAGCTACTCAATAAATACAGCTAGGCAAAACAGCTCCTTGTCCTGATTCTGTCACTGAGGCACTGCATCTTGTGATCTTGATCAAGTTATTTTTAGCTTTTCTGCACTAACAGTTTCTTCATTTTTGAATTGTAATTAATAATACTTAGCCTTATTGGGATACTATAAAATGATATGACAATACCTTTTTATAAAAGTGCCTACCAAATAACAGGTACTAAATAAATGTTGGCTCCCCTTTCTTCCCGTCTCTGTCATAAATGCAGAAGCTAAATATTTACCCTTAACACATTAAATAGAAAGGTAAAACTCATTTGCTTTCCTCTAGCCCTTTCTTTCGATCAGGCAATGTTGATTTTGAGAAGATTCTTCAAGATGTGAATACATTGCTGTGGCTCCATTTTCTGCAATCAATGAAGCTAAACTTTTTAGACTGTAACAAGTAGATAAAGGCAAAATGGAGCTCACTCTGTTGACAACCTATTAAAAAATACCTATGTGCTACTAGATGATTCTACACATTCTTGTATATTGCATAAAGCCTAAATGTTATTCAAAAGATCAATAGTAAAAGAGATAAAATGAAAACAGCTCCATTTTCCACAGAATCAGGGAACACCGCTCAGCTCCACTCCTGGTCAGATGCATTCCAGGGAGCATGGTTTGAAATCCCTGATCTAGGCAACATATTTAAAGTTACATTTTCAATTTCATGGTGAAATTGTCCATACTGGAGATATGTCAGAGCTACAGTTAGTTTTTATACTATGTTTAAGAACTAGGATTCTCCCGTCTTTAATCTTTACAACAACAAACAAATGTTTTAAAATGTATGACGGTCCTAGGGGCTTAATATAACAATAGTGAAAAGAGAATAAACCCTGCAGGTGAACAAGAATACTTCCCTCATCCCCAGTGCTCACCACTAGGAGTGTAATAATTCTTTTCTTAAAGGCAGAGTGTTGTAACTGGCCGTATTTGGGCATATGAACTTTCCTTGTGTTTCTCACTTCAGTATAGTTCGGTGGTTGGTAGACCTTAGTGTACATAATGCTTTATGGAATTTTACATACAAAACCATGTATACTGTTTGTTACTGGCAATGTAAATGTTTTTCAAGGATAATTTTGACTGAAGTGATTTTCAGATTTTAGTCTTATGTGCTAAATTAAAGCTTAATATCCAGAATAAGATGCAGCTTACTATATATATATATATATATATATATATATATATATACTCCCAAAAAACCACATACAATGGAAATTTGGATTTTACTCAACTTATATATTCATTATTTAGTGGTCAACATTTGATAAGCTTTATGAAATAAGGTTTTCCCCTTTTTTAATTTTTTTAATTAATTTTTTTTGAGGTGACATTGGTTTATAAAAGTATGTAAATTTCAGGAGTACGTCATTATATTTGGATTCTGCATAGATTACATCATGTTCACCACCCAAAGACTAATTACCATCCATATCCATATCCCCTTTTTTACTTTAAAATTTTTTGCAATACAATAATCCTTTATACTGTTAGTATCTACTAAAATAGAGACTTTATTCTTTCAAGGAGTTTACCTTTTTACAGCCATTTTCTGTTGGAGGGCAGTGTAAAATACATTAAGCACCTATTGCATATTCAACACTAGATACTATTTTAAGATACAAATCACAGCTTCTGCCCTTAAGTAGTTTAGTATGTACCTAAGGAGATGTGTCAAATATATACAGAACAATAGAAAACATTAATAAAAGAAAGATGTGCTACAGAGCCCCAAAAGAGAGAATGATAAATGTAGATTAGCTATAGGAAACTAAAGCATACTGGGATTTTTCTAGGTGATGTGTTTTTCCTTTCTTAATAGGCAATTAAAAAAAGTGTTCATAATGCTGGTACAATGTTTAATGATTTCTTTTTCAAAATTCAGTAGTCTTTGTAATCAGACAGCGTCTGGTTGTCTGGGAGGTATCTACAACCAAAAGTAAATTTGAGATGATCCCCAAAAGACTTCTGTAAAGAGCCAAAAGGAATACCCCAAAGTCCTTATACAAAAAGACTTGTTTATTTAAAAGAATTTTTTTAATATTTTTAAAAAATTTCCCCTCAATTTCAATGATATATAATTGGCATACAACATTGTATATTAAAGTGTACAACATAATGATTTAATATTTGTATTTATTGCAAAATGATTACTACAATAAGTTTCATTAACATCCTTCACGTCGCATAATTACAAATCTTTTTTCTTGTGATGAGAACTTTTAAGATTTACTGTCTTAACAACTTTTAAATATACAATACAGTGTTGTTAACTGTATATTCCATTCCCAAGACTTATTTGCCTTATAACAGGAAGTTTGTACCTTTTGACCGTTGAAATGAAGGCCTATTTCACCCAGCCCCCTTCCTCCCACCTCTGGCAACCACCAGTCTTTTCTGTTTCTATGAGTTGACTTTTTTATATTCCATATATAAGTGAGATCATACAGTATTTGTTTTTCTCTGTCTGACTTACATCACTTAGTGTATTACTCTCAAAGTCCATCCATGTTGTTGCAGATGGCAGGATTTCCTTCCTTTTTTTTTTTTTGAGGAGGATTAGCCCTGAACTAACTACTGCCAGTCCTTCTCTTTTTGCTGAGGAAGCCTGACCCTGAGCTAACATTCCTCTACTTTTTATATGTGGGACATCTGCCGCAACTGACGTGCCAAGTGGTGCCATGTCCGCACCCGGGATCCGAACCAGCGAATCCCGAGTCTCTGAGAAGTGGAACGTGCGCACTTAACCGCTGCACCACCAGGCCGGCCCCTCCTTCTTTTTTATACCTGAATAATATAATATTATATATATATGTATATGTGTATACACACACACACACACACAGAGACACATACTGCATCTTCTTTATCCATTCGTCTGTTGATGGACACTTAGGTTGTTTCCATGTCTTAGCTGTTGTAAAGAATGCTGCAGTGATTATGGGGTGCAGACATCTCTTTGAGACAGTAATTTCGTTTCCTTCAGATAAATACCCAGAAGTGGAATTGCTGGATCATATGGTAGTATTTTTAAATTTTTGAGGACCTTTCATAATGTTTTCCATAGTGGCTGCACTAGTTTACATTCCAACCACAGTGCACCAGGGTTCTCTTTTCTCCACATCCTCGCCAACACTTCTAATCTCGTGTTTTTGAGGATAGCCATTCTAACAGGTGTAAGGTAGTATCTCATTGTGGTTTTGATTTGCATTTTTCTGATGATTAGTGATGTTGAGCACCTTTTCATGTGCCTATTGGCCATCTGTATGTCTTCTTTGGAAAAATGTCTATTCCGATCCTCTTCCCATTTTTTAATCTGTTTTTTGCTATCAAGTTGTATGAATTCTTTGTATATTTTGGATATTAACCCATTATCAGATATATAATTTGCAAATATTTTATCCCATTCTGTAGGTTGCCTTTTCATTTTGTTGATGGTTTTCTTGGCTGTACAAAAGTTTTTTAGTTTGATGCAATCCTACTTGTTTATTTTTGCTTTTGTTGCCTTTGTTTTTGGTGTCAAATCCAAAAAATCATCACTAAGACTGATGTTGGGGAGCTTACTGCCTATGTTTTCTTCTAGCAGTTTTATGGTTTCAGGTCTTACATTCAAGTCTTTAATCCACTTTGAGTTGCTTTTGTGTATGGCGTAAGATAGGGGTCCAGTTTCTTTCCTTTGCATGTGGCTGTCCAGATTTCCCAATACCATTTATTGAAGAGACTGTCCTTTCCCCATTGTATATTCTTGGCTCCTTTGTCATAAATTAAGTGAACATATATGTGTGAGTTTATTTCTAGGCTCTCTATTCTATTCTGTTGATCTCTGCGTCTGTTTTTATTCCAATACCATACTGTTTTGATTACTTTAGCTTTGTAATATAATTTGAAATCAGGAAGCGTGATGCCTCCAGCCCAGTTCTTTCTGAAGATAACTTTGGCTATTTGGAATCGTTTGTGGTCCCATGCAAATTTTAGGATTGTTCTATTTTTGTAAACAATTCCGTTGACATTTTGATAGGGATTGCATTGAATCTGTAAATTCCTTTAGGTAGTATGGTCATTTTAACGAAATTTCTTCTGATCCATGAGCGTAGAATATCTTTCCATTTATTTGTGTCTTCTTCACTTTCTTTCATCAGTGTCATAGTTTTCAGTCTACAGGTCTTGCACCTCCTTGGTTAAATTTATTCCTAGGTATTCTGTTCTTTTTGATACAATTATAAATGGGATTGTTTTCTTAATTTCTCTTTCTGCTAGTTTGTTATTAATGTATAGAAATGCAACAGATTTTTGTATATTGATTTTGTATCCTCCAACTTTACTGAACTTGTTTATTAGTTCTAATGGGTTGTTTTTGTGGAGTCTGTAGGATTTTGTATATATAATATCATTTCATCTACAAATAGTAGCAGTTTTATTTCCTCCTTTCTGATTTGGATGCCTTTTATTTCTTTTTCTTGCCTAATTACTCTGGCTAGGACTTCCAATACTGTGTTGAATAAAGGTGGTGAGAGTGAGCATCTTTGTCTTGTTCCTGATCTTAGAGGAAAACTTTTAGTTTTTCACCATTGAGTGTGGTGTTAGCTAGGGGCTTGTCATATGTGGCCTTTATTATGTTGAGGTATGTTTCTCCTGTACCCACTTTGTTGAAAGTTTTTATCATGAATGCATGTTGAATTTTGTCACATGCTTTTTCTGCATCTATTGAGATGATTGTGTGATTATTATCCTTGTTTTTGTTAATGTGGTGTATCACATTGACTGATTTGCAGATATTGAACCATCCTTCTATCCCTGGAATAAATCTCACTTGAGCACTGTGTATGATCCTTTTAATGTATTGTTGAATTCATTTTGCTAAAATTTTGCCAAGGATTCTTTCATCTATGTTCATCAGGGATATTGACCTATAATTTTCTTTGCTTGTAGTGTCCTTGTCTGGTTTTGGTATCACGGTAATGCTGGCCATATAAGATGAGATTGGAAGTGTTCCCTCATCTTCTGTTTTTTGGAAGAGTTTGAGGAAGATTGATGTTAATTCTTCTTTAGATGTTTGGTAGAATTCAGTGAAGTCATCTAGTCCTGGACTTTTGTTGGAAGGTTTTTGATTACTGATTCTTTCTCATTATTAGTAATTGGTCTTTGGTCTGTTCAGATTTTCTGTTTTTTCATGGTTCAGTCTTGGTAGGTTGAATGCTTCTAGGAATTTATCCATTCTTCTAGGTTGTTTCATTTGTTGGTGTATAATTGTTCATAGTAGTCTCTTACGATCCTTTGTAATACAACAGTTGTAATATCTCCTCTGTCATTTCTGATTTTATTTATTTGAGTCCTCTGTTTTTTTCTTGGTGAGTCTAGCTAATGTATATTTTGCTCATCTTTTTAAAAAACAAGTTCTTAGTTTTGTTGGTCTTTTCCATTGTCTTTTTAGTCTCTATTTCATTCATTTCCACTTTGATCTTTGTTATTTTCTTCCTTCAACTAACTTTGGCTTAGTTTGTTCTTTTTATAGTTTGCTGAGGTGTAAAGTTAGGTTTGTTTGAGCTCTTTCTGGTTTGTTTTTTTTTTTAAGATTTTATTTTTCCTTTTTCTCCCCAAAGACCCCGGTACATAGTTGTGTATTCTTTTAGTTGTGGGTCCTTCTAGTTGTGGCGTGTGGGATGCTGCCTCAGCATGGCTTAATGAGCAGTGTCATATCTGCACCCAGAATCCAAACTGGCAAAACCCTGGGCCACCAAAGCGGAACGCGTGAACTTAACCACTTGGCCACGGGGCCGGCCCCCTCTTTTTTCTTAATGTAGGATTTTATCACTATAAACTTTTCTCTTAGAACTGCTTTTGCTGCATCCCATAAGTTTTGATATGTTCTATTTCCATTTTCATTTGTGTCAGGATGTTTTATGATTTTTCTGTTGAGTTCTTCTTTGACTCAAAGACTTATTTATTTTATTCATGGAAGAATATTTCATATTTTTATTCAACAAATGATCGTGATGATGACTGGTGATCTGTTAGTTAACCCCAGGAGATTAGAAGTGGCATGTTACTAACAAGGAATAGCTAGAGTCTGGAGGTCTGGCAGAATCAAGGATTAACAACTGACATCAAGTGACATCAAGGAAGGCAGTGTTCAGAACATACAGAACTTCAATGGATAGCATTCTATGACTGGTTAGGAGAAGAGCAAGTGAATCTCTGCAGACCTTGAAAGTTTCTTTGCACTTAATTGATACTCTTAATAATGCTTTTGAGTCATTCAAGAAGTGTTAAATTAGGTTACTTATACTCCATTTTTAAAAAGTGGAAAATATGTCATACATATTCATAAGTATCCTTTATATTCATAATAATAATTGCTATTCTTTGAACATTAACTGCCTGCTAGGTCATGCTAATCCTTTTACTTACATTATCTACAACAACCACCCTGTACTTTGCCAGCTACTATTATCCCCATTTGAAGCCTAGAGAAGTTAAGTAGATTGGATAAGATAATATAGCTATGAAGTAAGTAGCGACACTAGGATTTTGTTGTTGTTACTGTTAGTCTTTTTTCCTTGCCTGGAAAATGTATTAATAAGAAACATTTCCAATACTGGATAAATTAGGTTTTACCAAAATAATTTTAGGTTTATTCAACTTTCTCCTTTAATTTTTCTTTAGAGAATAGGCTCTAACAGCCAAGCTTTGCCTGTAGATTTCTCACAGAGATAAATAATTATGAGAAATGAAGGGTTTTGAGCTGCTCTGTTAAAAGATGATAATAAAAGCTAATCATTGTGGAGTATTTCCCACACACCAGGCATTGTTCTAACACTGTTAGCATTAACTAATTTAATCCTTATAATTGCTCTATGAGGAATATATCTTTGCTAGCCCTGTTTTACAATGAGGGAACTGAAGCACAGAGACGTTAAAAAATTTGACCAAGGTTGCCCAATCCGAAATGGCAATGCCAGGATTAAAATCTGGCAGTCCAGTAGCTCTGGAGTTCGCATACCTATGTGTTGCACTACATATACTCCCTTCCCCCAAAGTGACTTCAAGCATAAGTTTTCACACTTACGGTATAGTCTACAAACTATGACTCCCCTACCGTATATATTGTGTTTAATTTTTAAATTGATCGTGAATAAGGACTGGCATTAAAAAGAACTGAAGAAAATATATGTAGCATTGGAATCAATTATTTATTTTGATGGTTAGTGAAATTAAGTGACAAGCTGTAATTTCATATTTATCCACAAGATGGTGAAATTCTCATTAGTTTTTAATTTCTTGAAACCCGTGTAAACCATTAATTTATAATCTGCATTTGACACTATTTATTATAAGCACTTCTAATTTCTTTTTACAGCCCGTCTGCTGGTAAGGCCAAGATTAGGACAGCTCACAGGAGAATCATGATTTTGAATCACCCAGATAAAGGTAGGTAAAATTCCTATTTTTCGTAACATGTGGGTCAGAATATGTTCTAAATTCCTTTCAGTTTACCTAAACTCATAAATGATATATAGTTGAAATGAAAGTTTATGTGCCACATGTATTGTGATTTTTCTTATAAATAAATGAGCCTTTGGATTGGATTTGATTGACCTATAGAAGTGGTGGATTTATATTATCAGGTTTCAAGAACTTAGATACTGATTTTTTAAATGAGTACCTAACCCCTATTTGAGACTTGTAGCATTTTGATTGAGAAGGAGAAAACATGAGTTGTGGGCTCTTTGTATAAACTGATTTGGGCACCGTGAATTGTATTTGTTTAACCTTAAACATAAAAGCACAAGATTTAGAGGATATCCTCTAAATCTCTGAATGTAATATGTCATAGGTATTTCTGAATTTCTTAATTTTATTCTGGAAGGCTCTGAGCCTGAGCCATTTGTTTTTAACTGGCCAGGTTTTTAATGTAAATTTATCTTACAGAAAGACAATTATTATAACTTTAACTACACTACAGCTGCTTGAGAGAGAAAGCCCATATGTTCCTTACTGTTTCTGCTCTAAAATAACAGATGGTAGAAAGTTGCACTGTATTTCAGAAGTCAAGGGGCGGGGGTGAGGAGAACGAAGGGTTTTTTGGATTCTTATTTACAGACTTTCAGTTTTCTAATTAGTGTGAAAAAAATTAAAAACACGTTTTGGATTTCTACCCATCCTGACACCAAAATAAGGCATTCTTTTTCAGCTTTCTCACTTAATTACTTACTATAAAAATTCTTTTCACTAAACATCATCTCCTTTCGTTTTTGCACTTGCTGTTCTTTAGTGTGAATAAACAAGAGAATAAACTTTGAAAAGAGGTTTTGCGTAAAATTTCTAAACAGCTTCAATAGTTGCTGAAAGATCCACTCAACTAATTTGCTTGCATTGTGGGCTTTCAGAGAAATTGACTCAGAAAGAAATGTGTTTAAGTGCCTCTTTGAAACCCTCTGTCTCCTAAACGTCCTCTGTCCCTTCCAGGTCAAGTGTGTGCCCTTCTCTGATTGATTGCAGTGGGATCAAACACTCAGGTCTTTCAGATGATTGACAAGTTGTTGATTGTACCTACTGGCAAGGAAGCAAGTTCTAAAATGCGTCTAAGAGAATATGTACTTTTAGATAGCTTTATAAAAAAAAGAAAATATTTGTGTATGTTAAGAGCCAGTAGTATTTAAAGAATTACTTGATTTATTCTGAGATTGTACATTTATGAGAGGTGGGATTGTTGACTGCCTGTAGTTTGCTTACTAATATCCTCCTCTCTGGCCCTGTATAGGAAGCAGGGTGTGAGGGAATGGACCTGCAAGCAGGAAACCAGCCTTTTTATCTGGCTTATGCCTTATAGCTAGTAATGTGACCTTGAACACTCCCTTAATCTCTCCAAATGTCAATTTTGTCATCTATAAAATTTAAAGGGATTTATTTCTGAAGCCCTTTTTAGTTTTCTGATATAATATTTTTATATGCCTATTCAATTAATGAAGAAGCTGTATCCTATATTTCTATTCAGATCACATTTTTAACTTAAGAAAGATGCTTTTAATCTTTTTGGAGTATTGTACCCTCTAAGAATGTGTTGACATTTTGTCCATATAATTGCTCATTGACCCAAGATTTTAAAACATTTGGAGTTTCAGAGAGTTCGAAGACTTTGTAAAACCCATCCGTATACTCATAGTTAAGAACTCCTGCTCTAGTAAAAGTATGGTGAGTTAAGAAATATTGGAACTACTGGAGGGGAAAAATTCATGTATGATGGAGTTGGGAGGTGATAGCTCATAAATCTAGAAATTTTTTCTTGAAAAGGAAGGTTGTTTTGTTTTATTTTTAATGGAAAGAAAATAACAGATTTTGAACAAAAATGTCTGATTGTCCTTGGAGTGAGAAAGCTGGAAGTATTTGGGGAAGTAAAAGAATGGGAAACTCTTAATTTTGCTGCCTCTTTTTATAATTCTTCACCATAATTGCTTTGGTCAGGTCACCAGTGAGTGTTACAGGTGGTTGCAAAAACTTAAATGCTCCACCCATTGCTTCTGAAATTCATGAATGCCCTCCCCCAAGTGACTGTTCTGTTGGTTTTGCTCCCAGCTGGTAAAATAAAGTTAGAACTTCAAATGTGTGATCAACTATGGTTTGTTATACTTTTCATTATCAGCTTGAGCAAAGAAAGTGACACCAGAAAATTATGTGTGGGAAATAGCTGAAAATAGACTTTTTGTAACCAGTTTTAAATGAGCATTCAGATGTGTTTTGGTAAAAATAAATTTTGCTATTTCAATTTAGTGAGATAAAAGGTCGCTGCAATAAAAAAATCTTAGGTCTTTGATCTAGTGCTTTCAGACTAATATCTTTTAGATTATGCTTCTGTAAATTGCTGAAGAAAGAGATTTAGTTGTTAAAAAATCAAGTAGTTTGACATTAATGCCCAATGAATATAGAAAGGAGAACAGACTAGGTAAATTTGGAGCACCGTAGAACCTGAGATCTCTTACAGGCTGTCTAATCCAGTGCTGCTTAAAGTGTGGTTCACCTGTTCATGCCAGACCACAGTTTGTGTGTGGCAAGGTAAAAACAGAAATCAAAAATAGGCATTTAGAAATCTTTATAGCGATGTGACATCTGAATGTTGGTCTACCACAGATTGGAAAATTTTTTTGAAAGTGCTTCTTCACCATAGTTTGAGAGACGCTGATCTAATCAATGCTGCCTCCTAAATCAAGACTGTTTCTGCTCCGTCCTGGGAAAAATGGCCTGTTAGCTCTCTTTAAAGATTTTTAGTGATGGAGAGCTTGCTGCTTTGCAAGGCAGCCCATTGGTAGGCAGCTCTAACTATTAGAACGTTCTTCCTTACGTTTAGCTAAAATCTGCCTGCCTACGGTCTTCCTCACATTTAGCTGAAATCTGCCTGCCTACAGCAGAGAGATTCTCAATCTTTTCCCATTTATGCCCCTTTTCAATAAGCATATAATACTTTCACTCTTCTTTAATAGTATTTTTTAAAAAATCAAATATTGGGATTAAACGCAAATTAAAGTAATTATACTGTTGAATGGATTTTCCCTAATTACTCTCATTGTAGAAAAAGCTAAATTTGATGTGGAACCCTGATAATAGTTTATTACAATATATTACATTCAAAAGATGCATTGTAAACATTTAGAAAAAGATATGATCGCCAAGTCAACATGGATTCACTAAGAAAAAGTGATGCCGAATTAGCTGTTTCCTTTTTTGATAGATGTACTAGGCTATTATTTATTTCAGAGGGCTCATTTTTCCTTTTCCTTCATGTAAACATTTTAATTAGATTTCAGGCTTTATATTTGAGTTAATTATTTTTTTGGTAAAGAGGTAATTTTGTTTTATCACACGTTGATTTTCCTTGATAAATGGTGAGACCTTTACAAGTAAAGAACATGGCTTATTCATCTTTATACCTGTATGGCTGACATTTAATAAGCTCTTTAAGTTTTTTTTCCATGAGTAAATGAATAAGCAAATGGATAAAAAGAAGGCATACAAATAAAATTTACAGGTAAAATAGAATTTGGAGTGACAACTAATACATAATGATCATATCAAAATTTTAAAAGACTCATTAGACTGATATGAAATAACCTGACACTGTTCTTTCATTCATTCAGAAATTATTTATTCAGCTTCTACAGTGTGCCGGACATTGTGCTAAATCTTGGGACTTTAGTAAAACAAGACAACTAGATCCTTGTCCTCATGGAGCATACGTTGTAATGGAGGGACAGGAAAAAAACCAAGTAAACCTATTTCAGGTTGTAGTAAGTGCAGTAAAGGGGGCAATGGACTGAGATATAGAATATGTGAAAGAGGCAACTTTACATAGGGTGATTGGGAAGGCCTCTGAGGAGACCTAAAGGATGGAAAGAAGCTAGCTGTGTGAAGAGTGTTTGGAAAGTAGAGGAACTAGCATCTGCAAAGGTTCTAAGGGAGGGAAGGATTTCTGCTTGAGGACTTGAAAGGAACTAGTGGTATCCATCTGTAATAGGCAAGGGGAGAGGTAGCATGAGATGAGGTGGTGTCCAGATTTTGAAAATTGTAGGTATGCTTTATGATAATAAAACACTGTAGGTTCTGTATATTTGTACTTTATTCTAAATACAGTGGGAAGTTACTGTCAGCTTTTACTTTTTACGGAATCACTTTTCTCTTCAATCTCTATTTTTATTTTTACGTATATTTTGTATTGAAGTGTAATATACAGGCAGAAAAGTGTACAAACTATAAGAACATATCCAAGTAAATTTTTACAAACACACCCGTATAACCAGCCCCCAGATCAAGAACTAGGACGTCACCACACTCCTGAAACCCCCTGGTGACCCCTCCAGTCTACCTCACTCTTGAAAGGAACCACTATCTTGATTTATAATATTATAGGTTAGTTTTACCTCTTTTGAATGTGTGTGGTCATTTGCATCTGACTGCTTTTGGTCAATATTATCCTTTTGAGATTTATCCATATTGTAATGTGGAATGATAGTTTGTTCATTCTCATTAATATATGGCAGTCTTAGAAAAATTTGCTTTGTGGACCACCAGGGGTTCCTGAGATTCTTTCAGGAACTCTGTGAGGGGAAGACTGTTTTCCTTTTACTGTGTTGACGTTTGCACTGACAGCGTAAAAGCATTGTTGGATAAAACTGCAGGTACATTTACACTAGTAAAGACAGTCGCACCACCATGTCCATATAACCATATGGGAAAAATGAATCTTGACCCTAATCTCACACAATATGGAAAATTAATTCTTAATGGATTTTAACTTAAATGTGAAAGGTAAAACAGTAATGCTTCTATATATTAAAAAAAAAAAAAACATCGAATAGGCAAAGACTTCCTACATAGGGCATAAAAAGTGCTTACTATTTATTTAAAGAAAAAAAATGAGCCGCTGTGTACAAGAAAAATTAGCCTGTTATTTTGCTTTTTTTGGAAAGTTGATAGATTTTGCTATCAAGGTTACTCTACCTTCTTAAAAGGAATTGGGCAGTGTTCTTTATTTTCTGAATGAATTTGTGTAAGATGTATTTCTTTTTTTAATTTTTGTAAGAATTCACTAATTAAGCCATCTTGGCTCAGAGACTTCTTTGTGAGGAGGTTTAAAATTACAGATTCAATTTGTTTAAAAGGTAGACATCTCTTCAGGTTTTCTGTTTCTCCCTTTTTTAGTTTTAGGTTTTTTCCTAGAATTTTGTCCAAAAATTTCAGATTAATTGGCATAAACTTATTTATAATGTCCTCATTACCTTTTTGATGTTTGTAGTAGCTGTAATGTTCACTGCTTTTTCATTCCCAGTGTTGGTAATTTACTAATTTATATCATCCTTGTTTTTTTTTTGGCAAGTCTTGCTAGAGGTCAGTGTATTTTTATTAGTCTTTTCAAAGAATCATCATCTTATTTTGTTCTCCATTTGTAAATTAATTTTCTATGTTATTGTTATTCTTATTTCTTCTACTATCTTTGGGTTTAATTTGCTGTTTTTTCCCTAATTTTTTAAAATGCATATTCATATCATTGGTTTCAACTATCAAGTTCAAAATACTATAATTTCTGTTGTCATATTTTTCTTTCACTCATTTGTTATTTGACACGTATTGCCTAATTTCCTAGAAATTTGAGGATTTTCTGATTATCTCTATATTACTGATTTCTAGCTTAATTCCATTTGACAAGAGAGCATACTGTGATTTCAGTTCCTTAAAATTTGTTGTATCTTAACTTATGATCCAGTATATGGTCAATTTTGGTAAATAATCTGTGAACAGAATGTGTATTCTACAATTATTGGATGTAATTTTTAAGATATGTAAGGTAAAGTTTGTTTTGTTGATCAGATCTTGAATATTCTTACTGATTTCTTGTTTACCTGGATTTGTCTGTTTCTCCGTTTACTTCTGGGTTTTTTTTTTTTTTTTTTTTTTGCTTATTGTGATGGGATAATTTGAGGCAAATAATTTGGAATTATTATGTTTTCCTTGTGGATTGACTCCTTATTTTTAAATACTCCTCTTTATGTCTAGTAATGCTTCTTGCCATAAAGTCTTCTTTATCTGAAATTATTTATAGCTACACCAGTTTTCTTTTGGTTAGCGTTTACATGGTATATCTTTGCTCGTCTTTTCCTTTCCACCTTTCTGTATCTTTATTTTTGAAGTTTGTCTCTTCTAAGCAGCATGTAGTTGGGTTTTATTTTTTAATGAGTCTGACAATTTTAGACTTTTAATACAAGTCTTTAGTTCTTTTACATTTAATATACTTACTGATATTTGAATATATTTATACCATGTTACTGTTTGTTTTCTATTCAACTCATCTGTTTTATTTCCTTTTTCTTCTTTTTTTTTTTTTTTTAGGAAGATTAGCCCTGAGCAAACATCTGCTGCCAATCCTCCTCTTTTTGCTGAGGGAGACTGGCCCTGATCTAACATTCGTGCTCATCTTACTCTACTTTATATGTGGGATGTTTGCAACAGCATGGCTTGACAAGCGGTGCAAGGCTCCACACCCAGGATCTGAACTGGCAAACCCTGGGCCATTGAAGCAGGATGTACAAACTTAACTGCTACGCCACTGGGCTCCCCCATTCTCTTCTTTTTGACGTCTTTTGGCTCATTCAAAAATTTTAAAAAATTTTTCTACATTTTCCTTTAGTAACTTGATAGATACACTTTTTTAAAAAAAGAAAAACTATTTCTGTGGTGATAATCCAATGAATATAACATACCTCCTTGACATATTACAGTCCAAAATAAAATATTACTTTGGCCACTCCTCAGATAATACTGGAATGTTAGAATGATTTTAATATATTCTCTGTCTTTGATTTTCAGCAGTTCTACTATGATATGGCTTGGTATAGATTTCTTTGTATATATCTTGCTTGTGGTTTATAGAGCTTCTTGAATCTGTGGGGTAATGTCTTTCATTAGTTTTAGAAGATTCTGCTCCATGATTTGTAGTGTGTTTAAATATTGCCTCTTCTCTTCTTTCTCTGTCCTCTTCTGAAACTCCAGTTATGTTCATTTTCAAATCAACACTTCTTTCACTTCTCATATGTCTTCTGTACTCACTTCTATATTTCCATCCTTTTTGTGTAGATATTTTTTATTAATTTTTTCCAGTTCATTGTCATTGTACACTGTCAAATCTGTTCTTAAACCTATTGAGTTTTTAGTTTTATATTAAAATTTCCCAGTTAATTCTTTTAAAATGGGATCCAATCTCTTTGAGATTCTCCATATTTTTATTTATCTTCTCCGTCTTTAATTTCTTAAACATATTACTCATAGTTATTTCAATGTCCTTGTCCAATACTTCCAATATGTAGCTCACCTCTGTTACTCTTTCTATGGTATTTTCCACCTTTTGGGTTTCATGCCTTCTTTAGGTATGGAAAGTAATTTTTTTTTTTTTTAAAGATTGGCACCTGAGCTAACAACTGTTGCCAATCTTCTTCTTTTTTTATTTTTCCTGCTTTTTTTCCCCAAACTCCCCCAGTACTGAGTTGTATATTTTAGTTGTGGGTCCTTTTAGTTGTGGTGTGTGGGACACCGCCTCAGCATGGCCTAATGAGTAGTGCCGTGTCTGTGCCCAGGATCCAAACCTGCGAAACCCTAGGCTGCTGAAGCAGAACGCACAAACTTAACCACTTAGCCACAAGGCCGGCCCCAGTAATTTTTGTTAATGCTGTATATTTTGTGTAAAGCAACAATTTTCAAACTTTTTGGTCTCAGACCCAAAAAGACTTTATATGGATTATATATGTCAATATTTGTAATACTAGAAATTAAAGCTGAGAAAGTTTTAAAAATATTTATCTTGTTATAAAATGTTAAACTTGTTGCATGTTAATATAAATAACAAAATTGTATTTTTCAAAACAAACTTTAAGAAAATGAATAGAGTGGAGAATGGAGAGAATAATGCCGTAGAACCTAAGACAGGAACGTATTTAATTAGGGAAACCAATGATCAACTGTGCTGGATGTTGCCATGACAACCATTAAGATGAAGACAGAGAGGAGGGTCCATAGTATTTTTGCAACACTGGACTTTGATAACCTTAAAAAACAGTTTTAATTGGTGATGGGTTGAGGAGGGAAAGGAAGACGAGGAAGTTGTGTTAGCTTATGTAGACAAATTTTATGAGAAGCTGTGTGAGGAAAAGGAGGAAAGAAGTGGAGTAGTGGCTGGAGGAGGGAGATGTGGCATTAAGAGGAGGAATGTTGGTTTTTTTCAGTTTTTAAATATACTTTTATGGAAGCTTGTTGAGCAGTTTTGAGCAAGTTTGTGTGTCAGTGGAAATGATCAACTAGAGAGATCAATGATTTATAAGAGATTAAAATTAAATTCAACAAGGATAAATGGAATGTTCTTTTAGGTCCCCAAAATCAATTGTGTAATAGGACAGTGGCTTGGCAGTGTTTCACATGAAAAAGAGCCATGGGGTATATTTGATCTCAAAGCCTGTAAGATTCAACAGTGTAAAAGCCACTAAAAATAAGTCACTGCAGTCTTAAGTTGCATTAAATGACACAAAATCTGTGTTATAAGATTGAATGTTACCACAGTCTTCTGTTCTTGTTGTTCATTCATTCAGCTAATATTTATTACCCAGCTGTACTGAGCTAGGCAGTTAGCCCTTGTCTAGAATTTTGTTCCCCTTTCTGGATGCTAGATTTTTAAGGGCACTGACGAAGTAAGTAGTATTCAGAGAAAAGCAAACAGGATTGATGAAGATCTGGAAGCAGTGTCATATGAGTGGTCATTCATTCATTCAACAAGTATTTATTGAGTACCTAATGGAAACCAGACACTGTACTAGATACTGAACAAGATAGTCAAAGACCTTATCTCATAGGCCTCGTAGGCCTTATATTCCACTGCGAGAGACAGATAGTAGATAGATAATTTGGTAGATTACAAAGGGCCACAAATTCATCACAGCACTTCTCATCAAGAGATGTAGTCTATTTCCTCACCCTTTATAGTCAGGTGGACCTTGTCACTTGCTTTGCCCAATAGAATATACCAGAAGTGACATCGAGTGAATTCTGAACCTAGGCCTCAGGAAGCATTGCAGCCTAGAATCTGGAGACCACCATGTGAAGAAGACCAGGCTCACCTCCTGAAGGACGAAAGACCAAAGAGAGGGAGAGGCCTAGCCGTCCCAGCTGAGGTGCCCCTGAGGCCTTCCTGGACCATCTGGCCTTGGCTGACCTGACTCAACTCAGAAGAACCACCCAGCTAATCCATAGAATAATGAGAATAAAAAGCCGTTGTTCTTTTCAGCAACTAAATTTTGGGGTAGTTTGTTATGCAGAAATGGCTAATGTAGAAAATGACCACATGATGATAAGTGATTTTAAGAAAAATAAGGCAGAGTAGGGGGATAGAGATTGGCAGCTGGAGAGGAGGCAGTTGCAGTTTTACTTATCGTCATCTTAGAAATTCTCTGTAGGGAGATAATATTTGGGCAGAGACTTGAGGGCATAAGTCATGCAGAAATCTGGAGAAAGAGTATTTCAGGCAGAAGGAACATCAAGTGCAAAGGTCTTGAAATGAGAACATATTATGTGTTTCTGGAATTGTAAGGAGTTTGGTAGAGCATAGTGAGCAAGGGGAAGAGCAGTAGGAAGTATGATTGGAGAGGATGCCCAGGGCCAGATGATGGAGTAACTTGCAAACTATGGTTTTTTAAGTGCAATGGGAATAATATTACCTGATGTGCAATATTGGAAAACTACTTTAGCAGCTGTGGAGGAAATAGGGAGTCAAGAGTGGAAGCAAGGAAGTTAGTAGGGAAAATTGTAACCCAAGAAAGAATGATATTGGTTTAGACTAGGGTTTTGTAATGTAGGGTCTAATTCAGGATATGTTTTGAAGGTATAGCCAATAAAGTTGATGGATTGAGAGTCAGAAAGAATGAGGAAGGATGACTCCTAGGTTTTTTGCCAAGGCAATAAAGAACAATAAAACTTGCTATAGTGAGAAACTAGAGGGGTCTGTGCAATGTCTCATTCTTAAAAGGTTGCCTGTATATGTGAACTCCCTCTTCTGTGCCTTTATGGGGGCAGAATTATGTTCACTGAGAAGAAACTATGAGCAGTGAAATTGGACCTATATGAGGAACACTGTTCTTACAGTTGGAGCTGTCTTAGTTCCTCACAAGTTATCAGTCAGCTAGTAATTATTGAGTCCCTCTTCTACGCATTGGAGCTACAGCAGTGGAAAAAGTGCTGTTCAGGCAGAGTAATGAAGGTAATTTGAGACTGAAAACTGCTGGAGAACAGTTTGTTAGGGATGTCTTAGGAGGTATTCGTTTATTGGGTAATAGGTGGAACCCTTTAAGACCCTCCCAACTCTAGGTTTCTGTGGTTCTCCAATGATCTGATAGACTGAATCAGACTCAAAGTATTCTTCAGATCCTCCTGTCTCTGCATGAGTTTTTTAAACAGCTATGTTGAGATATAATTCATGTACCATACAATTCATCCATTTAAAGTGAATAATTCAGTAGTTTTTGATATATTTACAGGTATGTGCAGCCATCACCAGTCAAGTTTAGAACATTTTCATCACCTCAAAAAGAAATCCTGTATTCTTTAGCTATAGCTTCACCGCCACCCCCACCCCGTCTCCCAGTTCTCAGTTCTATTCCATTGACATAATGTTTGTCATTGTGCGAGTACCACACTGTCTTTTCTCCTTTTCTCCTTTTTTTTTGAGGAAGATTAGCCCTGAGCTAACTGCCACCAATCCTCCTCTTTTTGCTGAGGAAGACTGGCCCTGAGCTAACATCCATGCCCATCTTCCTCTACTTTATATGTGAGACGCCTACCACAGCATGGCCTGCCAAGTCTACTGATCCATCCACATGGGATGTTTTTCCATTTATTTAGCTCTTTAATTTCTTTCAACTGTGTTTTATACTTCCAAGAGTGTAAGTTTTATACTTCTTAAGTTTATTCCTAAGTATTTTATTATTTTTGATACTGTTGTGAATAGAATTATGTTCTTAATTTCACTTTTGGATTGTTAGTTGCAAATGTATAGGAATATCATTGATTTTTATATATTGGTCTTATGTCCCGCAACCTTGCTGAACTTGTTGACTAGTTCCAATAGTTTCTTATTGGGTTCACTAGGATTTTCTATATATAAAACCATGTCATCTGTGAATAGAGGTAGTTTTACTTCTCCCGCTCCAATGTCGATGCCATTTATTTCTTCTTCTTACCTAATTGCCCTGACTAGAACCACCAGTACAATGTTGAAAGGAAGTTGTGACAATGGACATCTTTGTCTTCTTTCTGACCTTAAGGAAAAACATCCAATCTTTCCCCCAGTAAGTGTGATATTAGCTGTGGGTTCTTCATAGATGCTGTTTATCAGATTAGGAAGTTCCCTTCTATTCCTAGTTTGTTGAGTGTTTTTATCATGAAAGGGTGTTGGGTTTTGTCAAATGCTCTTTCTGCATCTATTCAGGTCATTATGTGATTTTTGTTTTTATTCTGTTGATGTACTGGATTTTCTTAATTGATTTTTGGTGGTTAAACCAAAAATCCTCGAATATATCCCACTTGGTCATGGTGTGTAATTTTTTTTATATGTTGCTAACTTCAGTTTGCTAGTATTTTGTGTTCATATTCATAAGAAATATTCATCTGTAGTTTTCTTGTGATGTCTTTGTACGGTTTGGGTATCAAGATAATGTATATGTATATTTTACAATGCCTTAAAAATGAGTTAAGAAGTGTTGCCTCCTCCTCTATAAACCATCTAGAGATGTCGGCTTTTCTTTGTGCATGGTTTTGTGATTTACTGATTCAGTGTCTTCACTTCTTATAGGTCTATTCAGATTGTCTATTTCTTCTTCTGTCAGTTTCAGTAATTTGTGTCTTTCAAGGAATTTATTTTATCTAAGTTAGCTAATTTGCTGAAATACAGTTGTTCATAATATTCCTTTATAATCCTTTTTATTTCTCTAAGGTTGATAATAGTGTCCTCTCTGATTTCTGATTCTAGTAATTTGAGTCTGTTCACTTTTTTTCTTGGTCAAACAAGCTAAAGGTTTGTTTTGCTGATCAACAAAGGTAAATGCTTCTTTTTAAAGAACTAGCTTTTGGGTTAATTGATTTTCCCTGTTGTCTATTCTCTTTTTCATTAATTTTTGTTTTAATTTTTACTGTTTCCTTCCTTCTATGTGCTTAGGTTTTAGTTGAGTCTTCTTTTTCTAGTGTCCTAAGGTTGAAGCTTAGGTTATTGATTTGAGATCTTTCTTCTTTTTTAACAGAGACATTTACAGCTGTAATTACCCTCTAAACACTGCTTTATCTGTGCCCCATAAGTCCAGTATGATGTCTATTCATTTTCATTTACCACAAAGTAGTTTCTAATTTCCCTTTTTACTTCTTTTTTTTTGACTCATTGATTGTTCAAGAGTATGTTTAATTTCCACGTATTTATTTTCCAAATTTATCCTTGTTATTGATTTCTAATTTCATTCCATTGTGGTTGGAAAACATAATGTATTATTTCTCTCTTTTTAATTTATTCAGGTTTATTTTATGGCCAAGTGTATAGTTTCTCCTAGAAAATGTTCCATGTGCACTTGAGAGGAGTATATATTCTGTTGTTAGGTGGCGTGTCCTATAGATGTCTGTTAAGTGTAGTTGGTTTAAAGTATTGTTCAAGTCTTCTGTTTTCTTGTTGATCTTCTCTGTGGTTCTATTCATTATTGAAAGTGGAGCATTAATTGTAATTGTTGAATTGTCTGTTTTTCTCTTCATTTCTGTTAGTTTTTGTTTCATGTATTTTGGTACTCTGTTGTTAGGTGCATATATGTTTACAATTGTTATATCTTCTTAATGGATTGATCTTTGTATCATTATTAAATGTCCCTTTTTTATCTCTAGTAACGTTTTTTATTTTAAAGTCTCTTTTGTTTCATATAACTATAGCTATTCACTCTAGTTTTTCTGTGGTTGGTATTTTCATGATAAATGAGTTTTTTTTTTTTTTTTGCCTTTTAAATTTTATTAACACTTATGTAGTGACAGACTAGAACTAAGCAAATTATTTTTTTTTCTTTTTTGTTTTTTGTTTTTTGAGATTTCAGTTGTACATTTTTGTTAGTCATGTTGTGAGTACACCACT
This sequence comes from Equus asinus, assembly GCF_041296235.1. NCBI lineage: Eukaryota > Metazoa > Chordata > Mammalia > Perissodactyla > Equidae > Equus > Equus asinus. The sequence continues at coordinate 31,255,853 of NC_091800.1, read as the reverse complement.
TCCCCCTTTGTGCACTCCTCCCACCCCCCCCTTTTCCCTGGTAACCACCGATCAGATCTCCTTATCAATATACTAACTTCCACCTATGAGTGGAGTCATATGGAGTTCGTCTTTCTCTGACTGGCTTATTTCGCTTAACATAATACCGTCGAGGTCCATCCACGTTTCTGTGAATGGGCCAATTTTGTCTTTTTTTATGGCTGAGTAGTATTCCATTGTGTGTATATACCACATCTTCTTTATCCAATCATCAGTTTCTGGGCATGTAGGTTGGTTCCATGTCTTGGCTATTGTAAATAATGCAGCGATGAACATAGGGGTGCAAGGGAGTCTTGGGATTTCTGACTTCAGGTTCTTAGGATAGATACCCAGTAATGGGATGGCTGGGTCATAGGGTATTTCTATTTTTAACTTTTTGAGAAATCTCCATACTGTTTTCCATAGTGGCTGTACCAGTTTGCATTCCCACCAACAGTGTATGAGGGTTCCTTTTTCTCCACAACCTCTGCAACATTTGTCGCTCTTGGTTTTGGATGTTTTTGCCAATCTAACGGGGGTAAGGTGATATCTTAGTGTAGTTTTGATTTGCATTTCCCTGATGATTAGCGACGATGAACATCTTTTCATGTGTCTATTGGCCATATTCATATCTTCCTTTGAGAAATGTCTGTTCATGTCCTCTGCCCATTTTTTGATCGGGTGGTTTGTTTTTTTGTTGTTAAGCAGTGTGAGTTCTTTGTATATTATGGAGATTAACCCTTTGTCAGATAAGTGGCTTGTAAATATTTTTTCCCAATTAGTGAGCTGTTTTTTTGTTTCAATCCTGTTTTCCCTTGCCTTGAAGAAGCTCTTTAGTCTGATGAGGTCCCATTTGTTTATTCTTTCTATTGTTTCCCTCAACTGAGGAGTTATAGTGTCTGAAAAGATTCTTTTGAAACCGATGTCAAAGAGTGTACTGCCTATATTCTCTTCCAGAAGACTTATTGTTTCAGGCCTAATCTTTAGGTCTTTGATCCATTTTGAATTTATTTTGGTGTGTGGTGAAAAAGACTGGTCAATTTTCAATCTTTTGCATGTGGCTGTCCAGTTTTCCCAGCACCATTTGTTGAAGAGACTTTCTTTTCTCCATTGTAGGCCCTCTGCTCCTTTGTCGAAGATTAGCTGTCCATAGATGTGTGGTTTTATCTCTGGGCTTTCAATTCTGTTCCATTGATCTGTGGACCTGTTTTTGTACCAGTACCATGCTGTTTTGATCACTGTAGCTTTGTAGTATGTTTTGAAATCTGGGATTGTGATTCCGCCGGCTTTGTTTTTCTTGCTCAGGATTGCTTTAGCAATTCGCGGTCTTTTGTTGCCCCATATGAATTTTAGGATTGTTTGTTCAATTTCTGTGAAGAATGTTCTTGGGATTCTGATTGGGATAGCATTGAATCTGTAGATTGCTTTAGGTAGTATGGACATTTGAACTATGTTTATTCTTCCAGTCCGTGTGCATGGAATGTCTTTCCATCTCTTTATGTCGTCATCAATTTCTTTCAAGAAAGTTTTGTAGTTTTCATTGTATAGATCCTTCACTTCCTTGGTTAAGTTTATCCCAAGGTATTTTATTCTTTTCGTTGCAATTGTGAATGGGATTGAGTTCTTGAGTTCTTTTTCTGTTAGTTCATTGTTAGTGTATAGAAATGCTACTGATTTATGCACATTAATTTTATGCCCTGCTACTTTGCTGTAGTTGTTGATTATTTCTAATAGTTTTTCTATGGATTCTTTGGGGTTTTCTATATATAGGATCATGTCGTCTGCAAACAGCGGGAGTTTTACTTCTTCGTTACCTATTTGGATTCCTTTTATTTCTTTTTCCTGCCGAATTGCTCTGGCCAACACCTCCAGTACTATGTTGAATAGGAGTGGTGAAAGTGGGCACCCTTGTCTTGTTCCTGTCCTCAGTGGGATGGCTTTCAGTTTTTGTCCATTGAGTATGATGTTGGCTGTGGGTCTGTCATATATGGCCTTTATTATGTTGAGGTACTTTCCTTTTATACCCATTTTATTGAGGGTTTTTATCATAAATGGGTGTTGGGTCTTGTTGAATGCTTTCTCTGCATCTATTGAGATGATCATGTGGTTTTTGTTTTTCATTTTGTTGATGTAGTGTATCACGTTGATTGACTTGCGGATGTTGAACCATCCCTGTGTCCCTGGTATAAATCCCACTTGATCATGGTGTATAATCTTTTTGATGTATTGCTGTATTCGGTTTGCCAAAATTTTGTTGAGGATTTTTGCATCTATGTTCATCAGTGATATCGGCCTGTAGTTCTCCTTCTTTGTGTTGTCCTTGTCAGGTTTGGGGATCAGAGTGATGTTGGCTTCATAGAATGTGTTAGGGAGTACTGCATCTTTCTCAATTTTCTGGAACAGTTTGAGAAGAATAGGTATTAAGTCTTCTTTGAATGTTTGGTAGAATTCTCCAGAGAAGCCGTCTGGTCCTGGACTCTTATTTTCGGGGAGGTTTTTGATTACCGTTTCTATTTCCTTACTTGTGATTGGCCTATTCAGATTCTCTATTTCTTCCTGATTCAGTTTGGGGAGATTGTAGGAGTCTAGGAACTTGTCCATTTCTTCCAGGTTGTTCAATTTGTTGGCATATAGTTTTTCATAGTATTCTCTTATGATCCCTTGTATTTCATTGGTATCTGTTGTGATTTCTCCTCTCTCATTCCTAATTTTATTTATTTGCGATTTCTCTCTTCTTTTCTTGATGAGTCTGGCTAAAGGTTTGTTGATTTTGTTAATTTTTTCGAAGAACCAACTCTTTGTTTCATTGATCCTTTCTATTGTCTTTTTTGTTTCAATATCGTTTATTTCTGCTCTTATTTTTATTATTTCCCTCCTTCTACTGACTCTGGGCTTTGTTTGTTCTTCTTTTTCTAGTTCTGTTAGGTGTCGTTTGAGGTTGCTTATGTGAGCTTTCTCTTGTTTAGTGAGGTGAGCCTGTATTGCAATGAATTTCCCTCTTAGGACTGCTTTTGCTGCATCCCAAATGATTTGGTATGTCGTGTTCTCATTTTCATTTGTCTCCAGATAATATTTGATTTCTTCTTTAATTTCTTCAATGATCCATTGTTTGTTGAGAAGCGTGTTGTTTAGTCTCCACATTTTTGCACCTTTCTCTGCTTTTTTCTTGTAGTTGATTTCTAGTTTCATAGCATTATGATCAGAAAAGATGCTTGATATTATTTCAACTCTCTTGTATTTATTGATGTTTGCTTTGGTTCCCAAAATATGGTCAATCCTTGAGAATGTTCCATGTGCACTTGAGAAGAAGGTGTAACCTGCTGTTTTTGGATGAAGTGTTCTATATATATCTATTAAGTCCATCTGGTCTAATTTTTCATTTAATTCTATTATTTCCTTGTTGATTTTCTGTCTGGATGTTCTGTCCATTGGTGTTAATGGTGTGTTGAGGTCCCCTACTATTATTGTATTGTTGTTGATGTCTTCTTTTAGTTCTATTAAGAGTTGCTTTACAAATTTTGGTGCTCCTGTGTTGGGTGCGTATATATTTATAAGTGTTATGTCTTCTTGGTGGAGAGTCCCTTTTATCATTATATACTGTCCCTCTTTATCTTTCTTTATCTGTTTTGCTTTGAAATCTACCTTGTCTGATATTAGTATAGCGACACCTGCTTTCTTTTGTTCATTATTAGCTTGGAGTATTGTTCTCCATCCCTTCACTCTGAGTCTGTGTTTGTCTTTGGGGCTGAGGTGTGTTTCCTGGAGGCAGCATATTGTTGGGTCTTGTTCTTTGATCCATCCTGCCACTCTGTGTCTTTTGATTGGGGAGATCAATCCATTTACATTTAGAGTGATTATTGGGATGTGGGGGCCTACCACTACCATTTTGTGTCTTGTTTTCCGGTTTTCTTCAATTTCCTTTGTTTCTCGTCCCGTGGTTTAATCTGTTCTGATGAAGAGCTGCTACTCTGTGTTGTTGTCCTTCTACTTATCTCCTCTGCTCTTGGTTTTGTAGCCCCTTTCCTTTTTTGGATTTTTCAGGAATGAGGGTTTTCCTGAGGATTTCCTGAAGAGGAGGTTTTGTGGCAATGAACTCCCTTAATTTTTGTTTGTCTGGGCAAGTTTTTATTTCTCCATCGTATTTGAAGGATATTTTCGCTGGGTAGAGAATTCTCGGCTGTAGATTTTTGTCCTTCAGATTTTTGAATATATCATTCCACTCTCTTCTAGCCTGTAAAGTTTCTGCTGAGAAATCTGCTGATAGCCTGATGGGGGTTCCTTTGTAGGTTAGTTTCTTTTGCCTGGCTGTCCTTAGTATTTTCTCCTTGTCATTGACTTTTGCTAGCTTCACTACTATATGCCGTGGAGTTGGTCTTCTTGCATTGATAAAGTTTGGGGATCTATTGGCTTCTGTCACCTGAAGATCCATCTCCCTCACCAGATTTGGGAAGTTCTCAGCCATTATTTCTTTGAATAGGCTTTCTGCCCCTTTCTCCTTCTCTTCTCCCTCTGGTATACCTATAATCCTTACGTTGCATCTCCTAATTGTGTCTGATAATTCTCGGAGAGTTTCTTCATTTCTTTTTAGTCTTACTTCTCTCTCCTCCTCTGCCTGCAGCAATTCTATATTGCCATCTTCCAAATTGCTAATTCTTTCCTCCATATTATCGGCCCTACTGTTCAGTGCATGTAGATTTTTCTTAATCTCCTCTATTGTGTTCTTCATTTCCAATATTTCTGTTTGGTTCTTCTTTATCGTATCAAACTCTTTTGTGACATAGCTCCTGAACTCGTTGAGTTGTCGGTCAGAATTCTCTCTTAACTCATTGAGTACTTTAATGATGGCTGTTTTGAAGTCATCATCATTTAGGTTATATATCCCATTTTCTTTGGGATTGTTTTCTGTGTATTTGTTATTTTCCTTCTGTTCTGGAGATTTAATGTATTTTTTCATATTGCTTGATGTTGTTGATTTGTGCCTCCGCATAGAGATAGAGTTTAGTTGCTCCTTTCACTTGTTTCTGCTGCTGCAGTGGGGGAGCAGCTGTTTATACTGCACCAACCAGGAACCCTATCCGCAGTTGCTAACTGGGCCTGGGCCCCTCCTCGTAGTCACAGTGGTCCTTTGGATTCCCTCCTCTGCTGTGGGGGCCATCACAGGGGGGCTTCAGGCTGCTGGTGCCTACTGTTGCAGCCCACCTAGACGTGCTCCCTCCTTGGGGTCTGCAACGGTGTTATGGGCTTTTCCAGCGGCCAGGGGTGGGATCACTTATATTTGTCGCTCAGTCACTGTCGGCACCCACAAAATCTCATTTGTGCACTATGGGTCGCAGGAGAGCTATTGGCATCTTCTACAGTCTGTGGTTAGTTCACCTACCTATGCTACTTTTGTCCCAGGGTCTTCCAGCCTTGTGGCTGCCGGATGGGTGCTTTCTACTAGTGCTGTGCAGAGGCTTTCCCTGAGGCTGCTGTGAGCCTGTAGGCTTTCCCCCTAGGCTACGGAGCTGGGTCGCTGGAACTCCACCCAGCCCCAGTCCTGTTCCCCAGGAACTCGGGGAGCACTTTGCCCTGTCTTGGAGGATAGCCAGAGATCCTGATTTCAGTGGTAGCTGGTCAGCTGCTGCCCTGCCTGATATTCTCCTCTCTGGGACCCTCCTGGTGTTGTGGATGCTGGGCGTGGCCCCTCCACGAATAGCAGACAGAGAGTTTTGTCTGCTGCCCGGGCAGAACTCTGGAGCTTCCCCTCCGCGCTGCAGGGCCGGCCTCTGGAGCTCCCCCTAGCCCCAGTCCTCTCCGAGATCTCCAGCAATCCCTTACCCCACAGGGCGGGCAATGGCAGCTGGGGGTCACCTCGCCCTCTGGGGTTCTCTCCAGGACTTTCCCGAAGTTGTGAATGCTGGGCATAGCACCTCCGCTAATGGCAGACAGAGAGTTTTGTCTGCTGCCCGGGTGGAACTCCAGAGCTTCCCCTCCGGGCCCCGGAGCCGGCCTCTGGAGCTTCACCCAGCCCCAGTCCTCTCTGAGATCTCCGGCAATCCCTAGCCCCACGGGGCGGGCAACGGCAGCTGGAGGTCACCTCGCCCTCTGGGATTCTCTCCGGGACTTTCCCGGAGCTGTGAATGCTGGGCGTAGCCCCTCCGCTAATGGCAGACAGAGAGTTTTGTCTGCTGCCCGGGCGGAACTCTGGAGCTTCCCCTCCAGGGCGCGGAGCCAGCCTCTGCAGCTTTACCCAGCTCCAGTCCGCTCCGAGATCTCCGGCAATCCCTAGCCCCACCGTGCAGGCAGTGGCAGCCGGGGGACCTCCGTACCCTCAGTGATTCTCTCTGGGACCCACCGGGCACCGTGAACACTAGGCGGGATCTCCCCGCCAATGGCGGGGAGAGACTCTCCCCGCGGGCTCTGGTGTGCAACTGCAAAGTTTCCCTCTGCATTTAGGAGTAATTGCGGGGGGTTTAGGTAGGGTTCTGGTCACCTGTTTCCACTGTCGCTCCTCTGTTGTGTGCTCGCTCCTGCCCTAGAAGTGTGTTGATCTTCTGGGGGCGTCCGTTGGAAGAAAGCCGCTTGCAGGTACTAGGCTGTTCGGTCGGGGTCGGAGAGTTTTCACCTATTTCCACATCCTCCCGGAGGAAAGTCTGTCCGCCTTCTGATGTATAGTCGCGTGGGTCTCTCAGACGCCCTGAGATGCTGTCTGGATATCCTTTGTTAAGTGATAAGTGTCCAAATAATTGTAGACTCGAAGGGGGAGAGACAAAGAGGACTACTCACCGCGCCATCTTGGATCCTCCCTCCATGATAAATGATTTTTAATCTTTTTGCTTTCAATCTCTTTGTGTCTTTGAATCTAACGTGTGTCTCCAGTAGACAACATTTAGTTGAATCATGTTTTTTTAATCCAATCTGACAACCTTTTCATTGTTTGAATTATTTAACACATTTATATATAATGTTATTATTGATATAGTTGGATTTGTGTCTGCATTTACTTTTTGTTTTCTATGTCTTGCATCTTTTTTGCTCCTCTATTATTCCTCCTTTGCTGCTTTCATTTGCATTGAGTGAATATTTTCTAATGTAGTATTTTAATGTTATTAAATTTTTTCACTATTTTTGAGTGTTTTTTAAGTTACTGCACTAGCATTTACTAAATACATCTCAATTTATCAGATCAGCTTCAGATTTATACTAGGTTAATTCCAATAATATATAGAAACATTGCTCCTATATAGCTCTATTCTCATTTCCCTCTTTTTATGATTTTATTGTTATAGATATTATATCCACAAATGTTGCAAACCCAACAGTATATTAGAGTTATTACTTTACTATTTGCTGTTATTTTCTGAGTCCACAATGGCTTTGCTCCCACCCATCTCCTTTGTGCTGTTTCTAGCAAATATATTATGCATATATTATATTTCTATATGTTATAGTCCCAACAATACATATTATATTATTACATATTATTTTATATAATTGCCTTTTCAATCAGTTAAGAAAGAAAAATATGCATTTGTATTGCTTTTTATGATTTCATTGTCCTTTACCAGTGCTCTTTGTGTGTGTGGTTACCATTTGAGGTCGTTTGCTTTCAGCCTGAAGAGCTTCCTTTACTGATTCGTCTAAAGTGGGTCTGCTAACAAATATTTTCAGTTTTTGAAATCTGGAATAGTGCTTGTTTTGCCTTCATTTCTGAATGACAGCTGAGTATAGGATTCTTGGTCAACAGTTTTTTCTTTGAGCTTTCATTATGTCATTCCACTACCTCTGACCTCCATTGTTCCGCTAAGTCAGCTGTTAATCTTGTTGAGGGTTCCTTTGTAAGCGACACATTGTTTTTCTGTTGCTACTATTAAAAGATAAACTGAGACATACTAAAATTTTTAAGAGTCTATTTGAGCAAAAATCTGTTCAAAGTAGGCAGCACCCAATCAGACGTGATTAGGAGCCCTCTACTGACAGGAGCTGAGGGAAGTACTTTTATAGAGAAGAGGCAGAAGAAAGCAAGGAAATTATTTGATTGGCTGTGACTTAAACATTTGCTGTATTTGAAAAACCTACTTGGCTGTTTGTCATTAGTTCTCTGTAGGCTTTGATTAGTTAACATTGAGGGATTTACAGGCTTAGGTTTTGGTTTGTTTACACAGGCTACTAAGGCATTTAAAGCCACCTCAGTTAATGGCCTCCTTTTTAAGTCAGTTTAACAGTACTTTCCAAATTTTCTCCTTGTCTTTGACTTTTAGCGTTTTTACTATGATGTGTCTGTTTTTAGATCTCTTTTTATTTATCCTACTTGGAATTTATTGAGGTTCTTGGAAGTGTAGGTTATTGTTTTTCAATAAATTTGGGAAGTTTTTAGCTATTATTTCTTTAAAGATTTTTGCTTTTTCTTTTTTTCTCCTCTCCTTCTGGTACTCCCATTACATGTATATATGTGGGCTTAGTGATGTTCCACGTTTCCCTGATGCTCTGTTCTTTTTTCTTCATTCTTTTTTCTCTCTGATCTTTGGCTTGCATAATTTCAATTGCTGTTATGTTCAAGTTCACTAATTCTTTCTTATGCCATTGCAACTTTACTCTTGAGCCCCTCTGGTGATTTTTTAAAATTTCGATTCTGTGAATATATAATGGCTGCTTTGGAATCTTTTTCCATTAATCCAACATCTGGTCACTCTGACAGTTTCTCTTGCTGCTTTGTTCATGATGTGTGTATGGGTCATATTGTCATACTTTCCTGTTTCTTTACATGCCTTGTAATACTTTGTTGGAAATTGAACATTTTAAATTATATATTATAGCTGCTCTGGGTACGGCCCCCACACACCGAAGGAGTGCTTGTGATTGTTTGTTTATTTGTTTAGTAACTGGCTGGATTATTTTAGTGAAGTCTATACCCACCCACCACCTACCCCCACAGTGTTCAGTCTGTTACACTGCTCCTCAAGGAGGCACAGTTTTGAGTATGCCCTCAGTCACCCTGGGATAACAGTGGTACTGGTAGGACTCTGTTACTCTTTCCTTCATTACACCCAACTGTTGAACTCCGCTAATTGCTGACCAGTTGCTCACTTGTTACCAACAATCCCTGCAACATAAATTTCTACAAACTGGTACCACTAAATTGTAATACCTTTGATAGACAGTTTCCGAGGTCAGTGTTTGATATATATATTCTGACCCCAGGAGCTGTCGTATTCCCTAGTTCTTTCCTGTGAACTGACCTATAGTCTAAGCTGTATCTTCATTAGATTCATGAATCTCTTCCCAATTACCTTTCACCAGAACCTCCACTGTCCTTGTACTATCCCTGAGAGCACCCTCCATATTCTGTTTCAAAGAAAGTCAGTTCCTTTGCAAAGAGATAAGGAACTGTCTGTTTTATGCCTGTTTCTTCTGCAGGCGAAATCTCTGCCCAGGCTCTGGAGCTGGGGGTGGGAACTATGGCAAGCTTCTCTCTGAAGAAAACCCCCACTCTTGGGGGCTGGCCCCGTGGCCGAGTGGTTAAGTTCCAGCGCTCCGCTGCAGGCGACCCAGTGTTTCGTTGGTTCGAATCCTGGGCGCGAACATGGCACTGCTCATCAAAACCACGCTGAGGCAGCATCCCACATACCACAACTAGAAGGACCCACAACAAAGAGTATACAACTATGTACTGGGGGCTTTGGGGAGAAAAAAGGAAATAAAATAAAATTAAAAAAATAAAAGAAAACCCCCACTCTAGATGCTTAGCATGCAATAGAGGGGAATAAGCCTGAGGTCTTCTTGGCTTGCCTCTCCTAGTGTGGAGCCACCTTGCTTAGGGACTAGGAGAAGGGCTAGTGAGGTCCCAGTATTTTTTTTTTTTTTTGAGGAAGATTAGCCCTGAGCTAATGTCTGCTGCCAATCCTCTTCTTTTTGCTGAGGAAGACTGGCCCTGAGCTAACATCCGTGCCCATCTTCCTCTACTTTATATGTGGGATGCCTGCCACAGCAGGGCTTGACAAGCGTTGCCACGTCCGCACCCAGGATCTGAGCCAGTGAATCCCAGGCCGCCAAAGTGGAACATGCGAACTTAACTGCTGTGCCACTGGGCCGGCCCCAAGGTCCCAGTATTCTAAGGGAGCCATGCCAAGATAGAGCTTCTGTTCCACTTGCCTGGGACTTAGCCTCAGCATCAGGCATCTCGGGGCAGGAAGAGAAATACAGAAGTCCTGTTCCTCCTGGAAAGAAAGCCCTTGGCCCAGGAGCTGGGGAGAGCGGAACCTTGTCTGTGTTCCTGGCTGCAGCAGTCCAGCATGGAGTCTTGCCTTGCTAAGCTGGGAAGGGAGAAGGAGGGAGCCGTTTTGGTTCAAATACTATATAGCTTCCTACCTTTCTTAACAAATTTTCTTAGATTTTCTTAAATAGATGTTGGTTTTTTATTTTTGCTTTTAAGATCATTGCTGGAGGCTTCACTTGGTTAGAGTTGTTTATATAGTTTTCACCAGTTTCACTGGGGAATAGGTCAGTGGAACTCCTCATGCCAGAAATCAATCTCTGATCTGCCTTCACATGATTTTAGTGTTTTTCTTTTAAGAAAGGTTGGTGACCTTTAAGAACCCTTCAAATCAGCAGATGGCAGTACTTGTTAGTTCTTACAGTTTTGGGATGTAGACAATTCATAATTTTTAATGAGAAGTAAGGAATATACAAAAATTGGTGATCAGAGCTGCCTAAGAAAGATCCAAGGATAAAATAGAAATTGTGTCTTCTTTTTTTGTTGTTTTATTTCTTTATTTTTATTGAGGTGGTGATAGTTTACAACATTGTGAAATTTCAGTTGTACATTATTATCTGTCAGTCACCATATAGGTGTGCCCCTTCACACTTTGTGCCCACCCTACATGCCCTGTCCCCTGGTAACCACTAAATAGTTCTCTTTGTCCATGTGTTTGTTTATCTTCCACATATGAGTGAAATCATACAGTATTTATGTTTTTCTGTCTGGCTTATTTCGCTTAACAGTACCCTCAGTGTCCATCCATGTTGTTGCGAATGGGATGATTTTGTGATCTTTTTTTGGCTGAGTAGTATTCCATTGTATATATGTACCACATCTTGTTTATCCAGTCATCTGTCAGTGGGCACTTGGGTTGCTTCCATATCTTGGCTATTGTGAAAAATACTGCAATAAACATGGGGTGCATAAGTCTCTTTGAATAGTTGATTTCGAGTTCTTTGGATAGATACGCAGTAGTGGGATAGCTGGGTCATATGGTATTTCTATTTTTAGTTTTTTGAGAAATCTCCATACTGTTTGCCATAGTGGCTGCACCAGCTTGCATTCCCACCCGCAATGTATGAGGGTTCTGTTTTCTCCACATCTCCAACATTTGTTATCTTTTGTCTTTGTTATTATAGCCGTTCTTATGGGTGTAAGATGATATCTTAGTGTAGTTTTGATTTGCATTTCCCTGATGACTAGTGATGTAGAGCATCTTTTCATGTGCGTATTCGCCATCTGTATATTTTCTTTGGAGAAATGTCTGTATCCTCTGCCCATTTTTTGATCGGGTTGTTGGATTTTTTGTTGTTCAGTTGTGTGAGTTCCTTATATATTATGGAGATTAACCCTTCATTGGATATATGATTTGCAAGTATGTTTTTCCTAGTTGGTGGGTTGTCTTTTCGTTTCGATCTTCATTTCCCTTGACTTTTAGAAGCTCTTTAGTCTGATGAAGTCCCGTTTGTTTATTTTTTCTTTTGTTTCCCTTGTCTGAGAAGACATAGTGTTCATAAAGATCCTTTTAAGACCCATGTCAAAGAATATACTGCCCATATTTTCTTGTAGAAGTTTTATGGTTTCTGGTTTACCTTCAAGTCTTTGATCCATTTTGAGTTTATTTTTGTGAATGGCATAAGAGAATAGTCTACTTTCATTATTTTACATGTGGCTGTCCAGTTTTCCCAGCACCATTTGTTGAAGAGACTTTCCTTTCTGCATTGTATGTTCTTAGCTCCTTTCTTGAAGATTAGCTATCCGTAGATGTGTGATTTTATTTCTGGGCTTTCAGTTCTGTTCCATTGATCTGTGTGCCTGTTTTTGTGCCAGTACCATGCTGTTTTGATTATTATAGCTTTGTAGTATATTTTGAAGTCAGGGATTTTGATGCCTCCAGCTTTGTTCTTTTTTCTCAGGATCACTTTAGCAATTCAGGGTCTTTTGTTGCCCCACATGAATTTTAGGATTCTTTGTTCTATTTCCATGAAGAATGTTGTTAGGATGCTGATTGTGATTGCATTGAATCTGTACATTGCTTTAGGTAGTATGGCCATTTTAACTATGTTTATTCTTCCAATCCATGTGCATGGAATGTCTTTCCATTTCTTTATGTCGTCATCAATTTCTTTCAGTAAAGTTTTGTAGTTTTCATTGTATAGGTCTTTCACCTCCTTTGTTAAGTTTATTCCAAGATATTTTATTCTTTTTGTTGCAGTTGTGAGTAAGGTTGTGTTCTTAAGTTCTCTGTTAGTTTGTTATTAGAGTTAGAAATGCAACTGATTTTTGTAAGTTGATTTTATATCTTGAAACTTTTCTGTAATTATTGATTATTTCTAATAGCTTTCCGATAGAGTTTTTAGAGTTTTCTACATATAAAATCATGTCATCTGCAACAATAATAGTTTCACTTCTTCATTGCCTATTCGGATTCCTTTCATTTCTTTTTCTTGCCTAATTGCTCTGGCCAGAACCTCCAGTACTATGTCAAATAAGACTTGTGTGAGTGGGCACCTTTGTCTTATTCCTGTTCTCAGAGGGATGGCTTTCAGCTTTTGCCCATTGAATATGATGTTGGCTGTGGGTTTGTCATATATGGCCTTTATTATGTTGAAGTACTTTCCTTCTATACCCATTTTATTGAGAATATTTATCATAAATGGATGTTGGATATTGTCAAATGCTTTCTCGGCATCTGTTGAGATTTTCATGTGGATTTTGTTCATTGTTTTGTTAATGTAGTGTATCACATTGATTGATTTGCTGATGTTGAACCATCCCTGTGTCTCTGGTATAAATCCCACTTAGTCATGGTGTGTCATCTCTTTAATGTATTGCTGTATTTGGTTTGCCAATATTTTGCTGAGGATTTTTCATCTATATTCATCAGCAATATTGGCCCCTAATTTTCTTTCTTTGTGTTGGCCTTGTCTGGCTTTGGTATCAGGGTGATGTTGGCCTCATAGAATGTGTTAGGAAGTGTTCTGTCTTCCTCAATTTTCTGTAATAGTTTGAGAAGAATGGGTATTAAATCTGCTTTGAATGTTTGGTAGAATTCTCCAGAAAAGCCATCTGGTCCTCGACTTTTATTTTTGGGGAGGTTTTTGATTACTGTTTCAATCTCTTTACTTGTGATTGGTCTATTCAGATTCTCTATTTCCTCTTGATTCAGTTTTGGGAGGTTATAAGTGTCTTGAGAATATATCCATTTCTTCTGGATTGTCCAATTCTTTGGCATATGGTTTTTCATAGTATGTAATCTTATAATCTTTTGTATTTCTGTGGTATCCATTGTAATTTCTCCTCTTTCATTTTTAATTTTATTTATTTGAGCCTTCTCTCTTTTTTTCTTCATGAGCCTTGTTAAGGATTTGTCAATTTTGTTTATCTACTCAAAGAACCAGCTCTTTGTTACATTGATCCTGCGTACTGCCTTTTTTGTTTCAACTTCATTTATTTCTGCTCGAATTTTTATTAATTCCCTCTTTCTACTGACTTTGGGCTTTGTTTGTTCTTTTTTTTCTGATTCTGTTAAGTGTAGTTTGAGATTGCTTATTTGAAATTTTTCTTATTTGTTAAGGTGAGCCTGTATGGTAATGAATTTCCCTCTCAGGACCAATTTTGCTGCATCCCAAATGAGTTGGCATGGTGTGTTTTCATTTTCATTTGTCTCCAGATAATTTATGATTTCTCCTTTAATTTCTTCAATGATCCATTTGTTGTTCAGTATCACATTGTTTAATCTCCACCTCTTTGCCCCTTTCCCGTGTTTTTTCTCATAATTGATTTCTAGTTTCATAGCATTATGGTCAGAAAAGATGCTTGATATTGTTTCAATCTTCTTAAGTTTATTGAGTCTTGCGTTGTTTCCCAACATATGGTCTATCCTTGAGAATGTTCCATGCGCACTTGAGAAGAATGTCTAACCTGCTGTTTTTGGAGTGTTCTATATATATCTATGAAGTCCATCTGGTCTAGGTTTTCATTTAATTCTGCTGTTCCCTTGTTGATTTTCTGTCTGGATGATCTATCCATTGGTGTAAGTGAAGTGTTGACGGCCCCTACTATTATTGTGCTGTTCTTAATACCTCCTTTTAGGCTTGTTAATAGTTGCTTTATGTACTTTGGTGTGCCTGTGTTGGGTGCATAATAGTTATTAGTTAATGTCTTCTTGGTGGAGTGTCCTTTTTATCATTGTATACTGCCCCTCTTTGTTTCTCTTTACCTGTTTTGTCTTGAAGTCTACTTTGTCTGATATAAGTATGATGACACCTGCTTTCTGTTGTTCACCATTAACTTGGAGTATTGTCTTCCATCCCTTCACTCTGTTTGTCTTTGGGGCTGAGATATGTTTCCTGGAGGCAGCATATTGTTGGCTCTTGTTTTTTAATCCATCCTGCCACTCTGTCTTTTGATTGGAGAATTCAATTCATTTACAGTTAGAGTGATTATTGATATATGAGGGCTGAATGTTGCCATTTTATCACTCATTTTCCAGTTCTCCTGCATTTCCTTTGTTTCTCATCCCATGTATTTTCGACTACCAATTCAGTTAGTTAGTTTTCTATGCTGGTTTTCTTAGTTTTCTCCTTATTTGTCATTTGTGTCTCTGTTCTAATTATTTGTTTAGTGGTTACCATGTGGTTTGTGTAAAACATCTTGTAGATGAGATGGTCTGTTTTCTGATAGCATCTTATTTCCTTAGACTAAGCTGGTGCCATTCCTTTCCTCTTCCTCTTCTAAGTTGTTATTGTCACGTCTTATTTCATCTTGCGTTCTGAGTTTGTGGTTAAAATGACAAGATTATATCTATTTTTGGTGTTTTCCTTCCGTTTATCTTTAATGTTGTAGTTAAGCATTTGCTAGCCTGTTCTGATGGAGAGCTGCAGTTTTCTGATTTTGTCTATCTACTTATCTCCTTGCTCAGGGTTTTGTAACCCCCCCCCCCCCACTTTTTTTTCAGGTATGAGAAGCTTCTTCAGGATTTCTTGCAGGGGGATTCTTGTTGTGGTGAACTCTCTTAACTTTTGTTTATCTGGAAAAATTGTTATTTCTCCATCATATTTGAAGGCTATTTTTGCTGGATAGAGTATTCTTGCCTGAAAATTTTTGTCTTTCAGAATTTTGAATATATCATTCCGCTCTCTCCTAGCCTGTGGGGTTTCTACTGAGAAATCCGCTGACAGCCTGATAGGGGTTCCTTTGTAGGTTGTTTTCTTCTGCCTTGCTGCCCTTAATATTTTTTCTTTGTCATTAACTTTTGTCACACTTACTACTATATGCCTGGGTGTTGGTCTTTTACATTGATAAGGTTTGGAGATCTATTGGCTTCTGTCACATGGGGTTTCTAGCTTTTTCCCCTGGTTTGGGAAGTTCTCAGCTATTATTTCTTTGAACAAGCTTTCTGCTCCATTCTCCTACTCTTCTCCCTCTGGGACACCTATAATTCTAATCTTGCATTTACTAATTGAGTTGGATATTTCTCAGAAAGTTTCTTCATTTCTTTTTAGTCTTAGTTCTCTTTCCTCCTCCATCTGAACCATTTCTATATTCCTATCCTCCAGACTACTGATTCTACTATCCATAATATCAGCTCTACTGTTCAGGGAGTCGACATTTTTCTTTATCTCATCCATTGTGTTTTTCACCTCCAGCATTTCTGATTGGCTCTTCCCTATAGTTTCAAGCTGTTTTGTGAAGTAACTCCCGAACTCATTGAACTGTCTGTCTGCATTCTCTTTTAACTCGTAGAGTTTTTAAATGATAGCTATTTTGGATTCTTTGTGATTTAGGTTATAGATTTCTGTGTCTGCAGGATTGATTCCTGGGTACTTGTGATTTTTCTTCTTTTCTGGAGATTTAATATATTTTTTCATACTGCTTTATGGCATGGATTTGTGCTTCCACATGGAGATAGAATTTGGTTGCAGCTTCCACTTGCTGCCGCTTTGGGGAGGGGGCAGGAGCTGTGTAATCTACACCCACCAGGATCCCTCTAGGCTGTGCCTTAATGAGCCTGGGCCACTCCTTGGGATTGCAGAGGCCCTGTGGAGTCTCCCACCAACTGTAGGAAGAATCATGTGGGGTCTCTGGGCTGCTGTGCCTGCTCCCATAGACCTGCCCAGATGTGCTCCTCCCTTCAGGACCACAGTGGTGTTATGGGCTTTTGAGGCAGCTGGGAGCTTGTTTACCCAGACTTACAGCTCTGCCACTGTCTGGTGCTAGGTTGTACCAGCTGTTGTGCTTGGTGGATGGGCCTCCCTGCTGGATCTGAGCCAGCACTGCTCCCTGTGACCGTGGTGGGATTGTGAACTCTCCCACTGGTCAAGAGTGATCACACAGGGGCTCAGGGCTGCTGCCACCTTCTCCCAGAATCCTGCCAGTCGTATGGCCCCTTCAGGGCTGCTGTGATGCTATAGACATTTATGGCACCTGGGGGCACTTTTGCCTGGGCCTCAGATACACCGCCATCTGATCCTAGGTCGCACCAGCCTTTGTGCTTGGTGGATGGGGCCTCCCCACTGGAACTGAGCCTGAGTCTCTCCCTGGGGCTATGGTGGAACTGTGGGTTTTTCTGCTGGACCAAGGAGCAGTCACGCTAGGGCTCAGGGTTGTTACTCCCTGCTCCCGCAGTCCTGCTTGGTCGCACTTACCCCTTCGGGGCTGCAGCAGAGCTATGGGCATTTAAGGCAGCTGGTGATTTGTTTGCCTGGGCTCACAGTTGTGCCGTGGTCTGCTCCTGGGTTACAGCGGCCTTTGTGTTTGGTGGGCACGGCCTCCCCACCGGGTCTGAGCCCAAGTCACTCCCTTGGGCTGTGGTGGGACTGTGGGCTTTCCCACTGCACCAAAGAGCAATCGTGGGGGGCCCAGGGCTGCTGTTGCCTGTTTCCACAGTCATGCCAAGGTGCACGCCCACCCTCAGGGCTGTGGCGGTGCTATGAGCACTTCAGCCAGGAGAGCAGTAGCTTGCGGGTATTGGGCTGTCTGGGGGCCAGAGAGTGTTCACCATTTCCACCACCTCCCCAGGAGCAGTCCATCCACCTTCCAATGTAAAGCAGCATGGGTCTCTCAGACATCCTGGGCTACTATGTGGGTGTCCTCCGTTGATCAATGAATGCCCATTTAGTTGTAAGTTTGAAGGGAGCGAGACAAAGGAACCTCTCACTCTGCCATGTTGCTTGGAACTTGCATCTTCTTAATCATCAGGTTGGTGTGCTAATTAACTCACATTAGTAATAAGTTATATCTGACTTTGAAACAGTTGTTAATTGTAGAATATTTGCTTATTTTCTCTGGTTAGGCGCTGGTTAGGATTTTTTACTCAGATATTTTGCAGATGTTTATTTATTTTTAAAGCACCCATTCTTAACCCACTTGTTTACCTGTTTTCTATATCTCTCGAGTGGTTTTACTTCTGTAAAGCTGGCACTTGATGCAAGAAAATAATAGAATCGTGACTAATCACTTTTCCCCTCCTCCTCAAAGACACATCTCAAGTCCCATCTGTGTGCTCAGAGCTGTGTTGATAATACAGAGAGATTTAAGGCATGATTGCTCTTTAAGGTATTTATTACATAGGTAAATAGACGTATGCTTTAAAAGATATATCGCAATGCATGATTTCAATTTTCTCAAGAAGGAAGAGGACCTGGGATGGGATTACAGGCTTGAAGAGAGTAGAAAAAGTTTACAACAACCACTTGTTTAATATGGTAGAACTTTAATAAGCAAAGAATCTTGCTTCCTGGGAATCCTGGCTCCACTTCATATCAATGCTGTGGCTGGTGCTGGGCAAGTTACTAAACATTTTTGTGTTTCAGTCTCTTTATGTAATGAAAATAAGAATTGAGCAACTACAAAGGATGGTTGGAAGAACCAGATGAAATAATATTATTAGAATAATGCCTAGTCACTATCCTCATCACCATGGTCTTGATCATAGGTTTACAGAGCCCCAGTGATTTTTGGACAGTATAAATTTGTAGTGTCATCAGACTACATGGAGATCAACATATCTCCAGTATTAGTTTTTCAATAAACTTTTAAAAATTGAAATATACATTTGTAACAGTACACTGATCATAAATATACAACTCAATGAATTGTCACAAAGTGAACGCATTTATGTAGCCAGTACTCAGATTAAGAAATAAAACCATGTAGCAACTCTCTTCGTGTACTTTTCCAATCACTCCCCGCTCCCCAAAGGTACCACTATCCTGGCTTTTGGCTTTTTGGCTTTTCCTGTTTTTGAACTTTGTATATAAAGTAGAATCATATCATGTGTAGTCTTCTGTGTTTGTCGTCTTTATTCTTTTTGTATTATCTTTGTGAGATTTATTCATGTAGTGGTGAATGCCGTAGTAGTAATTTGTTCATTTTTGTTGTGGTACAGTATTCCATCCTATGAATATCCTACCATTTACCCACTTTTTCTTCTGGGTTGTCTCTTTTTCTTACTCACTTTTGGGGGCATCATATATTCTGGTATTCTAGATATGAATCCTTTGCATTGCAAATATCTTCTCTCTGTGGCTTGCTTTTGCCTACTCTTAATGGTGTCCATTCATAAACAGAAATTCTTAATTTTAATATAGTCCAGTTTTTCAAACTTTTCTTCTCCACTTAGTGCCTTTCTTGTTTTGTTTAAGAAGTTTTTGCCTGTCTCAAGGTCATGAAGATAATTTCTGGAACCTTTATTATCTTACATAATTATATCTGTAATAAACTGGAATCGATTTTTGTATATGATGTGATATAAGGGCAAAGTTTCAATTATTTTTATATAGGTATTCCACTGGTCCAGCGTTATTTATTGAAAAGGGTATTCTTTCCCCCAGTGACCTGCAGTCTTACCTTGTTATAAGTCAAGTGACCAAATATTTATGGAAATGTTTCTATATTTTCTCTCTTTTTCCATTGGTCAGTTTCTTTATACTTGTGCCAATACCACACTGTTTTAATTTGTGTGGCTTTATAACAAATCCTTATTTCTGGTAGTATAAATCCTTCGAATTTTTTGTTATTTAAGATTTTTTGACTATGTTTGGCCCTTTGCATTTTAATATATGTCAGGAATTATCTTGTCAGTTTGCTTGTGCACATGTGCAGGCACACAAATACCAATTCACACGCAAACCTCCTGGAGTTATGACTGGGATTGCTATGAATCTGTAGCTCTATTTAGGGAGAATTGATATCTTTCAAATTTTGAATTTTCCAATCCATGAACAGACGTATCTCTCCATTTATTTGGGTCATCTTTATTTCAACAAGGTTTTTCAGTTTTCTGGGTGGTAGTCATATGTATAATTTGTTAAATTTATTCCTAGGTGTTGATTTTTTAAATTCTACTATAAGTTGTGTTGCTTAAAAAATTTGTATTGTATATTTATTTCTATGACATAAAAATTGATATTTATATGTATTGCTATTTTATCCAGCAACTTGTTAAATTTATTTATTAATTCTATGATTTTGTCTTTAGATCCTTTTAGATTTTCTACACAGTCGTGTCATTTATGAAGAACAATTTCTTTCCTCTTTCTTTCTAATCCTTGTTTCTTTTTTTATTGGGAACAGAGGGGAGCATTTATTACAATGACTAGAACCTCCTATAATATGGTGTTAAATAGCAATGATGATAGTAGGTATCCTTTTCTCGTTGCTGATCTCAGAGCCAAAGGTTTCAACACTTTACTGCTAAGTATGATGTTTGCTATACTTTTGGATAACTTCTATCATGTAAAAGAAGTTTCCTTCTATTCTTAGTTTACTTAAAGTTTTTATTGTGAATGTGCATTGAGTTTTCTGCATCTACTGAGGTGATTATATGACATTTATTCTTCATTTTGTTAATGTGATGAATTACATTGATTAATTTTTAATGTTAAAGCCAGTCTTGGATTCCTGATATAAACCTAACTTACTATGATATCTAGCCTGATTTGATAAGCTAGTGTTTTGTTTGATTTTGCGTCTGTGTTCATCTTATGCTATTTTCATCAAGGTTTGTTACCAAAGATATGCTAGCCTAATAAAAAGAGTTGAAATGCGTTTTCTTTTTCTTCCATTTTTTGGAAAAATATCACTGATGAAACTATCTTGGCTAGGCTTTTTAATTGTGGGAAGGTTTTTAATTACAGATTCAATTTCTCAAATAGATGTTATTCTTTTGATTTTCCATTTCTTCTTATATCAGCTTTGATATGTTTTTCCTAGAATTTATTTCATTGAAATTTTAAATGCTTTGGTATGAAGTTGATTAGTTTTTCCAGAGAACCAACCTTTGACTTTGCTAATTCTCTTGAATGCTCATTTCTATTTTAATATTTTCCTTAATGCATAGGTTATTTACAAGTATACTGATTAATTTCCAAACAGTGGGATCCCCTAGATCTGTTTGTTACGGATTCCCAGATTGTGTCCACTATAGTCAATTAGTATACTTGATTTCAGAACTTCTCAAACTGTCTGTGATGCAGAACTTGTTTTTTCCCCAATTTCTATTGGACTGGCAACTTTTGTAAAATATAATAAAAATGAATTTATTAGAAAATTGAAATAAAAAATATACGTAAGATTTAAGCCCCAGTTTTTTATTATTAGGTTCTATAGATACACACTACTATATCACAGGCTGTTTTTTTGGTGGGGGGGATGAGGAAGATTGTCCCTGAGCTAACGTCTGTGCCAGTCTTCCTCTATTTTGTATGTGGGATGCTGCCACAGCATGGCTTAATAATCAGTGCATAGGTCTGCAGCTGGGATCTGAACCTGTGAGCCCTGGGTTGCCAAAACAGAGCACGTGAACTTAACCACTATGCCACCAGGCCAGCCCTGATCAAATGGCTATAATAATTTTTCAATACTTATTCTCAATTTCTAAACCTATCTAGTTGCGGTCCAGCAACACTTGTAAACCAGCTCTAGTCCATGGAACACACAACCAATAGCACTGCTTACTGTGATTTGAGTCTTTGAAGTTTGTTGAGACTTCCTTTGTAGCCTAGCACGTGGTCAACTTCAGTAAGTGTTCCACGTGCAGTGTAACAGAAGATGTACTGCACACTGGTAGGGTGGAATCATTCATGTATGTCATTTAGATCAAGTGTGTTCATGTTTTTCAACTTTTTGATATTCTTATTAGTTTTTCTTTTTGTCTAATTGTTCTTCCATGGATTACTGAGAAAAGTATATTAAATCTCCCACTGATTGTGGATTTGTGTATTTTTCCTTTTGGTTCTGTCCATTTGTTCCTTATATATCTTGAGGCTCTATTATTAGGTATATTCAAATTTACGGTTGCTTTGTCTTATAAGTAGATTGACCCTTTTAACACTATGAAATTTCCCACTTTGTCTCTAATATTGCTTTTGCCTTAAAGTGTACGTCATCTGATAATTAGTATAGCATTGCCAGCTTTATTTCTGTTACTGTATGTCTTTTTATATTCTTTAAAAAAAAAATCTCTTGTAACCAACATTTAGTTTGCTGGTTTATTTATTAATTAACTATATTGAGATATAATTTACATACAATAAAATCTATCTATCTAAATACACAGTTTGATGAGTTTTGACAAATGTCATCCATGTAACCACTAACACAATCAAGACACAGAACATTTCAAAACTTAGAAGGTTCCCTGGTGCCCCTTTCTTTGCCAATCCCTACCCCTTGGGCAATCACCATTTTATTTTCTGCTACTATAGATTAGATATGTCTTTTCTAGCATTTCATATCTCATCACAATACATTTTCTTTTTTTTAAAGATGGGCATCTGAGCTAACACCTGTTGCCAAATTTGTTTTTTTTTTTTGCTTTTTCTCCCCAAACCCCTCCCGCCCCCGTAGGTAGTTGTACATTCTAGTTGTGAGTCTTTCTAGTGGTGGCGTGTGGGACGCCACCTCAGCGTAGCCTGATGAACGGTGCTGTGTCCACACCCAGGATCCGAACTGGCAAAACCCCGGGCCGCCAAAGCAGAGCACGTGAACTTAACCACTCAGCCACAGGCCGGCCCCACAATGCATTTCCTTTATCTCTAAGATCTTAGCCCTTAAGACCTGACTGACTTGGTAGACCTCCCGTGCTTTCATACTAATGTGTTATATTTTATTCAACTCTTCTAGTTGGTGTCAATGAGATGGTTGAACTAAAACATAATAGTTCTTGATAACTAAAAGCAGAACAGCTCCAGGAGTATTTAGTGGGAGTACAAAGGTAGAGATCAAGTGGTGAGAAAGGAATATTCTAATTAAATGCAATCCAGATGATTCCCCCAAGAAATTTGAGCAGGGTTGAAAGATTCAAAAGTATTTTATTTCTATTAATATAGGATATGTGTCCTAGTCAAGATTCAGTGCCAGAAACTAGATATTTTAAGCAGGAGAGCATTAAGTATAGGGAATTAGTGCTTACAAATTGTTGGAACGTCTAAGGAATAAATTCTAGACTTGGCCTACAAGAATGAACCCCCAAATAATTATAGAGTTGCTCTGTCAGGGAGGCTCTTACCTCATAGACTGCCACTGGAACTGTACCAAAAGCGTAGTTGCTTCTGCCACTACACCATGATCTTGTTTGCTAGTAGTAATAATAAAGAGGCCCAGCAAGAAAGCCTTTCTCACTTCAGCCTTCTGAATCTCACAAGATTGCCGTTTACTGATAGATCCTAATTTGAATCCAACACTACCAGAAGGGAATATAACAATTGTTGTTTTTGACTTAGGAACTTTTCCAGGTTTTAGGAAGATAGAATGAGGGTAGAATGAGAGCCAAACCAGTTTCTACCATGCACATAAATTAAAAGTCCAGTGTCTCTCTAACTTAAAGAGGGTGAGTGGTAATTCAGTGTAATTCTGAACAAACTGTCAATTTTTTTCTGACATTGCCATCAATAAATATAATGTTTACTGACACTTTCGATTTTCTGTGCCTTTGATTTTTTTTCTGTCTGCTAAATGAGCGTATCATGGCCTGTGATTTAAATATCCAGAATGCTTATCAGTCAATTAAAGATTATGTTTGAGTTCAATTAACATTGTAATATTTGTTAAGGACATATAAGATGCCTGGCATTACCATGGTAACTCTAAAAATTTAAACAGCTTACCAAGATTGACATTATCCAAGATCATTTTCAAAGATAATCATAAAACCAGTTTATTTCCTAACCAAATACGTATGGAACTTTAATCAACTTCATTTGTAATTCTTATTGTATGTTTAAGGATACTCTATGATACAGTCCCAAAGTGCTCGATTCAGATCTTGATATGAAAATGTCAGTGGTATGCTCCAGGGCAAAAAGCTAAATATGGCTTCCTCCAGCATTGCCCTTTCTACTGCAGCGCCATGTTTGTTGATCTGTTTTCTGTGCTTTATTTTTCCTTTATAAAGTGGGTGGCTTTATCTAGGCCTTTTATTGATATCAATAAAAGGCCTAGATAAAGTCAGGACAATTTACATACCAATACCATCTAGATATTTTTGATTTGTTGTAAGCTACTGAGGTCTTATGATGTTTTCAATAGCTATAGATGGTTTGTACTCAAGGGAATGATAAAAAATAAAAACAGAAAGAGACTGGTGAACTGTAATATGATTGTTAGCTCGAGCATTAAGCAATGAAAGTGCTCAGGACTGGAAGTCAGAAGGCATACAATGCTTAAATAGCTTTTATGTGATGGTTTGGGGCTAGTATTTTTGTATGTTAGATAGGTTCTGTTTGTGATTAATAATGATTCTGAATTTGAAATTCACCTCAGTTTTCCTCTTGGTGTTTGCATTAGAAAGATACAAAGAACTCTAAAAAAGAACTGACTTTATTTTAGGGCATAGGAAATCTAAGACTGTACTCCATAAGTATTCTAATAGGATCATTTCAGAGAACAGGGAGCATTTCCTTTAACATTAGTTTTATTATCTTTCATATGTATTACTAATATGATTTTTAGAACTAGATAGTACATAGTTGCCTTTTCTAACATGTATTTTATTTTTATGAAAATATAGGGTTCGATAAGACTCTGAAAGATCCCTTGGGTTGCTTTATCTCCTTCAGAAAGATACCCTCCTTCATGGATGAATATTCTTCTCTTTAGAAAAAAAGTCTTGGAGAAGACCATTATTTTATTTACCTAACCATCCGTTTAATTTCAGAAAATTCTCTGGTCAGATAGGTAAAGGGTGATGTCTGACCAAAGAAAAATTTGCATGTTTTTCAAATTATTCATGATCATAACTTTCTTTCATTATTCTTCTCAGAGGTTATCTTTGATTGTTGGGGATGTGTAGTGCTTCACTAAACAAATTTAATTTATGCTGTTGTGGTTTCTAGTCAGCTTATAAAATAATTTGTCAGAGGATGAATATGTGGGAAAATATCAGAGAATTCTAATTAAGAGCATTTTTTTTAATTTGAAATTTTTTAAAATGTCAGTGATGAAATGTGTTCAATGCATTTATTTTTCTTTGTTCTCGCAGGTGGATCTCCTTACTTAGCAACCAAAATAAATGAAGCAAAAGACTTGCTGGAAGCAACCACCAAACATTGATTGATACTCAAGGACCACTCTGAAGGAAAAGAAGGGGGAACTTAAAAAAAAGAATTCTGCAAATTAATCTAAACCCTAGCCTTCATAATTTCATACGTGTACCTATTACAATATTTATTCCACAGTTAAGCTATATAATAATAAAAGATTAATAATCTGTCATTTTATCATCTTTAAAGAAATAACTTAAAATTCTATAACTGATCTTTTTCCTTATTTTCTTCCTTTTTTAAGGCTTTTTATTCTGTTAGTCCTAAGTATATCACCCCCACCTCAAAAGTGTGATCATCAGTAATATAACTGGGATTTATGAGCAATGAATAGAAATTTTCGTACTGCTTCTATTTTTTACTGCTTATGCTTCTTACCCACAATGTTTCCTGAGAGGAATTTAGTACTCTGCCTATGTAAGGTGCTTTAAATGTTTTGAAACCAAACACTGGTTGCCACCTCATGGGGAAATGATCTGAAACTTAATGGAATTTACTAAATGGTGTCTTATAAAGTAATGGCTAGGACTTTTTAAAGAACTCTGCTCTCTCTGGAGACCCTGTAGCTGAAGCATGAGAACTTAGAGAGCTACTGAAATGATTAAAGATTTACAAAATGAGCCCTGTGAGGAAAGACTGAAAGAGCCAGTAGAAGTCTGAGGAATTCGTATTTAATTATGGTCTTCTGGTACTGTATATTTATTCAATTATTCATTCTACAAATATTTATTGACCACCCATAATGTGTAAGACACTGTAGTGGATCCTCTGAGAGTTACAGGTGTGAACCGGTCGTGGATCTGACCCAAAGGAGCTTAGATTTAGAGGAAAGATAAATCACATGAATACTATTAGAGAGATACAGATTATATGCTAACGAAGTTCAAAAGAAGAAAAGAATGTTTTAAACTGAGAGCATCAGAGGGAGCTTCATAGAATAAATGGCATAGAGCTGGGCTTGAAAAACAATAAGAGATACACCATATGATTGGTGAATCAGAGTTGTTTCCCCTCAGGTCAGTCCGAATTAGCAGAAATAGAATATATTAATTAGTGTGATTAGAGTACAGAGTTTTTCAAAAACAAGGGATAGACACGTGGTCTTGTCTGGCCCTATAGTTTACGCTGCATTAAATTTTCTCAAAACAGCCCCGGGTCATCATCAGTTTAATCCAAAGGTGAGAAAACAGCTTCAGATACAGTATACCAGCATTATTCTCCAGTACTCTTCTTTACAGATCCTGGGTTCATCTTGGGTAAGCTGAGCTACTGTATTTCATTTATCTTAAAATACTTTTTTAATATTGTAGATACATCTTTCAATTTATGACATCCTGTAGTTCGGGAGTTCTCAACATTGGTAATATTGACATATGGAGCTGAGTAATTCCTCTTTGTGGGAAGCTCTTCTGTGCTTTGTAGGATAATTAGCAACATCCATGCTTATACCTCTAAAGGCCAGTAGCACACACCCCTTCAGTTGTGACAACCAAAAATGTTTGCAGACATTACCTGATGTTCCTTGGAGGGCAAAATCACCTCTATTTGAGAGCCACTGCTGTGAATGTTAAGTATTTTTTCTTTTGGTACATAAAATAATGGCCTGACTTAATGAATCTTAGAGTCACTAAAATATGGTTCTTGGTGTACAGTCCCGGCGCCTGTCCTCATTTTCTTGGTGCCTCGGTATTTTTCATTTTTCTGCTCACTGTTATCCCTGTACCTCGAATGCCCTCCTAATTCCCAGATCTCCACATGCCCAAAGCCTAGGGATATAGTTCAAGGCTAAGCTAAAATGTATCCCTCCTTTTCTGGTGCTTCCAGCAAAAGTAATATCAGGAATCCTCCGCCCTTTGAGAGCAAGAACCATCTCTCTCATTCACGACTACATTGGCACCCAATAAATATTTGTGGAATGAGTGAATAAGGTCCCATAGCACTTTATTCCTCACTTCCTGTACTTACAACTTGGTACCTTGTGAAACAACGCTTTGTGTAACATGCCTTATTTCTCCTACTAAAATGCAAGAAGCTTTAGAGCAAGAACCTGCTCTTCCATCTTGTAACCTCTCTTTAGTATGGAGCTGTTGCACTTAGTAAACACCATGGAGCTGTAAGGACTAAGAAAATGTTTTCTGGATACTATGCTTCAAAAAATGTTACCACTAATTTTGAAAGTTATGCTAAGAAGTGTTGGGCACCCTCAGGACACAGCTTTAAATCGACATCATATTTTTTAATGTGCAATGTGTTCATAAGAATTTGAGTCCCCAGCATTAGCTTGGAATTTCCTTAGTTCCCATTTTCCTGCCCAGCATATGCCCAAGAGTCAGACAGATCTGGTTTGAATACTGTCCACCTATTACATGAATTTGGGCAGTTAATCTGCAAGTGTGTAATTGCCTTATCTGTAAAATAGAGAAAATAATAATCCTATCTAATAAGATTGTTGTAGGGAGTAAGGGCATGTAGAGCATTTAGTCACATAGCAAATGCTCAAAAAATGTAATTATTCCTTCTTTCACTGCCCCATTTAATTTTTTTAAATCTTTTAGAATACCTTGAATTAAGGTTTGAGGTGTGTTCCAGTAATCATTTATTTTACTCTTGATCTGCAGTTTGGATAGTACATGGTAGAGAAGCTTGTCTCTGTTCCTTGCGGCATCAGGGGGCGCTGGAGGAGCCACTTCATGTGGCTGGCAAGTTGGGACTAGCTGTTGGCTGGGAGGTTAACCTGGGCTTGGCCAGGGGCCTCCGTTCCTCTCTACACAGGCTTCTCCACAGGGCTCCAAGAACATCATCACACCATGGTGGCTGTGTTACAAGAGAAAGTGGTCTGAGAGAGACAAGGAAGCTGCAAACTCAGCCTGGGTCTGAAAACTGGCCAACAGTCGTAGAGCCTAGATTCAAAGGGAGAGTTTATAGGGGGCTGCAGAAGAATTAGTGGCCACCTTTAATATGTGGCAGGGCAGGTTTGGGATGTTTTTTTCCCTCCTTAATCAAATCAGTGCAGGCGTTGCTTTAAAAAAAAGTTTCAGCAATGTAGAATTTAAGTGCAACTAGCTAGAGTAGTTTCAGATGATACAACTCCTATTTTAGGTAGATATTAATTCAGTAGTCATTCTCTAAATGGCAGTGTACTTATAAAATTGGATTTTAAACAGCTACCCACCCTCAACTCCTTAATATCTGTAAAAAGCTTACTTGAATGGTTACCTATCTTCGGTAAAGATTGCTTTTACATATTTGCTGTCATTGCATATTCTTCTTAATTAAGTTCTTGTTGATATTGCAGTTTCTGTTTATTCTTACATCTTAAATGCAATCTGAGGGAGCAGGAAAGACCTTTTAAAAACAAAACAATTACTTCCCAGATTCCAGAGAAAGTGTAAGTCAAATGGGCAGTTAATTAAAGGCGAGCACAGAATGCCATTTAGACTATATAGTTGATGGTGCCGATCATAAAGTCAAAAGTAAAGAGTGTAGTAAGGAAAAAACTATATTGATTGTGGATGACATTGTTTTATTTAGTCTTCAAATAATTTCCTTTATTTGGTTTGAGATGCAATTTAGTCATTCGGCAAATATTGAACATTTAATATGTCAGGCAGTAAAGATATAAAATAAGTTCATTGTTAAAATGTGTAGTATGCTCAAAACTAAATAGAAAAAAACCAGCTTCTTAAACATAGAAGCTGTTTTATTTTGCGTGATAGTTTTGAATTAAGAAATATTAAGGGTTGTATTACTAGGCATGCTTATGATTACTCAGCAGGGTCATTAGAAATAACATTTTATCCAAGTACAGAAATCCTTTGGTTGTCATGAGGAACCTTCAACACAGAAAAGAGCTTTTAATGACATATCTTCACCGCATTTAGCAATTAGCTTAAGGTAGTTTAATGACATTTGTGGGAGAAGATGAGTCAGCCTGGCCCTTAATGTCAAAAATATGAAGTTTCTCTGACTCAACCGCCTTAAGATGAGCTACCGAGACTGCAGTGAGAAGTTGAATATCCAAGTAGGCCAGCTCATTTCGCACAGTGGGAACCAGGCCGTCCACTGGCACTCTGCGCCTTGCCCAGCAGTCACCTCCTGGATAAAGGCCTCTGGCTACAAGGATGATTTGATGGCACTGAATAAATGTGTCAGCATCGTGCCTGCCTCCTAATGGAAGGGCAACCCAAAGAACATATCCTGTTAACACCAGATCAGTATCATCTTCTTGTCAAAAACATTCCATGAATTATGAGCCAAAATTTTATTTATGATGGAGTTACACACATTAGGAAATTAGAATTTTTGTTAGTATAATTTATTAGCTGAAAAAGTTGAGAAGGTCCTCTGGACTCATTTTTTAGGTGGAATATAAGTGAGCTGGATCGTTGCCCACCAGTGAAATTGCTGGGCATGGTAGACAAAATGTTCCTTCTAATGATTTTTATGAGCTGACTAGCTATTGTTCCCAGCTGAGTGCTCTTTTCCTTTTTTTATTGTTGCTGAGCAAAAGAATTTATAAAAGTTTTTTTTATTAAAAACTCTGCTCAATTGAAATGCAAGTTCGTTAAGTACTGTTCATTTCTCTTCCTGCCATAATAACCCTATCACCCTCTGCTCTATTCAACAGTGCCTGGCAGCACTGATCAACATTTTAAGTCTGAACAGACTATTACGTAGATACAGATATGCAATCTCCAACATCAAGAGGGAGTTTACTTTCACCTGGGCAGAATATGATCACTCAGGCTAGGTGTTGGCTGTACATTTCAAAATAGTACCTCAACCTACGGCAGAAAATGCCGCTGGAAAATTAAATCAATAGTGGAAAACAGTTCTATTTTGACAAGATGAAAATCACATTGAGAAGCTAGTTCAATATTGAGATCTAAGCTATGGTGCTAAAGACCAAGAAATTAGAATCAGCTCATTTTCATAAATCCAAAATATTTTAATAATAATCACGAATGCTTGTTGAGCACCTTGTGCCTAGCATCCTACCTGCATTATCTCTTAATTTTCATGGCACCCCTAAGATAGGTACTATTTTTATCCCCATTTTACAGATGAAGAAAGAAAGGTTGGAGGAGTTTAGGAGCTTTGCCAAGATTTCATATCTAGTAAGTAATGGTACTGGGATCCGAATCCAATTTGATTTGACTCTGAAGCACTTGCTCTTTACCTGTCCATTATATTGCACTAATTCTAGATATGTAGAAATCAGAATGAAGGGGTTTGCGTGGCTCTGGCTCATTCTTTGATGTTTGTGATCTTGGGTTATAGATTGCAAAAATAGGTTTGGGGAAGGATCCAGTGTCATTTGGCATTATGAGCAAGGAGTACCTAATATCTTTAATTCTGCTGGAAGCTTGTGATGTCCATCCAGCTGCACATGGCAAAAAGGTCAGTGGTAGAGTTTAGCTGTGTGTGTTTGTCCAATTTAGACCGGGAATGGAAGAAACTTTGATGAGATTTTATTTGAAACATTCATGGGCAAGAGCTTTCAAGGAGAACATCTAGAGCAAGGTTCAGAGGACAGCTCATGAGAGTGAAGCAGCAGACCTTGGGAGAGAAATAAAGAAATTGCTCAATATCATAAAGATGAGAATAAGAAAGATGAATTTATTGAAAGGAGCAGAGAGACCACAAAAAAGTTAAAAGGTGAGACAACTGAAACAAGAAGAGATAACAGCATTTGAAAGGGAGATGCAGTGCTCAGTAGAGATTTTGAAAATTGCTTTCAAATATTCCCAACTGTGGACTAGGTTATTTGTTCATGCCATGCTTCTATGCCAAGTTCCAAAATTATATTGTGCACGGTTATAGGAGAACCCATAGAACCTTAGTCACCAATCTAAGAATGTGTCTGAGATTATCACTTAACTTTCTATGCTTTCAGCTTCTCTAATCAAATAGTGGAAAGGTTTCTAACTCCTTATAGTAGACTTGTGAGTTCTTTGAGCATTAGATACACCTATATTCAAAAATAAATGCATTCTGAAGCCAACTCCATGATCTTTCCATTTGTCAACTCTTGGATTATCACTGCCTTTGCCCTGTCCTTCTATGAATGTGGATAATCAAGAGGTGACTTTAGAAGTGTTTACATTTTGGCTTCCATGCCTCTGGAGTAGGATGAAATTATCTAATAATGTTTGTCCTCTGGTGGTGCGATGTCAGACTATATTTGCATAGTCTGCATCTCTCATGCTGTCCTGGAGTGTTGTATAGTGCAGTGTTGAAGAAAGCAGCATGTACACAAAGAAACACAATCTGCCCTAATTAACCCCACTTGGATCTAATTTACGCTTTGTTCCTCAGCTTCTTGGTACTTAGGTATTCAGTTTGCATTCTAGTCTATTACGTTTTGTACTCACTTATACTATCTACTTGTTTGGGCTTTGTTTCCCTTGTAAACAGATATTTTTTAGTCCAATATGTGAAAATGTGGATATAAACAAACACACACACACTGTTGTGTTATGCTTTAAAATTGTAAAGGATAGACTGTAAGATACTTTTATCTATTTAGTTTTCCCAACGCAGTTATAATTAAATCTGACTCACTAGAATTGAACTTACACTCAATTTTTTCCCTTGTACAGCTCTTGAAGAAAAGACGCTAACCTTCTGTGTTATACAACTTCATCTGCACTGTGAGCTCTCATGCAGGTACTGCTTTTATTTCTCTTAGGCCTCTCTGCTTCGTGAGATGCTTGGCCTGGTTGTCCCTCAGAACACAGTATTGATTGGTTCACTTCTAAGGACAACTGTCAGAAACCAAAATCATAGACGTGGATTTTCTTAGAAGCCATTAATGAAACTTGGGTTTTTACCCTTCATACCAAAATAAGCAAAGAAAAACAGTAGAAATAAGCCCAATAATACTTTAAAATGGATTTTTGAATTTATCTTGTAATGCAAATACCAAAGAAAGTGCATGCTTCCTTGGTTTGTTTCCTTCCCTCTTGCCTCGGGATCTTCATATCAATTTTTGGCCTGCAGCACTTTTAACTGCATAAGGAACTCTAAACATAGGCATTGGTAAGAGAAATGCTGACACAACCAAACTGTCACCCCTAGAATATGTTATTGAATACGTCTGTGCAAATGCCTGGATCCCATACTTAGTGAAAGTGAAGAGAAGGCCGCTGTTCAGTTTCCAACTCCTGAGAAGAGGAGAGCACTCATAGATTTGCTCTTTGTTTCTCCCCTCTCGTCCTTTCATCCTCTTTCCCCCGTGACATGGTCACATCTTAATTGTCTACCAGTGCCAGTGAGACCTTCAGTGGGTACGGTGCATGTTGCAGTTGTTCAGCTGGGCTGGGAGGCTCTCGTGTTGTCAGGAGGCACCATCCTGTGATGGGGAAGGAGGACTGACTGTGGGGCTGACATACCGTAAAGGTCTGTCTACCATAAAATACAAGCTTGGATTCTGTTTCATCAGGGGAGAAATGTGTTTTTCACAGCAGCCTGGTGAATGAAGAGCAATGTACAGAATCACACGGTGAACAGGTTATCCTTGAGTCTGTAGATGGGACTTAGGAATGCACATCAGTTTTCTGTGCAGACAGAATTGAGAACATATTACCAAGATACGAAAACTACAGGAATATGTATGGAGTGGGGGATGTTACATTTTAAGAAATGTACTAAAGGGAAAAATCTGAGAACACTTGAAAACATGAAGTGATGAAATTATTACTTTGAATTTTTTGCTTAAAATACGTGTGAAGTAGCTATTCCTACATATAGTCTATGTAGAAAAACAAAGACAAATAGCTTATTTTCATGTATTACCATCTTCCTTTTCGGACTGAATTTTCAGCAGAACAGGAATGCCTACGGGCAGTTCCTGGGGTCTGTGTGGGGCTCAGTCACGCTCTCAGTTTGTTACAGCTTCTTCCCTCAGGGCTGAGTCAAGTGTCTGGTGTCAGCAGGTCTGGGGGCCTCGTGTATTTCTTAATATCAAGGGAGAAGGGTGTTTTCCCCCAAAGCCTGGCTGACAGTTACTCCTGGTGAAAGAAGAACAATCTGGCTGACAAATTTGTCACCCGTCTAAACTGGCCAGAAAAATTTGGAGCCACGAACACCTAGTTAGCGGAGGTCAGCAGGAGGTCAGGCAGTAATTGTTCAGAGCCTCATTCACTGGCTGCAGTGGAACTCCGTGGTATAAATTGGCTTTAGGGGACAAGTTGATCAACCAAAAAAGGCCGAAATCCCTTTAGTGTTCGGGTTACAACAAAGATTCTGACTTTCTAGATTCAATGAGGAAACGCGCGGCAGTTGACTTTGCTTAACTTTAGGTTTTGTGTCCCCCTTCCAACCCCCAACAGCAGCCATTTCTTGTTCTCAAGGCTTCTTAGCCTAAGACAGAGCTTTAGGTTTTTGCCGTCTGGGAGTTACAAATCCACAAGGGCAGTGGAAGTGTTTCTTTCTCGTAATAAGCCAAGCTGCCTTTGTTCTCTCCTACTCTTGGTCTTTTTTCCACTTTTGCGCCAGTTAGACCTGCGTCAGCCTGCGATGCACGCACAGCAGCGGGCACTGGAGTGTAATTCCTGCCGGGCCATCCATGAGCTCTGGTCCAGCTCCCAGCTGGTCTCGCCTCGTGTTCTCCTGGAGTACCACCCACCTACCTGCCCACAGAGCGAGACAGTGAGACTGAGAAAGGAACAGGAAATAATGAGGAGAAATGCATGGAATGTTCTGGACTCCTTGAAGAGAGGTATTTGTTCAAGGCATTGTTAATATTTTTGCGAGGAATAGGAACATTGATTTTTCATCCAAGAGCCATTCTGCATTTGCACAGAGTCACTAGAGTGTTGAACCTTTCTCTTTTGTAAATGAGTGAAATGCCTCACTCATGGCCTAATAGCACAGACTTTGAAGTTGCTATTTTTTATCTCCAGCTCCAGACATGAATCTTTGCTCCATTTTGCGGTGGCTGGGACATCTTCTATTCATTTCAATCTATCTTGGGTAATACTGCATTGTTTTAAGTTTTCTCTCTGGGGCCCAGTGTGTGAGTTAGCCAACGTCGAGCACATACTCCGTTGTGCATAGAATGCTCTGTATAGGCTCCATGCTGCAAACTTACCACACGATGGGTTTCAGATTTCCCTTTGCACCCCAGCCAATCATGTGTCCGACTATGTCTTGAAGCTAGTTAGTGTTTGTACAGAGCCAGGTACCAAGCTGCCAGGTGACATCTGCATGTGACTTGCATTGCTCTAATGGCATCTGCATATGTTCAGCTGTGTATGAAGATGTTTTTCACTTGATACGGAGTCATCTTTGGTCTTGTTCTCCACCCACCCCATTAAGCAGACACACCTACACATGTTGCCGATTTGATCTGCTTTCAGAGGAGGGTGGTGCCTAGTGTTTCTCTTCCTGGTGCTAATATTTACGCGATGCCTCTTGGGAAACTGTATCCCCCATCCAAAGTGCTTTCAGAAGGGAGGGGCAAAAAATCTTTGTGTTATTATCAAGGCATTTTCTGATAATATTGCATGTCTCTCCTAAATTATTCAATAAAGATTTATTTGAGCATTTTGTATTTTCTTTTTTAAAACGTATGTTTAAATGGGGCTGGCCCGGTGGTGCAGCGGTTAAGTGTGCACATTCTGCTTCGGTGGCCTAGGGTTCGCCGGTTCAGATCCCAGGTGTGGACGTGGCACCAGGCACCACTTGTCAAGCCATGCTGTGGCAGGCATCCCACATATAAAGTAGAGGAAGATGGGCACAGATATTAGCTCAGGGCCAGTCTTCCTCAGCAAAAAGAGGAAGATTGGCAACAGATGTTAGCTCAGGGCTAATCTTACCCCCCCAAAAATAAATAAAAATATGTTTAGAGATGGCAATTTTTCTCAAAGAAAGAACATACCTGAGAACCTGTAACTTTGAGGACTGAAGCTAATGAGCTTTGTGACTCCAGGCAGGACACATCCTTTTCTGAGCCACTTGAATTAGTTGCTCTCTAGGGGGCACACAGCTGTTGAAGGAGCACATGTCCCCGAGTCCCTCAGACCCATGTTTAGATCCACTTTCTGTTAGCAGAGTGATCTTGTGAAGTTTTGTAGCCTCTCTTCTATCTCCTGACCCCTAAAATGAGTATAATAATAGGTACGTCAGAGAGTTACCTGGGGAGTTCAATGATTTCATAGATATGCATGTGCCTGCCTAATGCTTGTCCATGGTAGCTTTTCCAAAAATGTTCATTTTTACTGCTTGTCTCTTTGGCTCTACTGGTTTTTTCTTTCAAGTACTGTACAAGTATTACAACAGTAAATGGATTTTTTAAAGAATGGATAACAAATTGCCAATAATTCCAGCATCCAAACGTCAACCATTTTCTTTTTTCTGGGGCTCCTTCCAGTACATCCTAACATGGAACCTTAGGAATTTGTCTTATAGGAAACGCCTGTGGACAAACACGCAGATCTCTAGACTGGAAATCAGACTACAGTACTTTGCGATGACCTTGTAATGAAATTAGAATATTTTTACTAAGATAAATAACTGATTATCAATACTTGTGACTAAATAAGAATATTTATTCTTATTTGTCATATAATAGCTGAAAAATCAACCCAAGAGAATTTACAGAAGAAAAACAGCCCTTTGGCCAGGTTTATGGCAAAGCAAGTTATGATAGTAACAGCTGTCAATTGAGCACCTATTTGTGCCAAACATTCTTTATATAGATTATCTCGTTAATCCTCACAACAACCCACTTAGCGAGGTATTTTAATCTCCATGTCATCCATGGAGAAGGGGTTCAAGAACTTAAGCACCTTTCTCAATCACAATTAGGAAGGGGTGGTGTTGGAGCTGCTCCCAGGTGGCCTAACCATGAAGTCCGTGCTCTTTCCCCTGATCTTGCTGCCTCCCAGGGAGCATTCCCAGCCAAGAGCAAAACGTGCCCTTAAGATTCTTAGCTTAAGTTCCTGAGAACTTCACTCCCGGCTTAGAGTGGATGCTGGGAATTTTATTAAGTCTCTTCCAGGTGGTCATTCATTCCAACATGATCACAGTCCAAGGACCTCCCTACCACTCAGGACATTTGTCACTTGCCATGCTGCATTTAGAATGCCAGAGGAGACATCCAGCAAAATGAGCAGGAGGCATTTTTGTGACAAATAGACTTAAGAAGCTGGAGCTGGAACTGGAAAAGTCCTTGTGGATCTTCAGGCTGCCTTTACGTGCAGTCTGATGGCTTTCCAGATCCATGGCATTATTTAGGCCCTTGATCACAGCACAGAGGATACACACCGTTAGTTAAAAGGGACCACGTCAGGTCTGAAGGCAAGAGAGACTTTTACCACTTTCATGCGCCTTCCACCAGGAGATGGCAGGTTTCTAGGAACGTAGGCTCCAGAGACAGACTAATGTGGATTTAAATTCTGGCTCATATACTTACGTGCTGTGTGGCTTTAGACAAAGTAGTTAACCTCTATGAGCCCTAGGTTTCTTTATCTGTAAAATGGGGATCATATCTCCCACTGCACAGGATTGCTGTGGGGAGGAAATAAAGAGATGCATGTAAAACATCCAACACAGTGCCTGGTGCACAGCTGGCCCTCCAGAACTGTGTACTTGCTTGATTTCTTTCACTAAGCCAGTGATTCTCTCCTTTGGCTGTTTCCTGGAATCACTTGTGGCTGTTACAACTCCTAATGTCCAGGCAGCACCCACCCCAGACTGTCAGACTTTCTGGAGCGGGAGCCAGGCAGCAGTAATTTTTAAAGCCCCTTGGTGTTTCCATGTGCAGCCGAGGCTGAGCATCCCTGGACTAGAAGTAGGCTCAGTGCACAGAGCGGGCCTGTCATCAGGGGCTCTGCAGGAGCGCAGCTCTGCAAGGCAGCACGGACTGAGGTCCCAGGGGCCGTGTGGGAGGGTCTCTCAGCTCTTCCCCGGGGAGCCATGGGCAAGGCCATTTCCAGGACCTGACTGAGATTATTCACCCAGGGCCTCTCCTTCCCCTGCAGCATTTTTATCCAAGTGAAACCAGCTTAAAATGGAATTCGGGGAATTCAGCCTGGAGGAGAATCGCATCCAAAGCAGGCAGCTTAAGGAGAGATGGCGAGTAAAGGGGGAGAAGAGACAGCAAAAAGAGATGGTGAGAGCAAGCCTGTACCCGCAGGTCCTGCTCACGAGGGCACTCTGACTTTCAGTACAAGATGCCCAGAGTTAGCGTCTCTTCCTCCCTCCAGGGCTCTGGGACTGGACCACTACTGATAGCCTCACTACTTTGAATGGGATTTGGTCCCAAGACCAGCTGCATCTGTATCACCAGGGAGCTCGTAAGAAGCGCAGAATCTCAGACCCTCCCCAGCAAAACTCCTGAATCAGAATCTCTAGGGGGGACCTAGGACTATGCATTTTAACAAGGTTGCCAAGTGATTAGCATGCTCATTAAAGATTGAGAAGCACTGCTAGAGTGAAACTAGAACAAGCTTTAGGGGGGCAAGCGATGCTTTTGAGTTTAAACCCTGGCTATCTTATGTACTGTGTGATCTTTGAAAAGTTACTTAACTTCTCTGAACTCCTGTTTCTTCATCTGTAAATTGGGGATAAAAACATTTGCCTTATTAATAGACTGCCAAGGGAATTGTGGATGGAATACACGGGGTCTATGGACTTGGATAGGAAAAAAACCTATTTTTATTTTCACTCATCTCTAACTAAAATTTCTCATGCTCTTCAATTTATGAATGTGGGCAACAAATCACGGTTGTGTTAGCAACTGACACTTTTGCAGCAGAAGAAATCACAGATATGTTCATGTCAGGTTCCAGTTATTGCAGACATCTCTACCTATCATTTCTATTCATCTACTGCAAAACTATAGTTTTTAGACTTGCTGCTAAATCTCGATATTTAATGTATTAACAGTGAGGCAAAGACATTCTCATAAATGTTTTTTAGTTTTATGGAAACTGTATTTTAAGCTAATTGGTTTCCTTTGTAATCTTATTTATATTTTATTGTATGCATTTGAAAACTTTTTTCTGAAAAGGAGCCCAGAGGCTCATGGCACAAAAAAGTTTAAGAATCCCCTCTCTTCCCTTGCAAGTCATCATGAGTAAACGACAGAATCAGATGTGTCTAACACTTAGCAGAGACGCGAATGACAGCACCCTGATCGCCCTCCTCAACGTCATCATGCTTCGTCCTAAACCTGGACCGAAGGTTCGTCCAGCCTCTTCTGGGGTTAAGTCAGAATGCACACTGCGTCTAGTCAACTTTTCCTGCAGGCATTTTTCTGGCTAATTCTGGTTTTATTGAGTGAGTGATTGTTTACTGAGTGCCTGCTGTGTGCCAGAGAGGAGAATAAGCTGTCCAGAATCACACAGCTAGCGCAGAAAGCTGGCTTTCAGGCTCCACACTGCCGTGCACTCCTACATCCAGATGTAGGGCCCAGGGGAAGGGCTCCTGCATCCTCCTGGTTCGAGAAGGCAACAGAGGGGTTATCAGCTGGCTCACTAAGCACCTACAATCTCTTAGTTCTTCAACCAACATTTATTGAGCACTTACTGTGTGCTTGGCCCTGTGTCAGTAGCTAGGATGCCCAGCTGGGTAAGTCATAAGTCCAGTCTCTAAGAAGACACTATGCTCTCTGGAAGCACAGAAAGAAAACTCATCACCCAGTGTGGGCAAGAGGTAGAAACGAGGGTCCCCCAAGCACTTGGGTGCAGTGTGAAGTCTGTAATGGCTAAGTTTATGTGTCAACTTGGCTGAGCTACAGTACCTAAATATTTGATGAAACATTATTCTGAATGTTTCTGTGAGGGTATTTTTTTAGCTGAGTTTAACATTTGATTTGATGGACTTTGAGTAAAGCAGATTGGCCTCCAGAATGTGGGTCGGCCTCATCTAATCAGGTGAAGAAATTAGTAGAAAGACTGATCACCCCTGAGCAAGAAAGAATTCTGCCAGCAGACGACCTTCAGACTTGAACTAAGACATTTACTCTCCCCTGAGTCTCTAGCTTGCTGGCCCTCCCATCAGATTTTGGACTTGCCAGCCTCCATATTCATGTAAGCCAATTACTTAAAATAACTCTCTTTATGTATACATACTTATCCTATTGGTTCTGTTTCTCTGGAGACCCTTGACTAATACGAAGTCCAACTGGAGCAGGATGGCCGACCAGATAAGACATCTCTCCACGATATCCCCACTCAACAACAACACTTTAGCATCCACCCATGGACAAAAGTGCCTTTGTGGGAGTTGTGGGATTCAGCATCATACACCAAGGAACCCAGGAGGAGTCCTGTCCACCTGTGCATCAGGTAATAGGCATACAGACCACGGTCCTGCCTGTGGACCTTGAAGTGGCCCATGCACTGGCTAAAGCTCCTCTCAGCTGCAGTCTAGGAGCCCCAGGAGAATACTGATTTAGACAGTCACCTACAAACAAGACTTCCACTTTGCAAAAGTCCAGTGCAGATGTTCCAGGACACGATTGGAGCAAAAAAATCTGAGACTGGAAGCACTGGAGAGGGTAAGAGGAACAGTTTGATTTTGCCCATGTCAACCACCACTCCCCTCCAGGGTGGCTCAGCTCAGGGCCAAGATAGCCCTTCTTGGCCTGTGATTTCTCCCACAGGGGAAAGTAAGAGCATGTGAATGAGCACCCTGCTCCCCCAGCTGTGCAGGATGCTGCTTTGTTTTCTCTCATCCCGTTCAGAATACTGAGTTGTGAGCTGCACGACTGGGGCCAGTGAGCAGTTGAGAGGATAACAGCCAGGGCTTGGGAAGGAACATATCAAAGGGACATGGAGCCTATTAACCATGTTATGGACTCCATCAGGAGGCCCACTCATGAGCTGCTGGGACACCCAGGCCACAAATCCCCCAACTGGCACATGGGTACCCCCAGTGCTCCAGGCACCTCACCCACCCCCAACCCCTGGCTGTCTCCCTGTCTGTTACCAGCAGCAAGAGTGAGCTTTGACAGATGGCTAGTGAGCATGAGCAGAAAGCCATCCTGAATCTGCAGGCATGGGAGAGACCACAAACTTGATCATTTAGCACCACCCTTGGGAAAACAAAAGGGAGGCTGTCAGGACTAGGCCTGGTGCATTGCAGGATCAATAGAAGATATACAAGCTTAAGAATTCTGCCATGAGACAGCAAGAAGTGTGGAGTAGGCATATCCCTAAAAGGTCTGAGAAAGCCTCAGAATCCCTAGCAGGGCTGATGGAAGGTAGTTCTCCCCCAACTTGTCAGTAAAGACTGGAGGAGGTGATGCTACTTCAAATGCAAAGACATCATTGCAAGACTTAAAGGAATATGAAAAATCAAGGAAACATGATACTACCAAAGAACAACAATAATCTTCCAGTAACCCACCCCAAACATATGAAGATCTGTGATTTACCTGATAAAGCATTTAAAATAGCTATTTAAAGGAAGCTTAATGAGCTACTAGAAAAAAATAGAAAGATAATTCAACAAAATTAGGAAAACAATACACAAACAAAATAGGAATTTAACACAGAAATAGAAATCATAAAAAAATAGAAATTCTGAAGCTGAAGAATACAGTGAAGGAAATGAAAAATGCAATAGAGAGCATCAACAACAGACTGGATCAAGCAGAAGAAAGAATCTATGAAGTGTAAGGCAGGACCTTTGAAATTATCTGGTTAGAGGAGAACAAAGAAAGAAGAATGAAACAGAGTGGAGTAAGCCTGTGTAAATTATAGGATACCTTCAAGAGAAGCAATCTGTGAAATACGGACATCCCAGAAGAAGAAGAGAGGGAGAAAGTGACAGAAAGCTTGTTCAAAGAAATAATGGCTGAGAACTTCCCAAATCTGGGGAGAAATTCAGCCATTCAAGTTCATGAAGCTCATAGGTCCCCAAACAAATTCAACTTTTTAGTCTTCTCCAAGATACATTATAATAAAAGTGAAAAATTAGAATCTTAAAAGCAGCAAGATAAAAGAAGCTTATCACTTACAAGGGAACCCCCCCAGATGGTATCAGTGAATTTCATAGCAGAAACCTTACAGGTCAGGAGATAGTGGCATAATATATTCTAAGTGTTGAAGGAAAAAACTGCCAACCAAAAATACTTTATCCAGCAAAGTTTTCCTTCAGAAATGGAGAGAGAAAAACAGTCCCAGACAAACAAAAACTGAGAGAGTTCATCACCACTAGAGTTACGCTACAAAGAATGCTGAAAAGAGTTCTTTAAGCTGAAATGAAAGGATGTTCATTAATAACATGAAAACATATGGAAATATACAACACTGGTAAAGGTAAGTATATAATCAAATTCCGAATACTGTAATACTGTAATCTGGTAGTGTGTTAACCATTTAACTCCAGTAAAAAAGTTAAAGTACAAACATGTCAAAAAATAAGTATAGCTACAATTATTTGTGAATGAATACACAATAGAAAGAAGTAAATTGTGACATCAAAAACATTAAAAGTGGGGAGTAAAAAGGTGGAGTTTTTGTATGAGATCAAAATTAAATTGTTATCCACTGTTATATCTATAAGATATTTATATAAGCTTCATGGTAACCACAAAGCAAAAATGTATAGTAGATACACAAAAAATAAAGAGAAAAGAATCAAAGCATACCACTACAAAAAATCCTCAATTCACAAAGGACAAGAGAGGAAGAAAGGAACAAAGGAACTACAGAACAGCCAGAAAACAAAAAGATGGCATTAGTAAGTTCCCACCTGTTGATAATTACTCTAAATGTAAATGGATTAAATTCTCCAATCAAAAGGCAAAGAGTGGTTGAATGGATAAAAAAACAAGAACCCAGGGCCAGCCTCGTGGCATAGTGGTTAAGTTCATGTGCTCTGCTTCAGTGGCCCAGGGTTCACAGTTTCGAATCCTGGAGGCAGACCTACATACCGCTCATCAAGCCATGCTGTGGCTACATCCCACGTACAAAATAGAAGAAGACTGGCACAGATGCTGGCTCAGGGCCAATCTTCCTCACCAAAAAAAACCCAAAAAACAAAAAAACAAGACCCCAATTATAAGTTGCCTACAACAGACTCACTTCAGCTTTAAGGACACACATATGCTCAAAGTAAAGGGATGGAAAAAGATATTTCATGCAAGTGGAAACCAAAAGAGAGTCAGGACAGCTATATTTATATCAGAAAAAGTAGACTTTAATGCAAAAGCTGTAATAAGAGAAAAAGAAGGTCATTGAATAATGATAAATGGGTCAGTTCATCAAGAGAATAAAACAATGTATGCACCCAACATCTGAGTACTTAAATATATTAAGCAAATGCTAATAGATCTGAAAGAAGAAAGAGATAACAATACAATAATAGTAGGGGACTTGAGCCAGCCCTGGTGGCCTGTCAGTTAAAGTTCAGTGCACTCTGCTTCAGGGGCCCCGGTTTGGTTACTGGGCATGGAACCACACCACTCGTCTGTTAGTAGCCATGCTGTGGTGGCACCTCACATAGAAGAACTAGAAGGTTTTCCAGCTAGAATATACAACTATGTACTGGGGCTTGGGAGAAGGAAAAGAAAAGGAAGACTGGCAACACATGTTAGCTCAGAGTGAATCTTTCCCAGCAAAAATAAATAAACAAAAATAATAGTAGAGGACTTCAATACCCCAATTTAGCAATGAATAGATCACCCAGACAATAATCCTTGTATACGTGGTCAACTAATATTTGACAAGGGAGCCAAGAGTACTCAATGGCGGAAGGATAGTCTCTTCAATAAACAGTGTTGGGAAAGCTGGATAATCACATATGAAAGAATAAAATTGGATTCCTATCTTACCCCACTCACAAACATTAACTTGAAATGGATTAAAGACTTAGACATAAGATCTGAAACCATAAATTCCTAGAAGAAAACATAAGGAGTAATTTCCCTAACATCAGTCTTGGTGATGAGTTTTTTTGGATTTGACACCAAAAGCAAAGACAACAAAAGCAAAAGCAAACCAGTGGGAGTACATCAAACTAAAAATCTGCACAGCAAAGGAAACCATCAACAAAATGAAAAGACAACCTACAGAATCGGAGAAAATATTTGCAAATCATATATCTAATAAGGGGTTAATGTCCAAAATACATAAAGGTCTCATATAACTCAAAAGCAAAAAAACAATCCAATTAAAAAATGGGCAGAGGATCTGAACAGACATTTTTCCAAAGAAGGTATACATACAAATAGCTAACAGGTTTATTAGGGAAATGAAAATCAAAACCACAATGAAATATCACCCTAACCTATTAGAATGACTGACCTCAAAAAGACAAGAGATAAGTGTTGGTGAGGATGTTGAGAAAGGAAATCCTCATGCACTGTTGGTGGAAATGTAAATTAATGCAGCAACTAAGGAAAACAATATAGAGGTTCCTCAAAAAATTAAGAATAGAACTACCATATGATTCAGAAATCCCATTTCTGGGGATATATCTAAAGGAAATGAAATCAGAATATCAAAGAGACATCTGCACTTCCACATTCATTGCAGCATTTTTCACAATAGCCGAGATATAGCAACAACCTAAGTGTCCATCAATGGATGAATGGATAATGAAGATGTACATACATACAATGGAATATTATTCAGCCATAAGAAAGAAGGAAATCTTGTTATTTGCAACAACATGGATGAAACGGGGGTATTATACCAAGTGAAATAAGACAGAGAAAGACAAACACTGTATGGTCTCACTTATATGTGGAATTTAAAAAAGCCAAACTCGTAGAAACAGTGAGTAGAATGGTGGTTGCCAGGAGCTAGGGCATGGGATAAATGGGGAGATGTTGGTCAAAAGGCGCAAACTTCCAGTTATAAGATGAGTAAGTCCTGGGAATCTAATATATATCGTAGTGACTCTACTTGACAATACTGTGTTGTATACTTCAAAGTTGCTAAGAGAGTAGATCTTAAATGTTCTCACCACAAAAAAACGAAAAGGTAATTATATGAGGTGATGGAAATGTTAACTAACCCTATTGTGGTAATTATTTTGCAATGATTACATATAAGTGTATCAAATTACCACATTGTACACCTTAAACTTACACAATGTTATATGTGAATTTTATCCCAATCAAGCTGAAACAAAAATAAACAAAAAACCAAAGTCCAGGGGCTCTCTCGCTTGTGATTATGCTCCTGTGTGCTCTCCTTTCAGGTTGATTGTGTCTCATGTTACACAGCTCCCAGCCTGGGGTCTGGGCCCCTCAGAGAGTTCTGTTTCATCCAGACCCTCTGCCATGGCGGGTATCCAGGCTAATGTAAGCAGTGGAGGTTCACTGGGCACACACCATTCGGGGAGCACTGAGAAAGCTGGGGTTAGCAGGGAAAGGAGATAACACTTATTGAGTGCCTACTGAGTGCAGGGCCTGTGTATATTACATTCATTTTCACCTCTAATGATGAGTACACAAAAAGATGAATAGAATTATGCCCATTTCACAGATAAGGATGCTGAAGTCTGGAGAGGGCAAGTGATTCTCCTGCGATCACCCAGTTAGCAGGAAGCTGGGAGTTGGCATCTCCCATCTGTCTGGCTGGCACCCAAGACAACCAGGGCCAGGCTCTCTAAAACA
Source organism: Equus asinus (assembly GCF_041296235.1). Lineage (NCBI taxonomy): Eukaryota > Metazoa > Chordata > Mammalia > Perissodactyla > Equidae > Equus > Equus asinus. Next base: position 31,211,470 of record NC_091800.1, on the reverse strand, counting down.
CTCCCACAGAAGGAGTCCGGCCCAGGAGAGAAGAGGCCTAGATCTGCGGAGCCCTCGCTCCGGGGCCCAGAGGGCTTCCTGGAACCAGCGGTGGGCCCCGTGGCCACACCACCCCGTAATGTGAGAGCTTACTCCATGAGCTGCTTGAAGTCCACAAGGAAGACCACCCAATCCTCAAATAAAGGAGCCTTCAGTCTCAGCACAGTCTTCGAAACAGCCAACTCTGATCTTGGCCCCCGAGCTTGGGTTTCACCCTGGACGATCTGGCCTTGGGCGTGTTGGTCATAAAGTGCCACTTAACCCCCTTCCCCCCAAACTGTATTTCACTCCACGGTCACCCTGCCGCTCTGCTCCGCTGATGAGAATCCCGCGTGCGCCGGAGCGGAAAGCTCTCCTGGGCCCCGCAGGTGGCATCTCCTGCTTCCTTCCTGATCTCGTGCACTTTCCTTCTATCAGACAAGGAGATTGAATTGGCCTGGCACGATTCGCTCTCCAGAAAGCGACTTTGGCTGCTGAATCTCCCAAAGAGGGCGGATTTATTTGGGTGTTTCCTTCTGAAGTGAGTGAATGGGCCTTTTCAGAGCCGCCCACAATTAGCTGATGGGCCTGAGCTGCGTGCCAGGCCCACCTGTTTCGGGGATGGCGGCCAAATGGGGCAGATGGGATCCAACAGGGCCGGCAGATAGCCGCTTAATTCAGCCTCGGAGTCCTTTCCCACTCTGCTCCAGGGCCCCTGGAAACAGAAAAATCAGAAAACTGTGAAAGGCAAGAACGTAAGTCAGAGAGAACCTTCCAGGAGGCTGTGCGTTAAAATCGCCCCTCCGGATTGCAGTAGCAACTATGTAGGAAAAAAGAACGGAAACCAAAATTGAATACTGGTTTTGCTCGTGCTGCCTGGAAGGCTCTCCCTTGCCTTGTCCCTTCCATGAATAAATGTCTACCTCTCCATCGTTCAAAGGTCACCCGTCTCAGGAGGGTTCCCCAGCCCTGTCTCCCCTGCCCACCTCCCCACGCAGAGCCCGCTGGGCCTTCTTTATGCTTCCTTAGCAGTTGAAACGACCTCTTGGCATAATTGTGAGCTCGTATCATTTTCTATTCTTATTTTGACATGCTCCGAAAGGGAGGTAAGGTGAATTACAGTGCACAATTAAAATGTAAAATAAACCACTTACTTTAAAAGAAGTGACAAAATCAGGGGAAAGGGTTAGAAAGGTAAGAAAAAACAAAGAATGAGGTTTATGCATAAAATACTACTCTTGGGTCTTCTCAGGCTTCAGGTGGGCCGTGGCTTCGGCCCAAAGCTTTCCAGCAAGCCAACCCAACTCTGTGAGGGGTAGTGAACAATGGCCTTAGGATGGACATAATACATTTCATGGGGTTGTGCCGTATAACCTCCTTTACTGTCCACCCACAGCATCACACCTGAGTGGCCTTCAGGGAAAGCAGTTCTGCAGGGGGACCAGTGCAATGGGATTTGGCTGCGCAGCTTCCGTTGGCTGGTGAGATTCACAGACAGGCTTTACTGAATCTGAGGAACTGCAGATCTTGCTGGCCTCGATAGAGATCTGGGTAAGTGTTGTGTGGTGGTCATGCAGGAATATTCATTCTTTTCATCACCGAGCCTCTGAGCCCCCTTCCTGGCTTTGTGGAATTCCCTGAGCTAAGGTAGTCTGTCTCCCATTGTAGAAGCTGAAAATGGCACTACTTGCTTCGCCAGCCTCCTGTGCAGCTGGCAGGAGGGGAGATGACCCAGGCACCACCAACCTGGCCTAGAGTTATGAGGACGGTAGGGTTCTGGCAGTGGCTGCAGAAGGATGAGTCTTTGAGGGCAGCACTGGCAACCAGCCTGACCGGTGGCTCCAGCAACTGAAGTTAGCAGTATCAGCAATGTAGACTGTGACATCCCCATTTGACCCAAGCCACTGTCTTAGCTGCAGGACCCTGAACTGGTTCTTCTGCCTCCCTGGTGATTCTGTGAGCCTCTCAATATCCTTGTAATGAGTTTGTTTTCTGCTTAAATCAGGCCGAGTTGGTTCCAGTTGCTTGCAAGAAACAATGTGCCTGATGCCCATAGGTCTTCTACTGTGTTTCCTGCCACCTACATACAGAGCAAACGAACGTGAAACTGCTGTGAAAATCAGGGCTGCATAAGGGCATAAGGACACAACCCAGGTCTGCCCACAGAGCATTCCTAAGAGGTATGAATAGAAAAACTGAACAGACAAAGGGAGACTGTTCCAGAGCCGGCCCACCTGGAATCTCAAAGCCTGGGATTGCACTGTCCAACATGGTAGCCAGTAGCCACTTGTGGCTGTTTAAATATCAATTTAAATTAGTTAAAATTAAATACAATTAGAAATTTATTTTCTCAGGTTCAGTAGCCATGGATCAAGAGTTCAATAGCCACAGGCACCGAGTGGCTACCATTTTGTACAGTGAAGATTTAGAACATTTCCATCATTGTAGAAAGTTCCAATGGACCATGCTGGCCTAGAACGTTGAAATTCCAGGCTGAGTGGCAGGATTACTGCCTAGTTTGGTTGTATCCATCATTCTGGTGGCTGATGAGGCTAGGAGTACAAAGGGAGTGAGGCAGCAGTTCTACCCTTCTCCATCCCAATGGACCTCAAATCCGCACCAGCTGGCAGGACCAGGAAACACTGGGTGTGCCCTGTGAGAAATGGCACAGGCATGGGAAGCCCCGTTTACCCTCCCACATCTTCATCTTATCCCTCATACTACTGGTTGTTAGCTGCCTCAGGGGGAAACAAAAGTAAAGGCAACCTTGAATCTAGTCCTCACCATCATTCTCACTGTGCTAGGATCTGGACCAGGCTTTGTAGCCCGGGCTAGTGCAGAGGCTGCCTCAGGGATGTGGGATGTGTGTTCACAGCAGGGGCTGGCTGTTTACCCAGGATCTAGCACAGCAATTGGCATATTGGAAGTACCCAGCAAACATTCATTGAGTTGACATAGATCTAACGCAGACCCCAAGGGACCTGATGCAGGACAGTCAGATAATTTTCATGTCAATATCTTTCATTCAAGAGATGAAGGAGACCTAAAATAATGATGATATGATGGTGCATATATAAAAAAATGGGAGTATAGAGTATAATTTCATTATAATTGGAATTATACAAAAAAATTGGTTACATATGTGAAGATGTTTGGAGTTACGGGAATTTTTTTTCTTTTAAAATTCCTTAAATATTATCTATATCAGAATGCTTAAGAATATGTCCTGACAAATGCGATGCCTTCTGTGAAATGGGAGCAGTAATAGTCCCTACTAATTGTGTTGTATGAGGAATAAATGAGATAATGCATGAAAAACATTCAGGACAGTCTTCATACACGATAAATGCTAAGTACGAGGTGGCAATTACTGTTATTTCTGCACTAGAAATCTGCGAGATAATAAAAGATGGAGGCCCCTTGGCATTCCTGTCATGTGGTGGCTTTGGTCCCCTTTCCTGTGGGGCAGGGATGGGAAGGCTCTGGGCCTGGGCTGGGTTTCTGAATCCTGACAGCGCCAACCCTCCTCCCACAGGGCAGCTATGCTGTCTCCATTGCGTGCACCCTGCTAAGGACGCTGCCAATCTTCTCAGACCTTTTTGTGCTTCTTGGTTTAAGCCATGGGGGTTTGGAGGGTTTTTTTTTTTAAATTCCAGGTCTATCATCTTTGCAAATGATTTTTCCCTTTGCAGCAATTCCACGCAAAACAAAGACACTCTCCAGTTTTCTTTCTGTTTCTCCGGCTCCTCCCTTCTGGTCAAATCCTGCAGCTACTCACAAGGGCCTCCCTCAGTGCCCCAGAAGACCCAAAGAGCTGCCTCTTCTCTCTTTCTTTCTGTATTCCTTTGTCTGTCTTTCTGTGCATCTGTTTCTGGCCCTGACTTCTCCCTTGTCTGTCTCTCTTTGGCTCTTTCTATCCCTTGAATCTTCGGAGGCCCTCCAGAGGCTGTGGTCTGGAATGCAGGCTCTACCCATAAGGATCGCGCCCTCCTCCACCGCCACCACACCCTCAACGGAAGTTGCGGGTGCAGCAGGGTGAGGAAAATGCAGCTCCCTTCTTATAGCCCTTTTTCCTACAGAGAAAATACCAAATATGTGGTCCTGCCTAGAAAAACTTCTGATTAAGGAAGTCATGTCTCAATGCTTGCAAAACAAATTTCCAAATATCAAATGTGTTGAAACAAAATCTTTGTAGCTCTTTAAATGATTTAGCCTACTTGTCAACAAGCAGAATAACTAAGAACAAAATGTTGATCATTGAAGCATTGCACTTTATCTTAACCCTGTCATAATCTGCTTTTGGATATATTATCCCACTCTATTTTTTATTTTAATTTTTATAGCAATAACATTGGATTATAACATTATATAACTTTCAAATGCACATCATAATATATTTTTAATTCTGTGTAGATTACATCATGTTCACCACCCAGAAACTAATTACAGTCCATCACCACACATGTGTGCCTAATTAGCACTTTCGCCCTCCTCCCTCCCGGCTTCCACTCTGGTAACCATCAATCCAGTCTCTGTTGCTATGTTTTTGTTTGTCCTTGTTTTTATCTTCTACTTATGAGTGAGATCATGTGGTATTTGACTTTCTCCCTCTGACTTATTTCACTCAGCATAATACCCTCAAGGTCCATCCATGTTGTCACAAATGGCTGGATTTCATAATTTCTTATGGCTGAGTAGTATTCCATCGTGTATATATACCACATCTTCTTTATCCATTCGTCCCTAGGTTCCTTCCAAGACTTGGCTATTGTGAATAATGCTGCGATGAACATAGGGGTGCAAATATCTTTATGCCTTTGCGTTTTCAAGTTCTTTGGATGAATACCCAGCAGTGGGAGAGCTAGATCATATGGTAGATCTATTCCTAATTTTCTGAGGATACTCTATAGTGTTTTCCATAGTGGCTGCACCAGTTTGCACTCCCACCAGCAGTGTACGAGGGTTCCCTTCTCCCCACATCCTCTCCAACACTTGTTTCCTGTCTTGTTAATTATAGCCATTCTGACAGAAGTGAAGTGATGTCTCATTGTAGTTTTGATTTGCGTTTCCCTGATAGTTAATGATGTTGAACATCTTTTCATGTACCGGTTGACCATCCGTGTACCTTCTTTGGAGAAAATTCTGTTCAGATCTTTTGCCCATTTTTTAATTGGGTTGTTGGATTTTTTGTTGTTGAGATGTATAAGTCCTTTATATATTTTGGAAATGAACCCCTTATCAGATATATGGTTTGCAAATATCTTCTCTCAGTTATTAGGTTGTCTTTTCATTTTGTTGATGGTTTCTATCCCACTCTTTTTGTTTCTCAGGATAACCTTTTTATAGTAGTAGACATGGTATAATTATCTCCATTTTTAAAAATGGGAACTGAGACTCAGAGAGATGCAAGGATTTGCACACAGTGGCCCTTAGTTTTGTTGCCGCAGGACCACAATACTTATCCACTGGGGACCATGAGCCCCCTCGCTCCCCTCCCTGCCCCTGTCAGCTCTAGGACTCCATGATTCCCAGCAGAAATTCCAAACAACCCAGACCAAACTTGCCCAGGAGAATCTGTGTGGCTTTGATGCACATGGTGTCCTCTATAAATCACAGTCCACGGCCGCGAGCTCCCTAGGTCTCTGGGCTGCACAGCCACTCAGAGATCTAATCACGTTCTCAGTCTTAGTCCACCACAGTGAATCCTACAGCCCAGCAGCAAGCGCTAAAGCAGAAACCCTGGTGACAGAAGGAGCTCTCTGAGGGTTCGGTGGAATAAATCACTCAAACACTTGGATTTCTATAAAAGCAGTGAAACTTAATTCTTGGTATGATACTAGGATAAACAAAATGTAATCTACAGCATTGTCCCGGCTCATCCAAATCTTAACTTCTTTTTCCATGGAAGTGATTGAAAAAAAAATTGCAGAGACTTTCTGGAGCATTATCTTATTTGGATGCAATTTTAACCAGAAGGCCAAATATTTCATACTGAAGGCAAGTGCACAATTGCTGTAAATGCAGGCGAACTTGGAGGTGAAGCAGTGCTCCTGTAGAATCACACATGCAAATGTTTAAGCCACTCAACAATTTCCCCTTGCAGCTGCCCATTTTATCTCTTGCAAAACTAGTAATGACACAAGCAGTTGATTATGGTTTACAATAGCAATAAACCTCTCACAATTGGTTGTTTCCAAAATAAATAGCCATTCTGTTAAATGTTAAATAACAAGTCATAAACTGCTGAAAACAACCAATTTCTTGTGGATTATTGCCTGAATAAATTTCAGCAGGAATGGCAGATCATTAAGCTGTGAACGCCACAGGTCAAAACCATTGAAATTTTTTTCAAAAAAGTCAATCAATCAACGAATCCATCAAGAACTCCCATTTTACAAACCAAATCACACCACATATTATATTCTTTGGACCTTCTCCTTTGTTGGTCACGGTTAGCTCTATTCTTGCCCAAATCCTTCCCTACTTTTTTAGAGATTAAAGAACACCTAGGCTGGTGGTTAAATTGGCCCGTTGGGAGACCATTCAGTTTAACTCAGCTGCATTCTACAGGCACTACCTTGCAAGACTACAATATTCCAATTGATGAAACACAGCCCTGTCCACCAAGTTAAACATCTGAGTCAAAGCTCAGTGGCAAATATATTCCAGCTGCAGCTCTAATAGAGGCTGTTCTCGCAAGAGGAGCCACCTTCATCGGGGTGATTGACAGAACACTCCTCGCCATAGCAACCAGGGTTATCTCTCTGGAATAACAACATTAACCTCCTTCAGAACCAGTTTTTCATCCTTAAGTATAAAAGGCAGTTGCATGCCTCTTGTACAGTCCTTTATTTTTATTTTTGAATGAACGGTTAGCACTTAGATAAAAATAGGACAAGATGCAGGGAAAACAAATTAATTTCAAATTCCTCCTGAAAAAAGTATTACAATGGGTCTTGTAGGCAGAACAGTTAAAGGGCAGGAAGGGTCCCTGTCTCTTCTGAGCACAGGGCGGCAGCAGAGAGATTTCTATTCATCTGCCGCCTCTGAAATAGCCTACTGCGTTGATTCTCTTTGTGCTGTCATGGGGCTGGGGTGAAGGCTTTTTTCAGGTTTATTCTTGCCTCATAACCCTAATACATGCACACACACATACACACACCCCCACACACACTCACCTTAGCTGTGCTCGAGTGCAAAGTGATGAATGGTCTATGGAAAAATGCATATTCTATATGGAAAAATATGCGTATTCTATCGCCTTTTTGAAACAAATTGCTAAATGGATCCAAACCACCTGCCCTGTCTTACACCATAGAATCCACAGCCATCAGCGTCTTGACATGTTATTGGAAGCCCCTCCCCAGCCCTCACAGAGGCTCTCTGCTAACCCTCTGCGCCTGACTTCTACCACCAGCCTCTGCAAGTGGAAAGCCTGGCACGCGAGCCATGAGGAGCAAAGACTGTCACAAGGACTGTCTCTGAACCCAGATGGGCCACCGCTGAGCTGTGTTCTCCCTGTCTCTTATCCCATCTCGGATCCATTTCCCGAGGGAGCCAACTTAATCACAACTGCTACCTTGAGAGGTTGAGCCATCTTTCTTGAGGCTTGTGTATCATTCAAAGTCACAGTCTTGAAACCTAAGAGCCCAGTTGTAACCTTGGAGAACTTCAGTCCTCCAATGAGGAAAGAGGCTAGGCGGGAAAGAAAAAAGGGGCCACCTGGGCCAAAGCAGGAGGAATCTGGGAACATGGTACCCAATGAGGGGCCCTAAGAGCGGGAAGCAGTGATCCAGCAGAATGGCTCCAGGTGGATCTCTGACCTGATTGGGATTTAAGCAAACAAATGAGCCTAAAGGCATGACAAATGGATTCCAAATGATGTTCTGTAAACGGCTTTGTGCTAAGTTTGGAAGTAGGAAGAACTCTTTGAGATCTTTATTGTGTTGGACCCAAACATTGAAGGCCTCCTCAGGTTCCCTTCATGCCCACTTTGCTGCCAAAGGTGCTGCCCACCCCCAGGGGCTCCCCAAGAGCACTGTCACCTTTGCCAAGCCCTGGAACTGCCTGGACGCCAAGGTGAGGCCCTGAGCCTCACACCCTCACTGCAAGCGTACTCTTGCCCAGTTGCACTCCACTCCAGGATTTGGGTACAATGCCACAGCCATGGGCATGGGAACTGTTTCCTGAGTGGCTCCAGAAGGACCAAGTGACACCCAGAAGTGAAGGGTGTTGCCTCCCTGGGAGTAAACTTGGTTTCAGGTAACAGAGATGAAGAATCCTTTCTCTCTCCACGTGGAGGTTCGATTTCTCCTGGCAAAGCTGCAGAAGTCCCTTGGGCTGAGGGGACACACCTGCAGAGCAGCCTGTGTCTTTGGCCACTCACTGAGAAGTGGCATGCAGGGTAGCACCACTGCATCACATTGCTTCTTGTTTACCCTGCCTGTCTTCCCGGTTCCCTCCTAACCCTCACCTTTCCAGGGTTTCACTTCCCAAATAAAGTAGTTACACTGTAATCCTTGCGTCAGGCTCTGTATGGGGACAAGGACTGAGAAAACCACCTAGCTGAGTCACACTCAGGGCTGTGGCAACATTCTCTAAACAGCTTCGTGGGCAAAGGAGTGGATGGTGAAAAGCATGATCCTTCTCTTTGAATGAGTCCGAAGGCTCTCCCCTTCATTTGCTAAAAGATCCCTGGCAGTATGCCACCTCTGGAAGCTGCAAGTTTCCTGCAGGCTGAGGTTTGAGGAAGGGTTGTTTAATTGCTTTAAGAAATAGTGTAACAGGCCTTTTTTATTTGGGAACAAAATTAAGCCTCCTTGCATCCAAGGTGTTTACAATTAAAATGGAAAAGAAATTTCTTTTAATAGTCAAAAGCACGATAGCAACAGCAGCAAAACCCCGAGTCAAAAATTGCCAGTGTTATCAGGCTGAGGCGAACTAATGCTTCTCTTTGAAACACGCAGAGGTAGCATTGCCTTCCCTGGCTGAGAGGACAAAAAGTGGATGCTCTTCCTTTCCCACTCAACGCCTTCCTCAGGAAGTCTTGCTAACCCCTGTGCCTCGTGTGAATATTGCATTATTTATTTACGAGTCTGTTGGTTTATTCATGCGCCTGGCCCAGCCATCCTGTGATCGCTCTGTTTCATGGAGTCTGTGTGCGACTGGTGGGTTGCAGCTGGTGCTAATGAGGCCCAGTCTGGGTTCAGTCCGCACAGGAGCCAGTTAACTTGACTCTGCTCCACGGCCAGAGGCTGCACCAACCGCTCTGGCTGGAGCTTATGTGTGCACCTCTGGGCCGAGGGCAGCCCGGGAACGGAGGAGGGGGCGGGGCGGTCAGGCCGTGCCCCACCTCCACTGGAGGAATAGCTGCTTCCTGTAGTGCCTGCACCCTCTGCAAAGGTCAGCACTGAGTTTCACCAGGATTACCTATTCGATCCTCACTCTGGTGTTTGTGCATGTGTGTTTTTAGAATTTTCCTTTTTTATTCACTCAGCAAGTATTTACCAAGCACCTGTTATATGACAAGGGCTATGACTCACTTCTTTTGCCTCATTTCCCTGGCATATTCATTCTTTATTTACTAGAACACACAGTCTTCAGGGGGGCCGATCTGTGGACATCAGAAAATAAACAAGGTGGAGTTACAGATTTTTGTATAATGTTTTGTGAAAATATACAAGAAAAAAATCCGTTTATTCACTCAACAAATATTTATTGACTCTATTACGTCTTGGGTACTAGAGCTATAGCAGTGAAATAAAACAGATTTAAAAATTCCTTCTCTCGTGGAGTTTATGTTTCTGTGGGTCAGCGGTGGGATGGGGACAGGGAGAAACTAGACAATAAATAAGAAAAGTTAGTAAAAAAAATATGTATATTACCTGATGCTAAGTGCCAAGGAGAGAACCAAAGCAGGGGCGCGGCCAGGGGTTGCTGGGAAGAGGCTGAAACTGTAAACAGGGCAGTCAGCAGAAACCGCGTTGAAAAGTGACACTACAGCAAGGAGCTGAGGGGGAGAGAGAGTGATACATTCCAGGCAGAGGGAACAGCAAAGGTAGAGACCATGAGGAGGGAGTGTGCACAGCCTGTTGGGCGAACAAGGGCAAGGAGGCCAGTGTGGCTGGGACAGAGTGAGCCGAGGGGAAGCGATGGGAGATGCAGCCAAGATGGAAGGGAGGAGGGAGTATGTGGAAGGTCTACCGGCCCCTGTAAAGCCTTTGGCTTCTTTCTGAAGGCGTCAGAAAAGGCTTCATCCAACAGCGGGATCTTTCTTTTTAAGATTTTATTTTTCCTTTTTCTTCCCAAAGCCCTGGGGTACACAGTTGTATATATTTTTAGTTGTGGGTCCTTCTAGCTGTGGCATGTAGGATGCCGCCTCAGCATGGCTTAATGAGCGGTGCCATGTCCCCGCCCAGGATCAGAACCAGCTAAACCCGGCTGTCAAAGCGGATCCTGAACTTAACCACTCCGCCAGGGGCCGGCCCCAAGAGCTGGACCTTAAAGGCTGAGTAGTGTTGATATACTCATGCGCAGGCCCATGGGAAGAGGCGTGGCCACACCTCCCGGGTGCTTTGGAAGATGATACATGCATGTACTAGACTTGCAGACTGATGCGGCTGGCCCCGTGGCCGAGTGGTTAAATTCGCTTGCTCCGCTGCAGGCGGCCCAGTGTTTCGTTGGTTGGAATCATGGGCGCGGACATGGCGCTGCTCATCAAGCCATGCTGAGGCAGCGTCCCACATGCCACAACTAGAAGGACTGACGAGGAAGAATATACAACTATGTACCCAGGAGCTTTGGGGAGAAAAAGGAAAAAAAAAAAATCTTAAAAAAAAAAAAGACTTGCAGACTGAGTGGAGTTAGCATCTGCTCCCAGCCTCACCCCTCACGCCGCCCCATTCCGAAATGCACGGGAGCTACAAGCCTGGGAGTCACGTATGGTCCCATGGTGGCAGCCCACACAGTGACAGGGATTACTTTACCCACCAGCTGGGGTTCAGAACAGATGCTGAAAACTTAACTAGACAGCCTGTATTTTTACTTGCTAAGTCTGGCAACCCTCTACGTGGTGCGGAATAAATGCCGCTTGCCGATGAGGCTGCGGACTACAGGGCAGAAGCCCCTTCCTGTTACACTAACTGATCTGGACAACTCTGCCCCTAGGGAGCTCATCCTTGGTCGCCCTTGGGTGTCGGCCCCGCTCTCTGATGGCCGCAGTCTGTGAATTACTTATGAGAACTGCTGGGCCCCCAACTGCCACCCCAAGGGTAAGTTAAGCCACAGCTCCCCGAATCTGCCTCTCCAGAGCATAAAATAGGAATCCTGACTTTTGCCAGCAGCGCTGAGAAGCGATAGGCAGTCCCGATGTGTGGGGTGGGCTGGAGTACAAGAGGCTGCCCTGAGCTACTATCGATCTTGCAGGCCAGCCGTCCCTAAACCGAGCAGACACGGCGGAGCGGGATGCTGTCGCCAGCCTCTCCTTTCATGGGGATGACTCTTCAGATATCCCTCAAAGTCTGACAGGCTCAAAGGGAGAACCAGCGAGTTCCTTCCTTTCACCAACATAATGCCCTGGGGAGCTGCATTACAGTCTTTTTTTTTTTTTTTTTTTTACTTTTTGAATGCAAAGTCGAGGGGGAAAAATCCACAACAGTCTTCTCTCCTTTGAGACTCTCTCTTAAGTGTGGTCCATCATTCAGTTTAAGAACCAAAGCACAAAATATAAAAACTCATAGAAGTTGTTTTGAAAGCCTAGAATGTGCTGAGCACTGTAGAGAGCATTTTCTATGTGTGATGGATTTTATCCTTATGATCCTTCTGTGAGATAGAGAGTACTCTCCCCATTTTACAGATTCAGAAACAGAGATGCACTGAGGCTCCGTGATTTGCTCAGAGCCACGCATCCTGCTGATGGGTCAGAGCCCTGGTTCAAAGGCAGTCAGTTTGACTTTTAACACTACTGCCTGCTCAAGGAGCCGGCTGTGCTGCAAACACTGCTGTTTTGTCATGCTAGCTTGTTCTTTAAAATTCCTAAGGGACAAACATCCTCTGAGAAATGGTCCCCAGTTTCTCTGAAAAGATCAGGTAACTCTCAGACAATTTTCTTCTCATCTGTGTTGTAGAGCCTCCTCTGTTTTGTAAAAACATTTACCTTTCTGTGTCCCCATTTGTCCCCGAGGTCCTCAAGGTCAATGTCAAAGTCTTTTTGTTTCAAGTGTGTCTTTCTCTTTCTACAGGGCCTGGAATATTGCTTAGCACACAGTAGACTCTCAATAGATATCTGCTATTGGATACTATTATTGCTAACCCTCTTTTCCCATCTGTTTAGGGAGCTCCAAGGATGCTGTCATGTTGGCGTGTTCCATGGGCTGCTGGTCTTCCGTATTCCTATCTATTCTTTTACACTGGGTTTTATATTTGCCTGCTCTCCCTGAGGACTCATCAGAGTGATCAATACCAGTACTGACAGAAAGTTCTTCTGTGGTTGACTGATTGGACAAGTTTGGTTGCCAAGATGCCTATATTTGCAGAAGTTCATGCTGGTCTTCTCAATTGTTCTTCTCTGTGATTTGGTGGAAAGGTTTGGGGGAAAGTGAACCTGTGGGAAGCCTAACTTCCTAGACTTAGGATCTTAAAGTCAATGTAATTTCAGTCACGGTGTCATAGGGATGGAGTATCAAGAGAAGGAAAGAGAAGATGCCAGTGAAAGAGAGTGACAAATTGGCTCTTATCCTACCTTCTTACAAAAGCCCCTTAGAAAAGTCACCCTATTTTTGGGAAGAGCACCTGTTCCCACAAAACCTGTTCCAGGAAGTAGATAGGCAAATTTTCCCATGATTCTGCTTCCGGAGGGAAATGTGGCTGTAAAGGGAAAAGTGTGATCCCATGTGTACTCTGGCCCTTCAGGGATGAACAGGCTTTGGAGCTGATAGCTGATGCTCCTGGACAGGCATTGGCTGAGAGCACTGCCTAGATTTTGAGCCTAGCCACCCCGCTCCAGCACTAAGGAAGTCTATAAATGGAGAATACAGCCTTTAAACATTCTCGATCTTTGCATTTTTCTGAAGGTCTGAGGTCCTTCAAGGGGTTTTATGACCAACAGTGAATGTCCTGTCACATTAATTCCTCTCACATAGGCTGTTTTTCTTATAGGTCCTATCTGAGGCAAAGATGACTATGTCAGAAATCTGGGCTTGTTCCTGCTGACAGAGTTAAATTTGATCTGTGTTTCTTGTGCACCAGAAGAAAGCCTGAACTGCACTGAACAACTGTCTTGAGGGCACGGCCAGAGCTGAGTTAGTTTCTCTCATCTTCATCCTTTTATTGTTTTTGTTACTGTGCATATTTCAGGGATGTCAGGATTTTTTAAGGCTCCACCTTGGGAGAAGCTCGAGAAATAGTCTGTGTTAGCATTGGAAGGCTAAGACAGTTTCATGCATATAAGTCTGGCTGTTTATTGATCCCATGGAATGAGCAACCATTTGGAATATCCTGGCTGTAAGAGATAGAACCCTTGACCAGCCAAAGCCATTTGTCTCCCTTCCCTGTCAAGAGAAGCACATTTAAATTTCCTCACCTGGGAAGAACTTCTTGGAAAGAATATTTCACGCAAATGAATACACTTCTTGGACTTGAATTGCAATTTGGATTAGAAAAAATGAGCCTGTTATGTGTGGGCATACATTTTGTTAGAGGCCACTTTGAAAATGCGAGAGGGTGTGGATTATTCAAGGGGTTCTTGAATATCTTATGTATGATCTGTCTTGAAGTAGATTTTGGATGTATTTTGCTCCATATCCTATGTGAGGGGTTTGAAACTTGGACTGTTGATGGTGCTGATGTAATGCTGGATGTTGCTAGGGAGGAGGCCCCAACACATTTCAGAACTTTAAAATAAAGTGTTAGAATATGCCGGGAGGAAATGAGAACAGTTCTCAGTTCCCATCTTGAGAGGTCTATAGATAGTTACTAGGAAAAAAACAATCCTCTAAAAATTAAAGTCAGAGATTTATATTTTGTACACATCTTGAATTTGGGAGAATGTTACATTTTCCTCCAGAGGTTTGGTTTTTTGTCTTTGTTTTTTAAACTAGCCAGGTTCTGTGAAACGTGTTCTCTAAGAAATATTGAAGAAAGTTCCAATCAAGGTTTTCAGTTTCCACTGCTTTAGGGGCACCAACTGTGCCCGAACCTTTCTTTCTCACAGCTTGCCACCACCGAGGGCCTGGGCCTGGAAGGCAGCTGGCCGAGCTGTGTTTGGGTACCTTGCTAGAGAATGGATTTTGACAGCCACTCTGAGGTGCTGTGTGCTGAAGGTCCTGCTAGGGGCTTGCTTATGCATCTGTTGCAGCCATGAACTTTGCCAAAGATGGATGAGGGCACCTGACTGCAGAAACTTTAGGAATTAAAAAAAAAAAGCAAACTATATATATATATATATATATAAAACCATAGCATAGATTTTGAGACGTTGCTACTCAGAGAATGACCCAGAGGGGCAAGACCCTTTCTCGTGCACTGGTTTACACTCAGCATATGGGACGTAAGAAGTGGTGTCTGCCTGGTGCTCCTCTCCTAACGTCATGGGCATTATCCAGAGTATGTGCTAAAACTAGGTTTCAGCACCTTTTTGCTTTTCGCTTTTCATGTGCTAACATGCATATGAATCCTCTCAGGCCCTTGTTAAAATGCGGATTTGGGTTCAGTAGGCTTAGGTGAGACCCAGGACTCTTCCTTCCCAGCAAGCTCCTGGGTGATGCTCGAGCTGCAGGTCCGGGATCCACCTTCTCCCCCACACTTAGGAAGAGAAACCTAAGCTCTCTTTCTGGTATCCACAGGACTTAACTGAGCATCTGCTTTAGGATCTGCTAAACCCTGGCTACTCTAATTTGCAACACAGGGGAAGAAACCAAGGGGTTGAAACTCCCTTGGAGAGGGATGGAGTTTTCTGAGGTGGAATGGGTGAGGGCGTGGAGACTGGGGGACTTGAAAGAGGGAACTCTGGAGACAACAGGGAGAGCAAGGAGCAGGAGAGAGGAAGGAAGACAGGGAGGGAGCGTCTCCATAGGAAACCCCTTTTCTGCTACTGCCTTTCGCAGGCTCCAGGCTGTAAGTCCTTCCTCCCGTGCTAGAATTCAGTAGTCAAATGAAATCCACTTAGAACTTCTACTTCTCCCTCATAGTAATGCTGTCTTGAGCCACACTTGGCCCTTCAATAAAAAACTTTTTCCTAGCTCCGTCGTAATCCTCTTATAACTATGCATATTTCAACTGGACACAATGGAGTCCCAACAGAAAGCCACTTAATTTTTCCTTACCATTGTCTTTCAATCCCATTCTTCCTGCCCTTGGACAATATCTAGGGCAGAGGGCATAGCTTTTCTGGTTCCTTCCAGGTAATAATGTACGTTCTTATTATCAGATATTAAAAACTCTAAAACAATCTGATAGCAAAACTGTAATCTCTCATCCTATTTAAATCTTCTCCCCTCCCTCAAGCTCTGGCCTGACTGGGGTTCAGAAACCTGCAGGGAAGGAAGATGTAAGCAATGCCGTCCCCTCCCCACCTGCTCTGTTGCTTTGGGTTCAGGCTGGACTGGGAGCGGGGGAGGAGCCGCGAAGGAGGGTAAGTTCTTTTCTACCTGAGCTGTTGGAATCTGCCATGAGGGCCCTCTGCATGGCCTGAGTCTAACTTAGCTGTCTGCCAGTTCCCTGAGAGTAACGTCAACAGGAGCATTTACTCAGTAATGACGACAGCACTGTTTTAGACGCTGTGGGAAATGAAGATCATCAAAATAACCCATTGTGGGTTATCAGAGTTGGCAAAGTGATTTTTTCTTTCTTGATCTCGTAAACTGTTCTCCTTCAAGGAAAGCTCTACAGTTCCAAGTCTAAAAGTGGGCTTCACCTAGAAGACTAGTACACAGGCCTGAGGTGACTGTGGGTGACCATGTCCAGACAGCTCCTTAGTTCACACAAGAAACCTCTTTGTCCTGCAGGCACTTGTCTGAGAAGTCTGCTCACGACAGGCTTCCCCACACACTTTTGCTCAAAATATGTAGACAATTGGCAGCTACTGGAATTGAAAAATTTAAAGGCTGCCTGGTAAAATCGGTTGGATAATGTCTAAAAAGTACAGTTTAGTGTTGAGAATAAGATGCCATGGGGAAAAGAAAGAAGGAAGAGAGAGAAGAGGGGTCCACAATGCCCAGTGGTTAGAGCTCAGTGACTCTGTGTTTCTTGTTGGGCTGCCCTGACACTCAGAGGCCAAATGCCTGACTGGACCAGTGTGAAGGGCTAATCCCTTGGCCACATGAGCCAGATTATGTTCATGACTTGAGTCCTGAACACCGAGCAAGTCCTGCACATCTTAATGTGTTACTTTCATTCACAAGAGGGCATCAGGTTTTAAAGATCCCTCTGTTATGGGTTGAATGTGTCGCCCCACAAAAGGTGTTGAAGTCCTAACCTCCATACCTCAGATATGGCCTTATTTGGAAATAGGATCATTGCAGATATAATCAGTTCAGATGAGGTCACATTGGAGTAGACTGGGCCCCTAACCCAATATGACTGGTGTCCTTACAAGAAGAAGGCTATGTGTACACAGAAACACACAGGGGGAACACCGTGTGATGACAAAGGCAGAGGTTGGAGTGAAGTACATACAAGCTAAGGAGTGCTGAGGATTGCTGACAACAAACAGAAAGTAGGAAGAGAAAAAGAAGGATCCTCCCCTCCAGTCTTTGGAGAAAGTAGGGTCCCTGCCGACACCTTGATTTTGGATGTCTAGCTTCCACAACTGTAAGAGAACAAATTTCTGTTGTTTTAAGCCTCCCAGTTTGTGGGACTTGGTGCCTGCAGCTCTGGCAAATTGATACACCCTCTGATGGACCTTACAGCGGGATTGTAATTGCATTTACCGTGAGCACACCTGAGCTCGCTCAGCAGCCTGGAAGCTCCGAAGGTTCCTTAGAGCCTCACACAGACCATAGTGCATGCCAGTAAATATTGGTTGAATGAACAAATTTTAGGAGTTTAGATCTTAATGGAATACTAAATACAAACAAAATATAAGAATTAACAAGGGAGAAATGCCTGCCTAGATTGGTGTGTATATTTTATTCATAACAACATTATATGATCTCATTTATGATTTGCATAAATGAACTATTATGCTGTAATTTGAAACCCAAATCAGTGGCTTCTATCTGCAACATGAATGGAACAAAAGTCTTCATCTCCTCTCTGGATGCTAAAGGTGATTGTTGTGTTGGTCAAATGACAGACCCGTCTTTGCTACCTCTTAACTTCCCAGCATCTTTTCCGGGTTTCTCACTGAAGCTGGGATGGCTGCTGAGGGACTCTTCCTGCCTGTGAGATTTACATTGTTGAAGACTTAAAGCAAATAATATTTCAAAACTAGCAGTAACTTCAATAATTGACTGAAGTTAATGCCCCGAGGCGGAATCTCAGATCATCAATTTAATTTACCTGGTTCTTAATCGCTGAGAAATATCTGGCATCTGGATGACTGCTGTGTACCTGAGAGGCCACGACAGGGGGTGCCCAGTGCCTTGGAAGAGATTTGTGATGTTAATCTCATTGTTCTTTGTTTCTTCATGGATTCCTTTCTGAATAGCGACTTAGCTGATACTCACCTGAGAGGGACAACAGATGTGCGTGCATGTGTGCTCATGCACGAACCAGAACCATCAGAGGTAGAGGCCTAGGGAGGACCCACATTGCGATCACTTATGGAGGATGTATCAGAAAATACCTGGGAAATAAGAGAAAGAGAAACCTAACTAATTAGAGAGGTTCCCAATTCCTTTAACAGTTTTGTCTCTCTTTTCACAACCGTTTGTTCTTTGTATTTAAAGATTCTAGTTCCCATTTAGTGATGTCACTTACTTCACGTTCAAATGAGATGAGCAGTGACATCTGGGGGACTTCTTTCTTTGACCCTGACAGAGCCCATGCCCTTCAACCTCATCCTGAAATCCATCATCCACAGGCACAGGCATTCAATCTGGCTTTAATTCAGTCCAATAAATATGAGTGATTTCGTACTTTATGCTAGGCTTAGTGCTTGATGGTTGAATACAAAGATAAGTAAAACACAGCTCCAGATTGTGAGGTTCTAATCTAGAGGATGGATTAGATGCATTATGTAGGCGTGGTAGAGTCCCTTCATTTTCTGTCTTGAATAGTGATCTTTGCCAGTCCTTGGAGGGCCACCAAGAGGTTAAGTCATATTGCCTCCCAAATCTGGAGTCTTCTCTGGGTCATGAGTCTCTTCCCTGCAACTGATTCTACAGATAATCTCAGAAGTAACCCACCCAAGGGGCTGACCATGTCATCTCTCCCTGGCCCACCCTATGCTTCAGCCCCCACTAAATCCAGTACTTCAGACTTACAATGTAATACATGGAATTCTTCACTGAATAGTTACGGGTTTGGAGGTCTCATCTGGGTTCTAACCAATCCAGAGATGTTATAAATTGCCACCCCAGAAAATAAAAGGTGTGATCCACTTTACTGTGAGCCCAGCAAGTGATCAATGACATTGAAAGTGTAGGACTTCTGGGCAACGCTGGGTTACAGCATTGCCAAAATGTGCTTTCTTACCCCCTCCCCCAGAATTGAAGTTATGAAGCCCCCAGTAAGTCTGACCTCCCCATTGAGTCACAGATGGGGGAGAAGGAACTAAGAAGGCAGACACCTGGCTGGGCCTCCCAATAGCAGGCCCCTCTGGTTTATGACCCCTCCTCATGGAGCCTGGGAACACAAAGGACCCATTGGCCTGAGCACAGATGGGCCATGAGAGCAAGAGAGAGACCGAGTGTGTTCCCCACCTTTAAGGTCAAGCTCTCCCTCCCACTGGTATGTGGGATATGATCCCAGGAATTTCTTCCTCTCTCAATTCATCAGTCAGGCCAATTCCTCCCCCTTTGAGAAGAGAGGAGGAGAAAGGGAACCAAAATATGCACTCCCATCCTTCTTTCTGATCTTGGAATGAAAATCCCCTTCCCTCCATGAAAATGTCCATGTGCGTTGGGTGGAGGAGACAGCTGAGAATGTGTCTGGCAATAAAGCAAGACAAACAGCCGCCAGACAAAATCTCTAAAGAGTATTTCCAAGCATGTAGAGAGGATTAGAGTTGAAATTCTAGGTCGACATTGCCTTCTCCCACACCTTCCAGACTTGGGCTTGCACCAGGAGGTTGTGCCCTCATGTGCCCCCCTAGCCCTGGTCTTGAATTTCTTCCCTCTGGTCGTCCCTACAGCTTCCTCCCCAGGTCTCTCAGTGTAGGGACCCCACACTCGCACTGGGGAAAGGCCACGCCTTTTTGAGGGTTTCGTTTAGAATCTTGTAACCCAGAGCTTTGCCGACACAGGCAAGGATGTTTCCTGCTAGGTCATCACAGCTGCTGGATGGGGTGGGCTGAGGACTCCTGACTGTGGCCCCGGGAAAGCTGTGGGTGGGCTGATCACCTTTCTAGGTCATCAGTGCAGTTACACCTAGCAGGACAAGCACACATCTTCCTCAGAGACCACACAGCCTAATCCTAGAATCCTGCGTGGAGGGAGGGGCATGTTCCCAATTGGCCTGCATTTGGCCTTGCCTCTTAGGCACGGTGGATGCCTCACTGCCCCACCCCTCCCAGGCCTGCTGCCTTCACGAAGCCCTCAGAAGATGCTCCTTGTTGCAGAGGGAGATGTGGCATCAGGCCTGCTGTACTGTCTTAGATTAAATTGCTTTGATCCAGTCCTTCTTCTGAAAAGAAGTTGGGTGTCTCGTTCACCCCAACACAGACATATCCCCTTACCCTTCAGGGGACAGAAGGCTCCTAACCCTCCACGGAAGTGCTGAGAAACTTCTGGAGGTTTCAAAGACCTAAAAGCTTAAATATGAGCGGGTCCCAGAGGATGTAGCCTGGAGCTGGCCCCCGGGGAGGGAAGTGCCGGCAGAGGGAACAGCAAGAGCAGAGGCCTAGAGGTGAAAAAGCAAATCCTGCACGTGTTCAGGAAAAATGAGGGTCACTGTTTGGCTGTGGTGTAGGAAATGAGTAGGGAGGTGGGGAGACTGGAGAAGGGTCGTGGGCTGACAGCCAAGCCGTGGAGTCCATACTTTGTGCAGGAGGCATCCGCAGGTACTGAAGGGGGCTGAAGAGAGGGATCCCACGCAGGCGGCATGTTAGAAAGATTCATCCCACTGTGGCATGCAGGAGGGACTGGAGGAGAGAAGGACAGGAAGGGGAGACCAGTTAGGATGAGGAGGAGGATGAACATGATGAGGGTGGCAGGGAAGAGTAATGATGACACTCACTGTTTTAAGCGTTTTGCATCTGTTATCTCGTGAACTCTCCACAATGTTAGGATGAGGGGAGACTACTGTTTTCACCATTTTACAGACAATGAAACTAGGGAACAGAGAAGTTAAGTAACTTGTCCAGGGTCACCCAGCTCATAAGTGAAAGACCAGGGTGCTCTAACGTGTTCATATGGACCAAACACAACCAGGGCCTGAGCAAAAGTGGGGCAGTGGCACCAGAAAGGTGGAGGCAGATATGATATGGAATTGGAGGCCACCTGATTGTATGTGATGGCACAGCAGGGGGATTGGGAGAAGGAAAAGTGAAGAGAATCACCCAACTTATTGCCATAGGTCTCCAGGGACCAGTGGTAATATCATTGAAATAGGGCTGCCCAGAGGAGGAGCTGGTTTCTGGAAGAAGATGGAGCGTTGGTGTCAGCCGCCAGGGTCTCTGCTCTGAGCTGCTGCAGTCCCGCAGCAGCCTTCTCACTACTTTCCCTCCCTTCACCTGTTCCCTGACCATCCATTCTTTACACAGTGGCGATCTCTACATAATGGAAAGCAGATCACGTTCCCTGCTAAAATCCTTCAATGTTTTCACAGCTCACACATCTAAAAATCCAGGCTCCTTACTCCAGCCGACAAACCCTATGTGAAGTGGCTCCAGCCAGTCTCTCTGACACCATCTCCCAGCCGTTTGCCCTGGTCGGCCTCGCTTCAGTCTCCCTGGCTTTCCATTTGTTCCCCACACTCATGGAGCCCTGCCTACCTGCGAGCCACCGTGTGCCAGCCATTCTCTCCCTCTTCTCTGTGCTCCTGCTCCAGGCTCACAGGCTCTTGCTGAAATGCTTACTTGCAGCGAGGCCTGCCTGGGCTGGGTCCTCAGGCATGGCCCCTCTAGTTGCCATTTATCACATCTCCCAGTTTTATCAGTTACCACTAATGTAATCATATTTATGTGTACATGTATGGATTAGTTTCTTTTGCTGCTGAAACAAGTTACCACACACTTGGTGACCTGAAACAATAGAAACGTATTCTTTCACAGTTATGCAGACAGAAGTCTGAAAGGAGCATCACTGGGCCGAAATCAAGGAGTGGGTCGGGCCACACTCCCTGTGGAGGCTCCAGAGGAGAATCTGTTCTTGCCTCTTCCACCTTCTGGTGGTCGAGGGCATTCCTTGGCCTTTGGCTGTGTCACTCCAGTCGGCAAGGCCAGCACCTTCTCTCTGCTCTGTCTTCACATGGCCCTCTCCTCTTGGAGATGTGTGTCTGTGTCAAAATCTCTCTCTACTTCCCTCTTAGGAGAATACGTGTGATTGCATTTGGGGCCCACTTTAATAATCCAGAATAATCTCCCTATGCCAAGACCCTTAACTTATTCACATCTACAAAGACCCTCTTTCCATGCAAGGTGATATTTACAAGTTCCGGGAGTTAGGACCTGATATCTTTTGGGGGTCATTATCCAGCCTCCTACAATCTCTTTCTCCCTCCACTTGCCCAATGGAGGAAATCTGTTGCCTATAACCATGCCTGGAACATAGGGGATGCTCAGTTGTTACTTATTAAATGAGTAAATAAATTAATATAGCCAAGTGTACTTTATTCTAAAAAGTATTTTTCATTATATGTGCATAATTTAATAACAATACAGTGTACTGTTCTAACGTCTGTAACAATGAAATAGCTTTGATATGACAGTCATCTTGTATAAATGAAAACATGATTTAATGAAATGACATTTTATGAGCTTTAGGCAAAGCAAAGTGTGAATTATCTTGTTTAAATTAAATGGCTCTTTTGCGTTCAGTAGTAAGCATCACTAAATGCGTCTATCTTGCTAATACAGCGGCATCGTTATATTCTAAATTATACAATTTAATTACACGTAACTTGAAATTTAAACTGAAATCTTGTTGAGGTACCAGCATGACCTTTACATCCACACATTACTGTTTTTTCAGTGAGGTGACACTCAGAAAAATTTAGCAAAATCTTATATTTTCCATCAGCTAAATAAACCATAGGAAATGAACAAACCCAGTTCTAACTGTTGCTTTGCCACTTAGTGGTGCATAACCCTGGGCAAGATATTTGAGCATGCTAAGATTGCCAGTCCTCACTATAAAATGGAGCTCTTGAGAAGAATGAGATGAGTGAGATGAGTTAAGATAAGCCCCTAAAGTGTGCCTCTCGGCTGTCAGCCAATATCAGCACCCCCTTGCTTCGTCCTTTTCCACAACATGCCATGAAAAAAAAAATCTATTTTAGATCTGACAAATAACTCCTCAAACTCACACAAACGATATGTAAACATATTGCCCTAAAATATACACGCGGAATGGCATGAAGTGCTAACCCTTCCAGTGTGAGCTGTGCTTGCTTTCTTTTCCATCACACTGTGTGCTCAGAAACTGCCCCCAGCTGCGTTCTGGGATTCTGTGCCTCTGCAAGAGGGATTAGGGTAGAGGAATGAGACGGAGTGAAGTTGAGCGCTTTTTGGAGAGGGTGCTCTCCTTTGGGCATCCGATGGTTAACAGAGGCTTCACACCACAACTCAGGCTCTGTCACTGGAAAGCAGAGGGAAAGGAGCGGTTGCTATCAGAACTGTCCAAGGGATGGAGAGAAAAAGATAAGGGGCCTGAAGCATGGTCACGACCAGCTTTTCTTCAAGCAGAAGCAAACTACACACCAGGCGAGTTTTCTGGAACGTGAAATAAAGGCCGGGTTACCAACCTGAGGCTGAGCAGGCGTTGGTGCTGGAAGTCATAGAGTATGTGTCAAAGCAGCATGGAGCATTTCCTCATTTTCCCCTGTACTTCCCTTTTTTATGGGCTCACTATTTATTTCACAGAATCTGAGATTTGGAGGAGTCCCTAGAGATAATTTGGCTCAACCTCCTTCCCCAGGCAGAAATCTCCCTTGCGACATTCACGACAGATGGCCATCCTTTGTGGTGTTGCTTTTGTTATAATTTATTTTCTTTAGTAATCGGTTTTTATAGAACACTATTAAGTTAAGGAGTTTATTTTTCAAGTCCTCATTGAAATGCTTCTCTCTTTACTGTCTGTTTGTGGTCCCACATCAAATTAGACCCCGGGACTTTCTGCCCCCTGATGGCCCCAACTATTATTAGGGGCAGAAAAGGGGAAAGGATTTGACTTTTCAGGCAAGACTCCGAGGCAGGATTCAGTGCCAGAGAATGAGAAGAGAAGGGTAGGAATAATTGAAAAGAAATATCCTAGCTTGGGAAAGGTATTTCTGACCTTTAATGTTGTTTTTTCAAATAATGCCAGTAGAGATTTTCTCCTTACACGGGTAACCCAGGTTCAACGAAGAGTTAGAAATATCAAAAAAAGCACACAAAGAATAATAAAAATTTGAGGGTCCTGAGATTATACTGTTTCTTCAGTTTTCATATTCTGCTCTTTTCACATTATATTCATGCGCCACACAACGATGTTGCAGTTAATGATGGACCACATATATGATGGTGGTCCCATAAGATTAGTACCATATAGCCTAGGTGTGTAGTAGGCTATACCGTCTAGGTTTGCATAAGTACACTCTGTGATGTTTGCACAATGATGTGCAATGTGAAATCGCCTAATGACACATTTCTCAGAACATGTCCCCATTGTTAAGCAACGCATGACTGCATATTGTAGACAGTTTTCATGTCATTATATGTTCTTCTGCAACATAATTCCTAATTGTGCATCATATTTTATTGTATCTTCTATTGTACAGCTGCGGAATTATTTACTTAACTGGTCCCTTCTAGTTCCTCTCCCCTCTTGCCTCCTCATGCTAGTCAGGGAAGCTGCCTCTGGCACAAGCACTTCTTAATCTGCCTTGACTTTCATCCAGACACATAAATGCTTGTCCCAGTGCATTTGGATGGGATGATACAATTACAGTGTGTTTCCTGGGAGTAATCACGATGGTGCTGCGGAGTCCATCTTTAGGCTTTGTGTAGATGATGTGTTAATTACACTCTGTCAAGCCACAAACTTCTATTCCCCAAGCCTCCGGGTAAGAACAATCATTTATGTTTCATGCTACAAATGAGAATAAGTTTAAATGGTCCCTTTAAATCAGCCTTGGCTGCTAACTTTGGCTCCATTGACTTGCTACAGTCAAGGCTCAGGCCATGGCAGGGCCAGTGGTCTTGGCCTATATTGGATCAGAATGGGCTGCAGCAGAACTACTGGCCTCACATTCTGTGACAATCGACCCAGGCCAAAAGGCGGTACCAGGGCTCCCACTCCAGGATTAGGCAGTGCTGCTCACACATCTCTAGTTCCACCCCATCTGGCTCCCTGTTGTCCCTAATCCAGATGGGGCTTGTGCTGTGCTGTTATTGCTGATGAGAAATGGCAACAGGGCCTGGAAGCAGAACAAACACTGCAATGGGATTCCAAGGACACCTCCAGGACCTGAGGCTTTGAGAAGGATGTAAAGAGTCAGGGATTCTAAAGTTACAGAATCTTGAATCTGTCTAGAGCAGACTAGCTTATTCATTCGGGTTATTCGGCACCGTAAGGACACGCACACACACCCCCTCCCCGTTCCAACACACGGTCAATAAGACTCTACCTGCTGGTCTGATCTCTGGGTCCCCAGCTTTCTACCTTATTTGGTGCTAACCGAACAGCTGTCTTTAGGGGTGGCCTTAGTACATGGTCCTTGACCTTCTTGTCCTAATAACTTTCCCCTTCTCTTCACATGGATCCACACCCTGGATATTGTCACCATCTTACTTCATCTGACTTCCTCCCACATCGTGTGCTACAGATAACTGCTGACTTCTTTGAGGGTCCTTGGGTATCAGACTGAGTTTTCACATAAAAGAATGCCCTTCTCTGCTTGATGATGCACTTTGTCAGTTGGGCCTTAAAGAGTGCTGCTTGTGCTCTGGGTCTCATGATGGCACTGGCAATAACAGGCTTTACCATGTGGCTTTAGAGGCAGTAGACTTGGACATAGAAAAAATGATGACAACGGAAGACACATCTGTAGTAGCCCGTGGTAACTACTGATTTTGGCTGCCACTCTCTTTCTGCTAGTAACAGACTTTGCCTCCTAGATGCAGAAATGGGCATGTGACCCAGGCCCAGCTAATCATAGCGCCCCCTTTCCCTGAACACAGGGATCAGCCCAGGCATGGGTAGGGGACCCATGCAGAGTTAATCAGAGTCTGTCCCTGGATTTGTTTCCTGTGGCCATGTTCCATGCCATGTGGACAAGGAGAGAAAATGAAGTCAGCACATACGGAGGAGCAAAGACAGCAGAACTGAGACAGGAGGAAAGAGAAGTGTTGTGGAGGCACTGAGCGCTGATTCTGGTCCCTGAGGCCATGGTCCCCTCCACTGCTACTTCAATTACATGAAAGTCCTTAGCATATTTCTTAACAATGAGAGCTAATTATTCTCTGGTCTGGCATAAGCTAGTTTGTGACGGCCTCTGACACACATGGCCAAAATGGCCCTGACTACTGCACTTTCTGATGCCAGCAGGTGCCAGTTTGATTTGTAAATACAGATAAGACATTCCTCTAGGGACTTCTGGAAATAGCACGAGGACACTTTGAGGAAGACTAGTTTCCTGCAGGCAAGTAAGATGAGGTCTCCTGCCAAAATAATTTGGATTATAAAAGGGAAGTATGACCTTGTTTTGTAGTTATAGGCTGATGAGACCAGGAATATATAGGTTATACCCTTACAAATTCACACAAATATCTTGCCCAAACTGGCTCCTGGCTGGATCTTCCCCCACCTGCCCGGTGCTCCAGGATGTCAGACAAACTCAGACACATGTCTGAAACCTAGCCATAGACATCACTTGGGCTCCAGCTGGACACACCCTCTACTTCACCCAGCACTCTACAGAGAGAAGTTTCTAAGGGAGAATTATGAGGGTCTTTTTGTTTTTTGGGTTTTTTTTTTTCTGCTTTATCTCCCCAAATCCCCCCCATACATAGTTGTATATCTTAGTTGCAGGTCCTTCTAGTTGCGGCATGTGGGACGCTGCCTCAGCGTGGCCTGACGAGCGGTGCCATGTCCACGCTCAGGATCCAAACTGGTGAAACCCTGGGCCACCGCAGCGGAGCGTGAACTTAACCACTCGGCCATGGGGCCAGCCCCTGGGAGAATTATGAGGTTTGAATGGTCAGATAAATGTAGATGGAGGAGGTAGAGGAATAATCAAGGGTGACATCAAGATTGAAGGTTGAGGAGGCAGGTGTTTGGTGACGCCACGAACCTAGATTAAAAATTATTGAGAAAACAGGCATGTGGAAGAGATTGACTTATTAAACAGACTGTGCACGCAGGCCACTGGGATCCACTGTTTCTGCTGTTTCAACTGGTGCTTGGAAACACAGACCTAGAACTCAAGAGAGAGCTCCAGGCCAGCACGTAAGAACTCAATGTCACAAGCACGTAGATGGAATTGAAACTATGAGGATTGAATAAAATTACTTAAGAAGATGGTTGAATTAGTTTCCTAGGGCTACCATGATGAATTATCACAAACTGGGTGGCATAAGACAGCAGAAATTTATTCGTTCAGGAGGCTAGAAGTCTGTGCTGCCTCTGAAGGGTCTAGAGAAAAACTCTTCCTACCTTCTGATAGTTGCTGGCAATTGTTGGTGTTCCTCTGCTTGCAACTGCATCACACTGATCTCTGTCTCTGTTGTCAAGTGGCCTTCTTCCGTCTGTGTCTGTCTATCTTTGTGTGTCCTCTCTTTCTCTTATAAGGACACAATCATATCGTATTTAGGGCACACCCTAATCCAGTATGACCTCTTCTTAAACAGGCCCACCCCTCCTCAGCATCAACAGCTATTTGGAACTGAGGATAGAGAGAAGGCAAGAATGAAGCTTGAAGTGTTATAGAGTGAGTGGAAACTAAGAAATGTACTTGCCTGGGCCATGGTTGTGGCCCTGATTGTGGTTGTGTTATATTTTTCTGGCAACTCCAGCACATTGGGAATCTTGTTGGTTAGAATGTGGGCTTGGGTTTTTAGTTTAAAGTAAAGTTTTCAGGTAAGGTCAGCTCGGTCCCTAACCACCAGACATTGTGGAATAACCAAATTATTGCAGATTAAAGTGTCCCTCCAATGCAGTGACAGCCACTCTGACCCTCCTTGTGCGTGGGACACTCTTGGGCACACTATTTAAATGAACCCAATTTGGAAAGCTCACCTATCTGTACTGAATGTGATAGCTATCTTGCTCTGCCTTCACAGCCCTTATCTTCAAAGCCTTCAGCACTAGGCAAATGCCTTGATTTTTCCTTAAAAAGAAATCATCAGGATGTCTGACTCCATGCGGACCTTTGAATGTGTGATTTCATTATTCACAGTCCGCACTCCTCTTCTGGCTTTTGATCCGCAGTTTACAGACTATGTACATAAGGACGCTCTCCTTTCCATAAACTGATCTCTTTACCCTCTCAGCCCAGAATAACTTTCCATTTATTCCTCTGATAAAGCATGGATGCTGTGAGCCAGCATATATTAAATCTATCATTATACAAACACAGCACTAGACTTCTATCCAGCCCAGATCAGCAACCAGATCACTGTCGGTGCTCCTCAAGTGTTTGCTGATGATGAGCAGGGAAGGGGACCTGAGGAATCTTTGACGACCACCAAATCTGGAGAGGGAATCTCTGCTGAGAACTGTTCGCAGCCTGTCACCAGTCTTCCAATGCGATTACTAGCTTGCCAAGGTAGCTAAGAATCTCAGCCTTAACACACTAACAAGCATTTTAAAATGCACATCGAAACACCACTTAATTAAAATTCTTCAGTGGCTTCCACCTCTCTTCTGATGAAGACCCATCCCGTTAACGTGGCTTCTGAGGACACTGCCTCCCCAGCGTCGCCTTTCCCTACACTCTCTTCCCTTCTGCTCTCAGCCCTGCAGCCTGTCTTTCAAGTCTTCAGATGGGATGCTTTCCCTTTGGCTGCTTCCTCTGAGTTCAGCATTCTTCGTTCTTCCTTCTCCCTTACCTGGTCACCTCCTGCTTATCCTTCTCTCGTCATCTCAATTATCACTTTCTCAGGGAAGCTCTTCCTGACCTATTCCATGTCCCACCTTCCTACTCACCCATGATCCCTAGGCTGGGTCAGAGTCCCTTATCTGCTTTCGCAGAACCTCTACCGAGTCAAGATAGGCTGGATACGTGAGCACAGCAGGCACCACCAAAATCTCAGGGGTGGACGATTGAGGATCCACTGAGCTTGAGACACTCACCCTCCAAGGTTCAATGCCAAGTCTGTGAACCTGCCCTCTCTTGGGAGCTCAACTAACTCTCTTGGGAACTCCTAAGTGTGTGTGTGTGTGTGTGTATCTCCTTTATGGCTCTGTATAGTTCATGTAACACAATTATTTGTTAGATATAGACACCCAAGTCTTACCCATTATCCATATGTCTAGATTGTAAGCTCTTTGAGAGCAGGAAGATATTGTGTCTGTTTTGCCTTGAGTCCCACACAGTGCTGAATCCTACGTTACAGATAGCAGGTGCTCTATGAAGTTTATTGAATTAAATCACATAAAATGATTATTGAAAGTACTTTATTTTCTCATGTATTTCTGAGAAATGTAAGAATCTTTGTCTCCTCCCATCAACAATGTTTTTACAAAACGTCCTTTCCATTGGGTCTGTTAATAACTTAACTCAAAAGCAAAGAAGTTTGTCTACATGTGTATGTCTGTGATACTTTTGATCCCATAAAGAGTCCATTGCATTCAGTTCAATTCAATTCCGTAAGTGTTAATTCAGAGCCTATGATGTCCAAGGCCCATTGTGTGGCAATGGAATGCTTCATTTCAGTGGGATAATTTGGAATGAAAAAAATCTCGGAACAAGTTTGGGCTCCCAAGTCTGACTTCAGCAGTCACATGTTTACAATATAGCTGTTCCTTCCTTCCTATCAAAACTTTGTTGGACACCTATTAGATATGGTGATGACAGCTCTGGATTTAGATATTTTGGAAGGAGTGAGACAAAAGAGGAGATCATGCTTGTCTTTGCTCATTTGGAAAGAAAAGTTCAGTAGATAAAGAACCTGGCAGCAGGAGACTTGTGGTTAATTCCCACCCCTGCTCTGTCACTAAGTAATAAAGTGAACTTAGGAAGTCACCTCCACATCTCTGGACCTCAGTTTTCCGTCTGTAAAATGAGAGTATCAGACTGAATGATGTCTAAAGAATACTAGGGATTGGAAAGTCATTGTCCCAGATGGCTCTCACCCGTCACTAGAGCTGCTTGGCAGGAAGCATAATACAGTGGTTTTCTTTGCACCTGTTGAGCCCTGTCCCTTCTCATGGGGCAAATGATGGACGAATCCAGCGGCAGACTTAGGTTAAATGGGAGATCCTCTGCCCATACCACGGGGCTGAGTCCTGCTGCCAGGCTTTGGCTACCTCCATCACCCATAAGGCTGGGAACACATCTCGAGGCCTGACACATTCTGTTGGATCTATTGCCCAGGACTGGATATTTTGTTAGAACTTTCAACTGAACGCAGGATTTGAAGTTCGACAACATGAGAGTGAATAGATGATATATTTCTTAACTAGTAAGTATGAAACTTTATGGAAATAAAGTTCACAATATTATCATTTTTATTTATTTCCCAATATTTTATATGATCTATATGAAGATATACTTAGTTTTTTAAACATTTGGATGAAGGTACATAGGTAACTGAAGTAACTGGAGACACTGTGGATACTTCTTTCAAAGAAGTCTGAGATTAGATCACTTAGCACACATTCAATTCCAGATAACTGACAACCCAACTAGCAATGACTGAAATCATAACAAGATGTCTGAGGGTGGGTGGTTCCAGGTATCAGGGCTTGGATTTGTGTCTCTGCCATTTTCTTGCCTTCTCAGTTACAAAATGGCTACCATATCTGCAGATGCCGAATTCTTTCATGACTATAACCACAGAAAGAAAGCAGGGGGGTAGAACAGATTTTTCCCTGTGTCCCTCTTTTCTTTTATTAGAAAGAGAAACACCTTCCCAGCAGCCTCCTCAGCAGACTTCCCCTTTATCTGAGCAGCAGAGGAGGTCGACTGAGAAAATAAACCATTGTTGGTGGCCAGCCCGGTGGTGCAGCGGTTAAGTTTGCATGTTCTGCTTCAGCAGCCTGGGGTTTTCTGGTTCGGATCCCAGGTGTGGACCTACGCACCACTCGTCAAGCTGTGCTGTGGCAGGCGTCCCATATATACAGTAGAGAAAGATGGGCACGAATGTGAGCTGAGGGCCAGTCTTCCTCAGCAAAAAGAGGATTGGTGGCAGATGTTAGCTCAGGGCTAATCTTCCTCAAAAAGAAAAGAAAAGAACCATTGTTGTTGTTTTCGGCCTCTACTGCAGAGAGTATATAAGGAACAAGAAGGTTGGGCATGTCTGTGGACAGCCTGCCAGAGTGTTTACCAGACTCCATCTCCTTGGCCTCTCACCATCGGTAGACATCGTTGCTCCCTGACAGCCGCTGCACGGGATCATCCAGTTACTGTAGCTAGCACCAAATCTCAGATCTTCAGATGATTTGTGATCTTCCCCATCCTTTCTCAGTGTAGATCTTGTGGTGCAGCAGCCCATAACTAAAAGACAATGTGTGCACTTGAAACAGTGATGCAGAAGGAAGAAGACACCTTCAATAAAACTTGCATTTGGAAAAAGAGATAATGGGAAACACACAATAGTCAAGGGTTTTTAGCAGATATCCCATCCTGTTGATCTGGAAAAATGGGAATGAGAGGATTCAATTCCTCCCTTAGCCTATCTGGCTGCCTGGGATACAAGGCAGGGCAAACCTTCAGACTATGATATAGATCTAACACCTGTGAAAGAAAATGGTGAAGGAAGCAGGATGAGGCAGGAAAAGTCTCAGGCTTCGACACAGATCTGACAGAGTCTTTGCTAACTCAATAGGGAGCTTCAGAGCAGAGAGCTCATTAGACGAGCTCCACATTGGGCAGAAACAAGAAGCCCCGTGTACTCCTGCTGGACTCGGTCATTGACCAGAGGCATCTAAGAAAGCATGCGGCTTCAGCTCTAAGGCTGAGCAGCATCCCAAAGGGGCCAACAGCTTGGAGGCTCCCGGCTAACACTCTCACTGCAGTTCTTTCTTGAAAGGAGTTTGGAGGGGGGCACCTCCATGGCTGCCATGGCCAAGGATCGGGTCGCCCAGCTTTGTCTGTCTCTTTTCTTTATTAGTTTAATGGTGGCTGCTATGAGGCCATTTGAAAGAAGAAGGTTGGGTGGGGAGGCCAATTTTGATCAGACCTTTGCCAGCAGGGCTTGTCCTCTTTGCCTGGCAAAGAAAGCTGAATGAGGGGAGTTGGGATCTTGGCTCTAATTCTGTCAGTCTTATCTCTTGCTATGTCTAACTTCCCTGCTTCTGACTCCAGCAAGTCTCTGAATTATGGAACTCTCAGTCAACTTAGATTGCTGGATACAGCAGAGAGCATCTCAGAAGAGTTCATTTTCTTCTTTCCCTGCTGACAGATCCTCTCTAACCTATGTTTATTTTTTTCTTGCAGGACCTTACCAAAAGCTGCAAGAAGTAGCCAACATAACCCAACATCCTAAATGTTTCTCACCATTTCCCTTAACACTATAGCCTCAGTAGGATTGTAATTTGAATCTCGAGGCATGGCATGCAAGAGTCTAAAACAAATGTCTTGCCACCACCTAATAAGTGTCACTATATCCCATCCTGTAAGAGAGATCCTCACTGCCCTCTGCCCTGCCACCTTGATTCAGCCATTCTGTATCTTCAGATATATTGTTCATGCTTCTCTATTTACTGCAACTAAATTAAAAAATAATATGTTTAGCTACAAATAACAGACAACCTGAATAACAAGGGCTTAACCAATAAATACATATTTATTTACTCAATAAGAAGTCTAAAGGTAAGTGGTTCCAGGGTAAGTTTGGCATTCTAATGGCATCAAGCCACCAGGTTATCATTGCATCCAGTTTTCAGCCGTCTCCTCATGGTCACAAGATGGCTGCCACAGCTCTAAGTACTATATCTGCACCTAACCATGTCCAAAAGACAGAAAGGAGGGTCATATAAAAGTGTTCTCCTTATATGCCTCTTTCCTCTGATCAGGGAGAAAAAATCCTTCCCAGAGGCCTCCCAGCATAGTTCTGTTAGCACTACCTTCAGTTGCAAAGGAGGCTTGGAACATGAGTCTCTAGCATTCTCACTTTTTTTTTCTTTTTTTTTTTTGAAGATTATCCCTGAGCTAACATCTGCTGCCAATCCTCCTCTTTTTTCTGAGGAAAAAAAGCCCTGAGCTAACATCCGTGTCCATCTTCCTCGACTTTTTATATGTGGACGCCTGCTACAGCATGGCTTGATAAGCAGCGTGTAGGTCTGCCACCGGGATCCGAACCAGTGAACCCCAGGCCAGTGAAGCAGAATGTGCAAACTTAACCACAGCACCACCAGGCTGGCCCTTAGCATTCTTACTCTTTATAGTGGGAGGAGGCAAAAGGGAAGGGGGATTTGGTGTATACCAGACAGCAGTGTTTGCCGTGGGATCATGCCTATTGATCTTAGTCCTTCAACCTCCAACTTGGAAATGGATAAACCATCTGTTTTCCCTTCCTTGGGAGTAGCAAGTTATGAATAAATTATGCTGCCAGAGCCTAGAGAGTCCTTAAAACAAGTGCTGTCAATCCAGGGCCCTCATTTCATTAAACCTATATTAGGCTCTATTGCTCATTTGATGGCATCTGATTGTTCCCAGGATAGGAGATATTGACAGGAGAGGAGAAAGGGAGAAAATTACCTCAAATCTACTCTACCACCCCCCTTCTCCCCAGTGCTGAATAATCATGAGACTCCCAGGTCCTCCACTAATTTCTGGGTACCCAGTGAGCCAAGGCTACAGGTTCAGGGCAGGGAGATTAATATGTTCCAGAAACCTCTGTGCGGGAGTCCTGGAAAAGGCCAATGGAGAGAGGATACATTATCAATGGAGCAAATTTAGGCACCAATGAGGAAGCTGGAAGTACTGGGGAGACCTGTGCCTTCAAATGCCCCAAAAAGGACTCCTTCGTAAGGCTGCCGATCTGCCTTCCTGCCTACAACACAGTTCTCATCTCACTATAATTTCATCTTCCCACTTTTCTTAATCTCAGGACTTTTAAAAGGTTTTAAGAAAATTTCCTTTCATTTCCAGAAGACATTTCCTGTGGAAGCAGGCCTGGCTGATGTCTGATTGTGGACCCACAGGTCTAAATCAGAAAGCTTGCACATGCAGGAGGCTGAGCAAGGCAGGGGGACTTGAAGAATCAGATGCAGCATGTAATCATTATTGTTGCTTCTGGTCTGAGCCCTTTAAGTCAGCCCAGCCTCCCTATGCCAGAGGGCTGGGAGCGCAAACACAGACAACAGCTGGTACCTCTGCATCCCCAAACATCTCACCTACAACTCTTGTCTTCCTCGTCCCTCCTTGGACCCTCATTGCTCTGCTGACCTGGCTCTACTGTATCTCTCTGACACAGTTTGTTTCTTGCTCCCTGGTGCTGGGGGCACACACAGAGACCCCCACTGACTTCCCCGGGCTCCTAGGGACCCCTACTGCTGTGGCTGGACCACTCAGGTTTCCCAAGTCCATCATTCCAGGCCAAGAAAAGGGATGCTAATTGTGAACACTTCCTGAATCTTGGAGGTTAGGCTAACCTTGAACTGGCTTCCTGGGAGTTTTCTGGATGTGGCCTGCACATTTCCTAGACTGTGGTCACTTCCTCTGCTTCCCCCTCATGCTCTGGCCAGTGCTGGTCTGGCTCCCAGAAAATGGAATGATGCATGCTGTTCACATCAAGGCCATCCCCATGGGCTCTCACCTCTATGGGCTGCTGGGGCTTGTTGGTGAACACCGACCTGACATCTGGTTTCTACGAGTACCAGGAGACTCTCAATACCATCAGAACTTGGCCCAGCTTGAATCCATTAGTTTGAAAACTGTTAATCACAGGGAATTTGCAGCCCACATGTCAGCTGGGATCCTTGTGACTTTTGAGATTCAAATGACATTAGCTTCAGAGCACAGTGAACAAAAAATATGGGCTCTAGAGTCCATCTGCCCAGATCCCATATCTGGGTACTATTTACCCAGTGTGTGATCTTGTGCAGGTGACTTAACGTCTCTGATTCTTTGTCTGTAAAGTAGCCATAACAATGCCTTTATGAATTTGGGGTGATGATTCAATGAACTACGTCAAGTAAAGCATTAAGAACAGGGCCACACACACAGTGTTACCATTAATTTTGCCCCATGAAGAGGAAAGACCTCGTGAGTGAGTTTATATTTCTTCTAGTAATTAGTGGCTCTTAATTTCTGCCGCAGCTAAAAGAGGCCAGTTTTAGGGACCATCTTGCCATCTCACGCTCTCAGATTCTTTTCTACACTGCTACCCCATGCTCAGTGCCACCTGATTTCTTCACTCCCCCAAATACGTCTGATCTGTAAGGTTGGGTATGCAGAGGGCTTCCTGAAGTTTTGGGGCAATGAGAAGGATTAATAATGCAGCCCTTCACAATTTAGTTTCGAATATAAGATGTCTGGTTCTTAAAAGTTCTTTGAACTCCGCAGGCTCCTTCCTCCAGCCATCTCCCCATCTCTCTTTTCTGATGCCCCTCTCTGTACCTTTGTTTATTTCACTGTCTCCTTAGGGCAAAGTCCTTAGGGCTCTACTTTCTGCACCAAAATTCCCAGTAAGATATTGTCTTGAACCAAGATAGTTCTCTTGTCCTAAGAAGAACTCAAGTTGCAGCTTTTTAAACTACAAAAATTCCCCTCTTTATATGTTGATGATGATAACTAATTGTGACAAGAAAGGATTTAAATGGGCACAAATAATAAAATGGCAACTAACAACTATCATTAGCATGTATTTTACAGTCTACAAAGCTCTTTCAAAATCTGTATTGTCTCATTTGAATGAATTTCCTTTTCTGTTTGTGCCTGGAGGGTTTACAAATAAGGGTCTCATACCATAGGAGGGACACACACAAGCACATAGTTGCCTGGTTTGTGTGAGCTCTCTGCTGCTCACATAAAGCTCATGAGGGACAAGGGATCAATCCATAGACAGAGTCATTGGTGCAGTGTCATCGATCTCAAGTCCTGGCTGGAAACCCCTGACACCATGGGCCCCCATGAGGAGCTATTACAGTCTTGCTTTCTTGGTGGATACACTTATTGAGTTTCTAAAAATTCAAAGAACGGATGGGCTCATCTTCCTCTGGGATTATTAGGTCATTTCTCAGCATGTCTAAAGCCTGAACAAGAGCAAGGCCCTAATGAATCACACTCAGCATCCACAGTTCAAGCAGGAGAAATCTGAATTTTGAACAATGATTTAAGTACTTCAGCACACAGCCTTTCATCTTTAAGGACTAATTCACAGTGTGCATTTTATGCATCTTTATAGGATCATGTTGCCATTCCCGGACCCTTACTTCTTAGCAAATGGGAGTGGAGTGACACTTATAAGTGAATGCATTCAGTGGAAGAGCTTGCCTTGACACATATTTCATCGGGAGAGGCCGTAAATATTTCCCGCACATGTGTCTGTATATCTGCATGATGCTTCGTTTTGGAAAGCAACAATAACAACTGCATCATTAAGCAACAGAGAGGCCAATGTGTCAGCTGGCCTAGTGGGGCAGACAAATAAGGATTATCTTGTCAAGTCGTAAAATAGATTGTGCTTGGGTTCCAGCTGCCTGCTTGTTTCTGGGTTCTACAGTTCAAGGACTTGAATGTAACCTGTGGTTGTAACTTAGGGTGTCCCCATGACCTCAGGCAACTTTTGCCCATCAGGGTCCTTGCCATGACTGGGATAGGAAGTTGCTGGAAGCCCACAACTTGGACCAGTCATTGTCCAGGCCGTTTCAAAGTGTTCCTGAATAGCTATAGAAATGGAGCCCCCAGACCTGTCAGGCATGTCCAGAAGGCTCTTGGCCACTGTAGGGGAGGGGGGACTATTCCTCTGTCCTCTAGATTCTTCTGACTGGTCTAAGGATTAAATTGACATGAGATAGAATAACAAGAGAAAATCGAACAAAGTTTAATAATATGTATACATGGGAGAAACCCAGGAAAACTGAGTAACTCACCAAAATGGCTGAAGCTACACCTTAAATACCATCTTTAAAGATAAAGGAGGATGTTGGGAGTGGTGGTTTGGGACTTCAACGGGGAGGAAGACAATTCACATGGAGATGGAAAGGCAAGTGTTTGATAAACAAATGTTCGCTGGGCCATCTACAGACAATGTGACCTGAGACAGAACTTTGATAAAAATGGGCCTAGCAAGATTCTTCCTAGTCTACCAATACCCAGAGCAATCTATGGTGATCGCTCCTTCCTGGGATAGGCCTTCTGTCTTAAATTCTTTTAGGCAGTTAGAGGAAAGGTCAACGTTTATTTCTGAGATTTTGTTCTTAAAAATAATCAAGCCAAAGAGACACATTTTGGGGTGGCAAATTCTGATCCGCCACGCCACCATCATAGTTTTCAACACACTGTACTGAAACTGGCTTATGGCTTCTCAGTCTCCATCGTTAGATCAAAAACCCCAAGAAGGCAGGGACTTTATCCTATTTATCTCCATATATCCAGCATCTAACACAATGCCTGGCATATAGTAATTAATTAATAGGTTTGTTGATTGAATAAATAAATGGCCCTGTCCCAACAGGACAAAGGAATTCATTTTTTTCTGCACTGAATGATTCCCCTGTGACAATGCTCACCTTCTCTAATTTCCTTTGGATCACTTTTTGTCTCTTGCATTGCATGTAGGTAATGAAAATTCAGAACATTTACACTTTATTCACTCTCTCCCTCGACAGACGTGGCAATGAATAGAATTAAATAAAAGGTCAAAGGTAGGTATGATGGGTTGGCAGCATGGGAGAAGGGCTGCCTAAGCTGGTCCTGAGGCCAGGCTTGACAGGGATGTATGAGCACCTTCAGCTGCAAGTGGGCCTCATCACCTCCTAGGGGCAGGTTGAAATGTGGGCAGCTGTATTTGTCATGACTGGAGAGAACTAGCAGCCCTGAATGAGTGGGGTTCAAGGATGCGAAACACCCTGTAAGTGTTTACTTGGGTCAGTCCCTATGAGGAAGAATGTTCTGCCCAAATGCCATTAATGCCTGGATGGGAGTCATCTTTTACATTGTAAGGCAGTTTAATTTCAGGATGCGATCTTTCTTTCCTCCCTCCATCCCTTCGTATCCTTTCCTTCCTGCTTCCCTCCCTCCCTTCCTTCCTTCTCTTCTTCCTTCCAATACTTACTGAACATTTACTACAGAAAATGCATGATGAGGTTTATGAAGATGAATCAGCCACGGTCTTGACCTCAGTGAGCACCGTTATGCAAGGAAAGATATATGTGCTTAAAAAACAAGAGAACAGGGCAGAAAATAATAAGTGGAAGGCATTAAAGGTAAACTGTCATAGGAGATCAGAGAGAGAGATGTGCCTGATGTTTTCAATGAAATACATCTTATCAATCAATACCTGATCATGTTTTATAGAGCTTTACAGTTTACAAAGGCCTCTCCTGTAAATTTTCTGGCTGGTATTAATCCTCACAATGACCCTATAAAGGTACTTTTTTTGCCCTCAGATTTAATCCTCACTGGTTCTCTGCTCCACTGTGCATCTCCA
Source organism: Equus asinus (assembly GCF_041296235.1). Taxonomy (NCBI): domain Eukaryota; kingdom Metazoa; phylum Chordata; class Mammalia; order Perissodactyla; family Equidae; genus Equus; species Equus asinus. The sequence goes on along the minus strand of NC_091800.1, from coordinate 31,173,396 downwards.
GGGCCCTGACCCTGCAGGCCATACTTTGCTCCCTCATTAGCTGGCTTTCCCCTGGGTTTAGCTAATGGGAAGTGCTGGTCTGAAGCAGTCTTCTCTACTCACCCCTAAGCAGTGAGTGGCTGTTTCTCCTCTAGGGCTCCACCTCCCACCAGATAGGCCTTCTGAGCTTGGACTCCATAATTCTGCCTGCTTCTCCTTTTCCTGATGCTGCAAGTCTCTGGTTTACCTTAGCATCCCTTCTTGGGCCTCAGCCTCCATCACCTGAGTAAGCAATTCTTTGCATTAAATTCCCTTGGTTGTAAATATTTGAAGCGGATTATGTTTTCCTAATTAGATCCTCATTAGAAGGAAAGCATTATTCTTAACATTTAGAGATAAGGAGAGAGAAAGATTGAATGACTTTCCCAAGATCAACCAGGTGAATGAGGCAGAGCCCACGTCTGTCTCCTGACTCCAAATCCAGGCCTTTAGCCACTGCCTCGTGCTGCCTTCCATAGAGATAATAGCAGTGAAAAAATCATATAAAGACTTTTCCAAGAACATATGAAATATATATCAGGTTGGGTCTTTTTTCCCCCATGTGCTTTTAAATTTGAAAGAACTTTAAGCTTTTGTGATACGGCTTTTGTTTTGATTTGTTCTTGGAAAAAGTTAATATATTAGCTAGATTAGGGGAATGCCACACAAGTGCTTATGAATATTAGCTTGACATTTGACAAAGTCGCTCTGAGAGCCTGGTGGAATAATGTATGTTGGTACAGTCACATGGATTAGTGAATGATTGATGTAGGATAAAAAACAGTCCTCATGCTACTTTCTGCCATAATATTACTGCGATTTTCATGATCATCTCAGCTCGGAAGAATAAGAAAAGCAAAAATATTGAAAATGCTTTGGATTTAGAACAGTTTTTATAAATATATGAATCAGAGATGCATTTGTACACGTTACCATGCCCTGGCTGCAAGAATATTTTAATCTCTCAATGTTACTAAATTAATTACTACATATTACTAATCACTAAATTAATTGATTTAATAATAACAAAGCCCTGTTCTCTAGAAAGGCCTTACGAAGAAGGGCTGCATCTGAAGTCAGGGCCTTGGGGGATGTGGGCCAGAGGGGAGCTGGCTGGCCCGAGAAAGATGGACAGGAAGCAGGGCTCTGGGAGAAGGCTCAGTTTGGGGGGGCTGCGTTTTCAGAAGGCTCATTTGGGGCGGGGCAGTTTGTTCAGGTGATGCCGTGACTTGACTACCACTATTTCTCCTATGGAACAAGCAACTGAAAATAGGAGTCTAGAAGTGTCAGGTCATGGTCCATCATGGACCACGGATCACATCCATCTCCAGGCAAAGCTTTTCTGCCTTGAAAGCAAAGGAGGAATAGGAGGAAGCACATTTGGTGGTGCTAGTTCCTTCTTTGAACGTGAAACCCAATAAACAGCCTCTTTTGCCTTTTAAAGTGCATGAGATTGAATGCTAAATTATCAACGTATTTGAAGGGTTGGGTTTGGACCAGTTTACATGTAAATCCCAATGATTCTCAACTGTGGATCCTAGTGGACATTTCGAAAATTGTGGGGTCATTTTTGTTAGACACAATGACTAGGGGTAATTCAGTGCATGTCATGTCACTTGTTAGGACAGTTCCACATAACAAAGAATTACCCCAGAATTATCACACCTAGCCCTAGGTGGAATATGTGGTGGTCTGTTATGATTGTCCCCTTAAGACTGCAGAGGTGAGATTACATTCCTTCTGTGGCTGGGACTGGCATGTCCCCTGAAAAAGAAGGGCTTCCTAGATATCAATTTTTGGAGACGAGGTGATTTATCAGGAAAAATTCTCATAGTTCTTTGGGGCAAGGCATCTGAGAGTGTTTCTGCTTGGAAGAGATGTGGGACCACCTGCAGGAGAGAGTCAATATGAGATCATATTAGGTTTTGTTGCCTGGAGGGGTCAACAATTCTCAGAGAGAAACTTGTAAATTGGTGGAGTTACCACCAAATTTCTTAGGGCTGTGGAGGAAACAAGCTGGCCTCTTTCTTCTAACTCTACTGGTGAATAGCATCTTTTCCACGTTGTAGGTTGGTGGAAAGCATGCATCTCCCTTTGTGGGTGCATTTAAATGGCTGCAGCAGCCCCTGATGTCTGGGTGGTGATGGGACTGATGTAAATGAAGGAGCTCCCAAAAAAGGCAAAGCTTGAGGAGAAAAGAGTAAGGCTGCAAGATTCATTCACCCCTTCCCAACTGGGCAGTCCCTGCCATTGCTGCCTTTAGAAGACTGAGGTTGTTTTATACTGAGGAAGTCAGGCCTAGCTGCTCATCAACACCATTTCCTCTTCCTCAGCCCTTACGAGGAGTACATCTCACAGCAGTTAGTCTGAGGCCACATGACTTGTATGGCCCATAGGATGTGGGCAGAAGGGATGCATGCCACTTTCAGTCTTGGTCCCTAAAGTGTCCTGTGAGATTCTTAGCTCCTTCTCTTTGTTCCCTATCCATGTGCATGCTCGAGCCACTCTATGGGAACAGCCCAGTTCCCTGGGTAGTGCATAGAGGCAAACTGCCCAGGAGAGTCACCCACCCTACACTGGACTGAGACATAAATAAGAATTAAATTTCCGTTGTATTAAGTCGCTGAGATGTGAGGATTTATTTGTTACAACATCATAGCCTAGTTTATGTACAAAAACATTGAAAGAGCACCAGTCAGTGAATTGCTGCCAATTACCTGGAGAAAGGGGTTCAGTGGTATATGACAAGGCTCTGTTCTCTGTCTGTTAATGACCTGGACGAGGACACTGGTAGCATGCGGATCAGATTGGAAACTCATAGGAGACAGGAAGGGAAACCTGTGCACCTGATGGTAACATAGGAATCTAAAAATAACTAAAAAATTTAGAGTAATGGGCCAAAATAAAGATAAACTTCCATAGGGCTGAATGGAAACTCCTACACTTATATCAGAAAGCCGATCTAACAAGTAGAAAATGGATAATATGTGAGAAAGAACTTCAAGGGTTAACTTGACAGTAAGGTCAATGCGAGTTAATATGATGAGCATATACAACATAATCTTCAGCTATATTAACAGAAATACAGAATCTGAAACTGTAGATACTAATCCCATTCCATTTTACACTGATCAGACCCGTGCTCTGCTCTTCAGTCATCTCAGATTAAATTTTAGTAATAGCCCTAGAGAAAAATAGTCACCAGTACAGAGGGTATTAGTGGTAAGGGGAATGATTGAAGGAACTGGACATGTTTACTCCAGATAAAACTTACAGGGACCTTAATAACCATCTAAAAAATGTATTTTTGAGATATAATTTACATATCATAAAACTGACTCTTTTAAATTATACAATTCACTGATTTTTAGTATATTAACAATGTTTTATAAATATCACCATATCTCATTTCAGAATATTTGCATCACTCTAAAACAAACTCCATTCCTATTAGCAGTTACTCCCTATTTCCCCTTCCCTGTGGTCACTGGCAACCACTAATCTACTTTATGCCTCTATGTATTTGTCTATTCTGGACATTTTATGTAAATAAATATAATAGGTGGCATTAGGTATCTGACTTCTATCACTTAGCAAAATGTTTAAAAAATTCATCCATTTTTGTAGGATGTATCAATACTTCATTCCTTTTTTATGGCTCCATAATATTCCATTGTATGGATATGCCACACTTTGTTTATCCATTCATCAATTAATGTGCATTTAGATTGTGTCCACCTTTTAGCTATTAGGGATAATGTTTCTATGAACGTTATCTACAACTTTTTTTTTTTTAAAGATTTTATTTTTTTCCTTTTTCTCCCCAAAGCCCCCCAGTACATAGTTGTATATTCTTTGTTGTGGGTCCTTCTAGTTGTGGCATGTGGGACGCTGCCTCAGCGTGGTTTGATGAGCAGTGCCATGTCCACGCCCAGGATTCGAACCAACGAAACACTGGGCCGCCTGCAGCGGAGCGCGTGAACTTAACCACTCGGCCACGGGGCCAGCCCCTATCTACAACTTTTTTATATGACACTTGTTTTCAGTTCTTTTGGGTACATGCTGGGAATGGAAGTGCTGGGTCATATGGCAACTGTGTTTAACGTTTTGAGGAACTGCCAAATTGCTTTCCAAAGCAGCCGCACTGTTTTACATTCTTAGCAGCAATGACGAGGGTTCCAATTTCTCCATAACTGACGAATACTTGCATTGTCCATGTTTGTTTGTTTTTTTATTATAGCCATCCTAGTGAGTGTTAAGTAGAATCTCACTCTGACTCAATTTGCATTTTCCTAAGGATTGATGATGTTGAGCATCTTTACATGTGCTTAGTAGTCATTTGTCTATCTCCTTTGGAGAAATGTCTATTCAGATCGTTTTTAATTTTTAAACTGGGATACTTGTCTTTTTTTGTTGACTTGTAATGATTCTTTCTGGATACCAGACTCTGGTCAGACACACAATTTGCAAATATTCTACCCCATCTTGTGAATTCACTTTGCAATTTCTTGACAGCGTCCAATGATGCACATAAGTTTTTAATTTTGATAAAATTCACTGTATTATTTTCCTTTGGTTGCTTGTGTGTAGGGGTCACATGTAGGAAATTATTGCCTAACCCAAGGTCATAAAGATTGAACCTAGGTTTTCTTCACTTACACCTAGGCCTTTGATCTATTTTGAGTAAATTTACATTGGAGTAAATTTATTTTCCATAAAAATATCGTGTGTGGTAGAGGTCCAACTCCATCCTTTTGCATGTGTATGTTCAGTTTTCCCAGCACCATTTCTTGAAAAGACTGTTTTTTTCCCAGTGAATAGTCTTGGTACCCTTGTCCAAAATCAATTGAGCATAAATGTGTAGATGTATTTCTGGACTTTCAGTTGGATTCCATTGATTTATATGTCTGTCTTTATAATGGTACTATACTTTTTTGACTTTGTAGTAAGTTTTGAATTCTGGAAGTGTGAATATTCCAACTTTTTCAAGATTGTTTTGGCTATTCTGGGTCTGCTGAATTTCCATATAAACTTTAGGATCAGCTTGTCAATTTCTATAAAGAAGAAAAAGCCAGCTGGGATAATGATAGGTCTGGCATTGAATCTGTCCATCAATCTGGGAAATATTGCCCTCTTAACAATATTAAAACTTCCAATCTATGAGCATAAGGTGTCTTTCCACTTGTTTAGGTCTTCTTTAATTTCTTTTGATGATATTTTATAGTTTTTAGTGTACAAGACTTGTATTTGTTTTGTTAAATTTAAACCTAAGTATTTTATTCTTTTTTTATACTATTGTAAATGGAATTATTTTCTTAGCATCATTTTCAGATTGTTCATTGCTGGTATATAGAAATACAACTGACTTTTGTATATTTATTTGGTATCCTACTACTTTGCCAAAATAGTTTATTGGCTCTAATAGTTTTTTTTGTGTGGATGCCTTAGGACTTTTCTATATAAAAGATGTCATCTGAAAATAGAGATAGTTTACTTCTTGCTTTTCAAGCCAAATGATTTTTCTTTTTCTTTTTCTTTTTTTTTTTTTTGCCTACTTGCTCTGTTTGAATGTCACTATCAATGTTGAATAGACGTAGTGAGATTAGACACCCTTGTCTTATTCCTGATTGTAGGGGCGATGCTATCAGTCTTTCCCTATTAAGTATGATGTTAGCTGTGGGTTTTTCCCCCCCAGCTTTACTGAAGTGTAATTGACAAATAAAAACTGTATATATTTAAAGTATACATTGTGACATTTTGATATACATATACATTGTGAAAGGATTACCACAATCAAGCTAATTAGCATACCCATCACCTAACACTGTTACTTTTCTTTTTTTGTGTGATGAGAACACTTAAGATCTACTCTGTGAGCAGATTTCAATTATACAATACAGTATTAGTAACTGTAGTCACCATGCTGTATATTAGCTCTCCAAAACTTATTCATCTTGCATAACTGAACTTTGTACCCTTTCACCAACATCTCCCCATTTTCCCCATTCCTCAGACTCTGGCAACCACCATACTGCTCTGCTTTTATCAGTTTGGCTTTTTTAGATTCCACATATAAATGAGATCATGCTATATTTGTCCTTTTGTGTCTGGCTTATTTCACTGAGCATAATGTCCTTCAGGTTCATCCATGTTGTCACAAAGGCAGGATTTTCTTTTCTTTTCTTTTCTTTTTTTTTGGTGAGGAAGATTCACTCTGAGCTAACATCTGCAGCAATCTTCCTCTTTTTTTCCCTTGAGGAAAAAACAATGAGCTAACATCTGTGCCAGTCTATCTCTACTTTGTATGTGGATCACTGCCACAGCATGGTTTGATGATCAGTGTAGGTCCGTGCCTGGGATCTGAACCTGTGAACCCAGGCTGCCAAAGCCAAGCATGCCAGACTTAACCACTACACCGCAGGGCTGGCCCCAGGATTTCCTTCTTTTTTATGGCTGAATAACATTCCATGTTATATTTATATAATCACATTTTCTTTGTCTATTCATCTGTCAACAGACATTCAGTTCGTCTCCAAATCTTGGCTACTCTGAATAATGCTGCAATGAACATGGGAATGCAGAAGATATCACTTTGAGATAGTGATTTCATTTCCTTTGGATATATACCAAGAAGTGGGATTGCTGGATCATATGGTGGTTCTATTCTTAATTTTTCGAGGAACCTTCATGCTATTTTCCATAGTGGCTGCAATACTTTATATTCCCACTAACGGTGTACAAATGTTGCCTTTCCTCTACATCCTTACCAACACTTACCTTTTGTCTTTTTGATAATAGCCATTCTAACAAGTATGAGATGATATCTCCTTGTGGTTTTGATTGGCATTTCCCTGATGACTAGTGATGTTGAGCACGTTTTCACATACCTGATGTCCATTTGTGTATCTTCTTTTGAGAAATGTCTATTAATATCCTTTGCCTATTTTTTAATTAGCTTATTCTTTTTTTTGGTATTGAGTTTGAGTTCCTTATATATTTTGGACATTAACCCCTTATCAGATATATGATTTGCAAATATTTTCTCTAATTCTGTATGTTGTCTCTTCACTCTGTTGCTTGTTTCCTTTGCTGTGCAAAGCTTTTAAATTGATGCAATCCCACTTGTTTGTTTTTGCTTTTGTTTCTTCTGCTTTTGGGGTAATATCCAAAAAATCATTGCCCAGACTAATGTCAAGAAGCTTTTTTTCTAGGTTTTATTCTAGTACTTTTACAATTTCAGGTCTTACAGTTAAGTCTTTAATTCATTTTAAATTGACTTTTGTATATAGTGTGAGATAAGGGTTTGATTTCATTCTTCTTTATGTTGATATCCAGTTTTCCCAACACCATTTATTGAAGGCATTATCCTATCTCCATTGTGTGTTCCTGGCACCCTTGTCAAGGATCAGATGCCCATAAAGGAATTGATTTATTTCTGGGCTTTCTATTCTGTTTCATTGGTCTATATGTCTGTTTTTATGTCAGTACCATACTGTTTTGATTACTGTAGCTTTTGCATATTTTATAATCTATTTTGAAATCAGGAAGTGTGGTGCCTCCAGCTTTATTCTTCTTGCCTCAAGATTCCTTTAGCTATTTGGGGTCTTTTATAGTTCTATACACATTTTTTCTATTTCTGTAAAAAATGCAACTTGAATTTTGATAGATATTGCATTGAATCTGTAGATCACTTGGGGTAGTGTGGACATTTTAACAATATTAATTCATCCAATCCATGAATATGGGATATCTTTCCACTTATTTGTGTCTTCTCTGATTTCTTTCATCAGTGTTTTATAGTTTTCAGTGTATAGGTGTTTCATCTCCTGGTTAAATTTATTCCTAAGTATTTTATTCTTTTTTATGTTATTGTGAATGGGATTATTTTCTGTATTTCTTTTTTGAATAGTTTGTTGTTAATAGATAGCAATGCAGCTGATTTTTGTATGTGAAGTTTGTGTCTAGCAACTTTACTAAATTTGTTTATTAGTTCTACTGGTGTTTTGGTGAAGTTTTTAGGGTTTCATATATATAAGATCATGTCAACAACAAACAGGAACAATTTTACTTCTTCCCTTCTAATTTATATGCTTTTTATTTCTTTTTCTTGACTAATTACTTTGGCCGGTACTTCCAGTAGTGTGTTGAATAAAAGTGGTGGAAGTGGGCACCCTTGTCTTGTTCCCAATTTTAGAGGAAAAGCTTTTAGTTTTTCACTGTAGACTATGATGTTAACTGCAGGCCCATTATATATGGCCTTTATTATGTTGAGGTACATTTCTTCTACATCTAATTTGTTGAAAGTTTTTATCATGAAAGTGCATTGAATTTTGTGCAATGCTCTTTCTGCATCTATTGAGATGATAAGATTTTTATCCTTCATTCTGTTAATGTGGTGTGTCACATTTATTGATTTGTGTATGTTGAACCATCCTAGCACCCCAGGGATAGCTCCCACTTCATCATGGTGTATAATTCCATTAATGTATTGTTGAATTGGGTTTGATAGTATTTTGCTGAGGATTTTTGAATCTGTACATTAGGGATGTTGGCCTATAATTTTCTTTTCTTGTCTGGTTTTGATACCAGGGTAATGCTGGCCTTGCAAAATGAGTTTGGGAGTGTTCTCTCCTCTTCAACTTTTTGGAAGCGTTTGAGAAGGATTGGTGTTAATCCTTCTTTAAACATTTGGTAGAATTCACCACTGAAGCCATCTGGCTATAAGTTTTCTATCTTGGGAGGTTTTTGATTACTCATTCAATCTCCTTACTCATTATTGATCGTTCAGATGTTCTATTTCTTCATGATTTGGTCTTGGTAGGTTGTATGTTTGTTTCTAAGAATTTACTCATTTCTTCTAGGTTATCCAATTTGTTGGTGTATAATTGTTCATCCCAGTCTCTTATGATTCTTTGTATTTGTATCACTTGTAATGTCTCCTCTTTCATTTATAATTTTATTTGAGTATTCTCTTTTTTTCTTGGCTAGCATAGCTAAAGTTTTGCCAATTATGTTTATCTTTTCAAAAAACCAACTCTGAATTTCGTTGATCTTTTGTATTGTTTTGCTAGTCTCTATTTCATTTATTTCTGCTCTAATCTTTATTATTTCCTTCTTTCTGCTAACATTGGGCTTAGTTTATTCTTTTTTTCTCTAGTTCCTTGAGATGTGAAGTTAGCTTGTTTCTTTGAGATCTTTCTTTTTTATTAACAGTGTTTACTGCTATAAACTTCACTCATAAAACTGCATCCCATAAGTTTTGGTATGTTGTGTTTCCATTTTCATTTGTCTCAAGGTATTTTTTTGATTTCTATTTGATTGCTTCTTTGATCCATTGATTATTCAAAAGTGTATATATACATATTTTTTTGAGGAAGATTAGCCCTGAGCTAACTACTGCCAGTCCTCCTCTTTTTGCTGAGGAAGCCTGGCCCTGAGTAACTTCCGTGCCCATCTTCCTCTACTTTATATGTGGGACACCTACCACAGCATGGCTTTTGCCAAGTGGTGCCATGTCTGCACCTGGGATCTGAACTGGCGAACCCCAGGCCACCAAGAAGTGGAACGTGCGAACTTAACTGCTGCGCCACCGGGCAAGCCCCAAAAGTGTATTTTTAAGTTTCCACATGTTTGTGAATTTTCCCATTTTCCTCCTGTTATTGATTTCTAGTTTCCTTCTGGTCAGAAAAGATATGTTTTTAATTTTCTTCAATTTGTTAAGACTTGTTTTGTGGCCTAACACATGTTCTATCCTGGAGAATGTTCCATGAGTGCTCCAGAAGAGTACGTAATCTGTTGCTGTTGGATGGAATAGTCTGTATATGCCTGTTAAGTCTATTTGGTTACAGTGTTATTCAAGTCCATTGTTTTCTTACTGACTTTTTGTCTGGATGATCTATCCATTGTTGAAAGTTGGGTATTGAAGTCCCCTACTATTATGGTATTGCTGTCTATTTCTCACTTCAGTTCTGTTAATATTTGCTTTAAATATTTAGGTGCTTAATGTTGGGGGCATATATATTTATAATTGTTATATTCTCATGGTGAATTGATCCCTTTATCATTATAGAACAACCTTCATTGTCTCTTGTTACAGTCTTTGTCTTAAAGTCTGCTATAAGTAGAGCTACCCCTGCTTTCTTTTGGTTACATGAAATACCTTTTTCCATCCCTTCACATTTATCCCGGGTGTGTGCTTAAAGCTAAAGTGAGTCTTTCATAAGCAGCATGTTGGTAGATCTTGTTTTTTAATCCATTGGGCCACTCTATGACTTTAGATTGGCATTCTTAATATATGTACATTTAAAGTAGTTATTGATGGGTGAGGATTTATGATTGCCATTTGGTTCATTGTTTTCTGACTATTTTGTAGTTCCTTTCTTCCCCTCTTGCTGTCTTCCTTTGTAATTTGATGATTGTTTTCTTTGTGGTTACCATGAAGCTTACATAAAATATCATATTTAAGATGTTATGAGTCTGTTTTAAGCTGATAACTTCAATTACATACAAAAACTCTGTATTTTTACTTCTTCCCTCCCACATTTTATGTTATTGATGTCATAATTTACATATTTTTGTATTTTGTATCCATTAAATTATTCTAGCTATAGTTATTTTTAATAATTTTGTCTTTTAACTTATAGATTAAACAGTGATTTATAAGACATATCAATCATTTTTGAACTGTAGAAAATCAAAGATAAAGAAAAAATCCTGAAAGAAGCCAGAGGAAAAAATACCTTACTGATAGAGGAACAAAGACAAGAATTACATCTGACTTCTCCTCAGAAACCATGCAAGCAAGAAGCAAGTGGAGTGAAATATTTAAAGTGTTGAGAGAAAAACAACAACAACCAAGAATTTCCTACCCTGCAAAATTATTCTCCAAAAGTGAGTGAGAAATAAAGACTTTCATACACTAATAAAAGTTAAAGGACCTTATTGCCAGTAGATCTGCCTTCATGTCAAAGTTAGCTTGTTCTTGTTGCTATTTGTTGTCAATGTTATTTGTGTATTTGTTTCATGAGTTTTCTGAACTAATTTTGCAAAGTCTGTATTTTTTGTTATGTGCAGCCACTGAAGTCTCTGCTCAGTTAGCTTAGTGGTCAGCTAAATGGTGCTGGGGAAGTAAGATACACACGTAGAAAATAAGACTTTACTCTTACTCACCCTCCATACAAAAGTCAATTTCCTATGGATTATAGATCTAAATGTTAAAAATAACATGATACAGTTTCTAAAACATTGGACGGCATCTACACGATCTTAGAGCAGACAAGTATTCTTAGAACAGTAAATAAAGGTACTAACTTACAAAAATTGATGTCAACTTATTTTACCACATTCAAGAATAAAAGAAAAATATGATTATCTCAACAGAGGTAGAAATTCAACATCCTCTCATGAAAAAAACAAGCTCTTTGCTAACAAAGAATAGAAATGAGTAGTTATCATAGATCAAGTATGCTTATATGTGCAGACTCTAAACTCTCTTATATCTCTAGACTCTCTATTCTATTCCATTGGCTTATTTGTGTATCCTAGCTCCAATTCCACACTGTCTTAATTTCTAGAATTTGATATCCAATAGAGTAGGCACTCTAATATTTTCACTCTTCAAGATTGTATTCATTTTTGATCTTTTGTATTTCTGTTTAACATTCAGAATCACTTTTGTCAATTTCCACAATAAAAACAGCAAAAACCTGTTGGGATTTTGTTTTGGATTGTGCAGGTGAAGAAGACAATTTCCTCAACCCACTCTGGGTCCTTCTGGCCAGAAAATGAATTAAATTCATGTGAGACAGAATAACAGGAGAAAATTAAACAAAGCTTTATAACATGTATACATGGGAGAGGCTCAGGCAAACTGAACAACTCACCAAAAGGGCTGAAGCCACCACCTTAAATATCATCTTCAGCTAAAGACAAAGGGGGATGTTGGGGGTGGGGAGAGTCAGTTACGGGAGATTACCAGACAAGTACAGTAAACAAGAGTAAGGTTATTATGCAGATTTAAGTTCCTTGCCTTCTGCATTGATAAGAGTTTCTAAAGATAAGGTCATCCCCCCTTCTTCCTGGTACAGAGAGGGAGACACCTTTACAGATGGAGGGTTCCTTTACAAATGTAAACGTCTCTTAACAAAGGGTAAATAAATTCTACTTTTCAGAGTTCCTTTCCTGTCTGCAGTTTTTAAAAGTAACCAGCCCAAAATAATCCTTATGCCAAAGAGGCATATCTCAGCATGGCCAATTCCAGTTTCCCACAATTGTACTGGATTAATAAATCAGTTTAGGCAAACTGATGTCTTGACAATATGGAGTCTCACCATTTATTTCGATATTCTTTAATTTCCCTCAATAATATTTTATAGCTGTCTAGTAGAGGTCTTGCATGTCTTTTGTTAAATTTTTTCATAGATATTTTATGCTTTTGGATGTTATTACAAGTAGAATCTCTTTTAAAATTTTATTTTCCTTTTTTGTTGCTGGTATAAAGAAGCATGATTGATTAGTATATTAGTCAGGGTTCTTCAGACAAACAGAACCAATAGGATGTATATAAATACATATGAGGAGCTATATTTTAGGAATTGGCTCATGCTGTTATAGAGGCCAAGAAGTCCCTTGATCTGTTGTCTGTAAGCTGGAGAACCAGGAAAGCCAGTGGTACAATTCAGTCTGAGTCTGAAGGACTGAGAATCCAGATCTGATGGCATAAGTCCTGCTGTGAGTCCAAAAGCCTGAGAACCAGGAACACTGATGTCTGAGGGTAGGAGAAGATGGATGTCTCAGCTCAAACAGACAGGGCAAATTTGCCCTTTCTGTGTCTTTTGTTGTATAGAGGCCCTCAAAGGATTGCATGAGGCCGCCCTTATGGGTAAAAGAGATCTTTAAGCAGTCTGCTGATTCAAATGCTAATCTCTTTGGGAAACACCTTCACAGAAACATCCAGAAATAATGCTTTACCAGCTATTTTGGCATCCTTTAGTCTAGTCAAGCTGACGCAAAATTAACCATTACAATTGGTATATTTACCATGAAACCTGTAACCTTATAAATATGATTTTAAATTTTAATAGCTTGTATTTGTACTTTGGACTTTTTACATATGCAATCCTGCCTTCTGCAAGAAAAAGAAGAAGAAAGAAAAAGGTCGTTTTATTTCTTCCTCTCCAATCCTTACACATATATATATTTTCTGGCTTCATTGTACCGGCTAGAATATTTATTAAAATACGAGTATAAGTGGTGATAGCAAGCATCTTTGATCCGTTTTAAATCTCACGTCAAAATCTTTCAACAATTTACCATTAACTGTGATGACTTCTGCAGGTTCGGGTAGATAGTCTTTAATAGATAAAGGAGATTTCCTTCTATTCTTTGTTAACAAAGATGGGTTTTTTTTCCTGAAATGATGTTAAATTCCTGCATCTGTTGAGATGATCATATTTTATTTTTTATTATGTTAATGTATACAATGCATCGATTTTGTTGCTTCTCCCCTCCAGCTCTCAGTCACTTATTTCCATAACTCCTCAGCAGAAGCAGTATAAGAGGCTGTTACATCTTCATAACAGAGTAGGCATACTATACTTTGAGCATACGTGTTCAAAGAATTACAGAGCTACAATATATTCCACACTTAAAAAATGACAACCTCCCAACTTTGAAGTTGATTGTTAAACTACTAGCCTTTTATAATAAAACAGAAGTCCATACCAGAGGTTGCAAACAGATGACCAGCAGGGTAAATATGACCTGCAGTGGGTTTTGTCTGACCTACAGTGGTTTTAAACTTTCCTCTCCCTAATTTGTTGCTACAGATAGAAAGATTTTACACTTACATCTGTAATTTCTGCCTTCTCTTTAAAAAAAAAAAATGACAATGGGCCCGCACGCAACAATCTACTGGAGCATACAGACCCCTTTTGACAAAAGGCAAGGCATTTTTCTTTAATTTGACACAGACGTGTACCAACATACCAAATTTCTACTTCTAATTTTGCTGTACATTTTGTAATCTGAGTAAACTACTTGCCATTTTATGAAAATGTTGTTCAGTAAGTAAACAAACATAAAATATCTAAATTTTACACTGCTATCCAGTGCTGTAATAAAATAAACCAAAATAGAAAAAATAAATTAAAGGATGAGGGTGGGGGTTGGAGCTTAGACTTTAAGATTCCAAAGGAGGGCAGCCAGCCATGGCCTAGTGGTTAAGTTCATGCGTCTGCTTCAGTGGCCCAGGGTTTCCTGGTTCAGATCCTGGGCATAGACATGGCACCGCTCCTCAAGCCACACTGAGGCGGTGTCCCACATAGCACAACCAGAAGGACCTACAACTAGAATATACAACTATGTATTGCAGGGCTTTCGGGAGAAGGAGAGGGAAAAAAAGATTGGCAAAAGCTGTTAGCTCAGGTGCCAATCTTTAAAAGAAAAAAAAGATTTCAAAGCAAGCCAAACCATAGAAAGCAGTTTAGAAAATGTTATATGTGTACAACATAAGGTGGACCCTGAAGGTAACTTTAAGAAAATATCAGGGGGCCAGCCCAGTGGTACAGTAGTTAAGTACCCACCTTCCCCTTCGGCAGCCCGGGGTTCGCCAGTTCAGATCCCGGGTGCGGACATGGCACTGCTTGGCACACCATGCTGCGGTAGGTGTCCCACGTATAAAGTAGAGGAAGATGGGCATGGATGTTAGCTCAGGGCCAGTCTTCCTCAGCAAAAAGAGGAGGATTGGCAGCAGATGTTAGTTCAGTGTTAATCTTCCTCAAAAAAAAAAAAAATTAGAAAATATCAGCAATTTGTAAGGGAAACTGACAGACTGCAAAAGTGGTTTCCATTATCTTGCTAAACTGTAAAGATCTTACTTTTATATAAATTCAAAATGTTTAATGGAATGACCACTTCCCAGATAATTAAAACAATTTACATATTAAAACACTTATTTCTGTAGGATATATTCTACCATTTGAAGTAGAAATCAGACCCAAAGGACGTATTACTCAACAATGAACTGCCCGGAGGTATATCACCCATGATCAATTTGGTAAAACTCAGTTTACTACACCTGAGGTTCCACGCACAAAATGGACACTGCAGAATTTTTTTATTGGAGGAGGTGGGGAAAAAAAGCAGGATGAGTATAGGATCTGCAGTTTAAAATCAAAAAAATCTTTTCACTTACAAGTTTCATGTTTCAAGGTACTCTCCTGGTGCCATAAACAAGAGGATCCTCCGAAGCAGTATTAGAACCGGGTAATAAGTAAAAGTCATCCAATAAACTGCAGTCTAAAAGCCCCTTAAAAAAGGAGTTCATATGTTTATATTGTAGAATCCTAGACTCTTCTCTACATTACTGAGAAGTGAAAATAAATACATCTTTGAGGTAATATGGCAATCCACAGCTTTCTCAGGTCACACCGCCCCAGCCACCTCAGTACTGCAGGATGTCCATGGATTTGGGCAGCCAGCCCGTGAGGCCTCTCACAGCATCCTGAACCATCAAGGCTAACTTCAGGGTTGCTCTTAAGGATTGCAGGATGTTCACCGATTTCTGGGCGTCATTCAGTGCCCACTCTTCAAATCCCATAACTTGTATATTGTCCTGGTGGGTTGACCATTTTATCTTATGAAACGTCCTTGCTATCTCTGGTAATGCCTTTTTCCTCAGTGCTTACCTGTCTGATACTCAATGAGCAATAGCCGCTTTCTTTGATTAGCATTCAAATGGTCTATCTTTTCTATTCTTTACTTTCAATATATAAATGGGCTTATAGTTAATACCTACTTCTTATAAGCAGTGTATGGCTGGTGTTCATTGTTTTTAGTCTACAAATCTTTATATGTCAATGGAGTATATAGTATAGATATATATCTTTATTGATATATTTCAACAAAAGCTATTTTCCCACCTTCTATGTATCTTTTTCTAAACTTTATTGACTCCTTTGAATTAATTATTTCTTGTAATTCAAATTTTCCCTCTTAATATTTATATTCTTTTAAAAATTTTTTAGTGGTTATCTTAAATCCTTGACTTATTAACAAGTAAAATAAATTATGCTTTTACCCACCCCCCATACAATGTTAAGGGTTTGAACATACTTTAAATCCACTTACCTTCTCTACCAACTTATATATTATTGTCATGTATTTGGATTCTATATAAATTTTAAATCTTAAAAGATATTATTATTGTTGTTTCATAGAATCAATATTCTTTTACAATTACCCATATATTCATTAATTCTCTTGGTCTTTGTTACTTTTGGCATCTCTTTGCTTCATTAAGGGATTATCTTCCTTCAGCCTAAAGAACACTCTTCAACAATTTCTTTAGTGTGAATCTGCTGTGATGAATTCTCTCAATTTTACTTGATTGAAAATCTTTATTTTTTCTTCTTTTTTTTATAAGGAGAATTTCTCTTCCTGCTTTTATAATTTCCTCCTTGATTTTAGTTTCAGAAGTTTAAGTGTGGTGTTTCTAGGTGTGGCTTCCTTCTGTGGATCTTTCTTGTGGCTAATGGAACTTCTTGAGTCTATGATATAATATCCTTTGTTTTGGAACATTCATGGTCATTATTTTTCAAATTTGGAAATTCATAGTCATTATTTCTTCACATTGTTACTTTTGCTCTATTTTCTCCTCCTGAGACTCCAAGTATAGGTATGGTAGACTTTTCACCATATCCCATATAACTCTTGAAATTTTCCTGTATTTTCTATGTTTTTGTCCCTTTGGGTTCAGTCAGTTTATTTTATTTTGACCTATATTCCAGTTTACTAAATATCTCTTAAACTGTATCTAATCAGGTTTTGAATTTATCAATTGAGTTTTTTTATCAGCTTTATTGAGACATAATTCATATACCATACAATTCACCAATATAAAGTATACAATTCAGTGACTTAGTATATTCACATAGTTGTGCATCCATCACCACAATCATTTTTAGAACATTTTCATTACCCCCTAAAGAAACCCTGCACTCCTTAGCCATCACTTCCCAACCTCCTATGTCCTCTCACCCTAGGCAACTACTACTCTACTTTCTTTCCTATAAATTTGCCTGTTCTAGGCATTTCATATAAATGGAATCATACAATATGTGGTCTTTTATGGTTGGCTTATTTCACTTAGTATAATATTTTCAAAGTTCATCTATGTTGTACCACATATCAGTACTTGTTTTCTTTTTATTTCTAAATCATACATTGTGTAAATGTAACATTTTTTTTATCCATGCATCTGTTGATGGATGCTTGGGTTGTTTTGAGTTGTTCCTCTATTGAATTTAAATTTCATTTATTATATTTTTCAGTTCTAGGATGTTAATTTGATTCCTTTTTATATTTTCTAGTTCTCTTCTTCTTGTTAATTTCTTGAACATATTAATCCATCTATAATATCTACAATATCTGGATTTTTGTTGTGGTGGTTGCTTTTCTATTGTCTGTTTCTTATTTTTTCTCTCTCTCTAGTCTTATCTTCTTTTTTTTTTTTTTAAGATTTTATTTTTTCCTTTTTCTCCCCAAAGCCCCCCGGTACATAGTTGTGTATTCTTCATTGTGGGTTCCTCTAGTTGTGGCATGTGGGACGCTGCCTCAGCGTGGTCTGACGAGCATTCCCATGTCCGCGCCCAGGATTCGAACCGACGAAACACTGGGCCGCCTGCAGCGGAGCGCGCGAACTTAACCACTCGGCCACGGGGCCAGCCCCTCTAGTCTTATCTTCTTGTATACTTATTTTTTTATTGTCTCAGACATTTTGTGTGAAAAATGGTAGAGATAATTTATGGCTCTGGATTATATTATTTTCCTTCAGAGAGGATTTACTTTGCTTCTGGAAGGCATTTAGGCTAGGGAGCTGAGCAGCTTAATCCAATCAAGCTGGGTTTAAGTGTTTGTGAGGTGTGTTCTATTTCTGGTTCACCCTCTCGCCTTGGGCCTTTACCTCCCGATCCTGAAAGCCTAGGGTATTTACCAGAGTCCTTCCTCCTTGTTCATGCCCAACTTTTGACCTCTCAGTTTGAGACTGCTGAAAGCTCTGCTCTGTTTCTCAGACTCTCAGCTGCCACCTGCACTTTGAACATCAGTAATAGCCGTAAGTATAAAAGTGGCCCTAAATGCTGAGTTTACAGTTTTTGGTTTCTCTCTTCCATATCTTTGCCCCACAAATTTCATTTTCTTGGCAGGTCTCATGTCTTTAAAAATATTTCTTTTAATATATTTTATCTAGCTTTTCTAGTTACTCTTGTCTAGAAGGTTTTTCTAAATAATCTAGCCAGCCAGCGCTGGAAGCAGAAGTCTGCCCACAAATTTGTTAAGAATCAGTTCTCTCAAGAATCTGGTGAAGGAAGCATTCTTACACGTGGCTGATTAGAGTGTAATTTAGTACATTTCTCTAAAAAGTAGTGTGTCAATTAATTCTCAGCCTTAAACAAATTATGACCTTTGACCCAGCAATTCCAATTCTGTGAACAAATCAGAAAGAAAGTACTAAGGATGCAGAAAATAGATTTATATATAAGAATATTCAGTACAATATTTAATAGAGAAAATTGGTTGTAAACTAAATATTCAATGATCAGGACAATAATTAAATTGTGGTACATCTATAAGATAGAATAATATGTGGGGATTCAAAATCATGTTTTGAAGAGTATTTACTGATATAGGAAAATAAAATATATAAATAAAGGAGAAAATAGACTATTACACTTTTCATAGCATGATTCCAATTTTTAAAAAAGGTGTATCTTTAGGGATAAATGCTGGAAGGATGTAAAACAATTTTCAATGTACTTAACTCTGAGTGATAAAATTGAGGTTTTTTAAACAGATTCCCTTCCCTAGTTTTTTTTTTTTTGTAAAGATTGGCACCTGAGCTAACAACTGTTGCCAATCTTTTTTTTTCTGCTTCTCCCCAAATCCCCCCCAATACATAGTTGTATATTTTAGTTGTGGGTCTTTCTAGTTGTGATGTGGGACACTGCCTCAGCATGGCCTAATAAGTGGTGCCATGTCCATGCCCAAGATCCGAACTGGTGAAACCCTGGGCTGCCAGTGGAGAGCATGAACTTAACCACTCTGTCACGGGGCCGGCCCCCTCCCCTAGTTTTATTGACGTATAATTGACATATAGCATTGTGTAAGTTTAAGTTGTACAGCAAATGACTTGACTCTCATATTGTGAAATGATTACCACACGAAATTTAGTTAACATCCATTATCTCATATAGATACCAAAAAAAGAAAAAAAGATAGAAAGAAAGAGAAAACATCTTTTTTTCCTTGCAATAGTAGCTCTGAGGATCGACTCTCTTAACAACTTTTAAATATACCATACAGCGATGTGAACTATAGCCATCATGTTGTACCTTACATCTCAAGAGTTGTTGTGTATTTTATTTTCTTCTTTATATGTTGTTGTACTTTCAAAAATTTTTTGTATTAAGTTTATATATTTTTCTAATCAAGAAGAAGGGTCACAAATAAATAATCCTAAAGCTCACCTTTAATCCAGTGGATTATATAAACCATTCGTTTGACACAAAGTGTTTGGCAAGCTAGTGATTCTTTACATTTTTATAGATTTTGTTCCTGTATTTCACAGTAAGAAATTAAGACAAAGACTCTTGGAGGAAAGCATATGGGAGGTTGCTGGCGAGGTGATGCTGAGCATCCTTGGATGTTCTAGGGAGCGGTCTGCTCTATGCACCTAGTTGTCTTTTAAATGGTTGATGAAGGTTTCAGCTCTTGCAGCCGTGGTGGTCTTCAGTGTTTCATTAACTGAATCAATTCTTCTTTATCTACACACGTAGGATAGATTTTAAAAAGTCTTTTTCATTGTGAAAGAAATATATCCAACCAGATTGTATTAACTAAAAAATTTTGTTTTAAAAGCGTCTGAGTAGTAACAGGGGAATTCTCTTCTTGAAATTTCTAATTGGCTTTCATAAGAACCAATGTTTTTCCCCTGTTCTTGACACAGCAGGTCATTTGTGGAGGGATCTTATCTTCAAAAAGAAAGGTTGAAGGGGGCGGTTTGGTTACTTGACTGGTTACACAGCATCTCCACATGGGATGTTTTATGTCACATTCTTTTTTTTTTTTTTTTTAAAAGATTGGCACCTGAGCTAACATCTGTTGCCCATCTTTTTTTTTTTTTCTTATTCTTCTTCTCCCCAAAGCCCCTCAGTACATAGTCGTATATTCTAGTTATGGGTCCTTCTGGTTGTGCTATGTGGGACACTGCTTCAGCATGGCCTGATGAGTGGTGCCATGTCTGCGCTCAGGATCTGAACCAGTGAAACCCCAGGCTGCCGAAGCAGAGGGCATGAACTTAACCACTCGGCCATGAGACCAGCCCCTTCACTTTCTTGAATTAATATTTTACTGTCTTCTCATATCTGATGCCTTAGTCTATTTGGGCTGCTATAACAAAAATACCACAGACTGAGAGGCTTAAACAACAAAAATTTCTTTCTCACAGCTCTTGGGGCTGGAAGTCCAAGGTCAAGGTGCTGGCATCTCTGGCGTCTGGTGAGAACTTCCTTCCTGGTTCTTGGACAGCTGTCTTCTTGCTATAACTTCACATGGCAGAAGGGGCAAGGGAGGTCTCTTTTATAAGCTTCACCCTCATGACGTAATCACCTCCCAAAGGCCCCACCTCCTAATACCCTCACATTGGGGGTTAGGATTTTAACATATGAATTTTTTGGAGACACAAACATTCAGTCTATAGCATCTGAGTTCTGTTTTTTTTCAAATGTTGATGAATTAGTCTTTGCTCCACCCCATCACCCCTCTTTCATCCCTAGCTTAGTTTCAGAAAACTGGTGAACTTATTTTACGTATTGCTTCAGATATGGATGGTTTGGGAAGTTTCCAAAGTTTTTCATTGCTCATCTTGGCTAAAAATTTTCCTGATCTCCCCAGGACCCTGGATTCTGTCCTAATTCAATGAAAGGGCCTGTTTTCATATTTAAACTCTGGCCTGTAAGAGTAAGGCCTTGATACAGCTAGGGGGTCTACTACCCGAAACTGTCGCTGAAAAGCATATTTCAATTTCATTTAAGAGCTTTTTTTATGTGTATTTTCCCCCAAAGCACCTTAGCTGAAAATCAAATTTTACTTTAGACCTTTGTACAGACCAATATCTCTTTCTTGCTTCCTGTATACCAATAAAATTGTGTAGTTCAGTTTAACCTCAATCTGCCTGTGTTTAAAATATAAAGCTAAGGTTAACGGCTTTCACTGCTAGCTGCTACCTGGACATCTCAATTTCTAGATAAAATCCTTTACAGAGAAAGTTTTATTGGCCTCACAGCTCAACCCTACCATATATACCAGTTTATCCTATTAATCTTTAGCTGCAAAAATATCACAATCATTTATGAGCTAAAGTTTGTTTTAGCTTTTGGATTTTCTGAGCCTTTCCATGTTATTTCGGTTAGCTTGGTTGCTGGGGCTGCCTTTTCTCTCACCCTCACCCTTGTCCTTATTTCTAGGTTGGGGAGGAGACTCTCAGACTGCAAGGACAAAGAGGCTTGGGACTGGCCCCCTGCTGTAGCTGGCCGTCTCCTGCTGGTCCCTTGGCCTACCTCGGTATCTCAGTAGAAAAAGGGCGTGAGGCCTGCAGGGAAGGAGAGGGCCTCCCTGGCCATTTCTGGCTGGGCTCTAATCCATCCCCCTTTGTGGTCAGAGGGTCTCTCCTCTTAGCCTCAGAGGACTAACCTGGGCTGCCTTCTGTTGCTAGGTTAGAGATTGGGAGTTCTGTGTTTGGGTGGCTTTCCTCTTTGGGTGGGGGGGAAGCAAGATGCCCCCATCACTGTGTTGTTCTTCAGGTCCTGGGATTCCCAACCAGCCCACCTTCTTACTACCTGTTGCTCTCCTTTGATGCCTCTTGTGCCATTTCCAGGTTTTTAAACTGTGCTTAATGGGGAGGAGTCAGGAGAACCCATGTATGTTATCTTGTCCGAACCAGTTGTTTTTAGCTGTACAAACGGTTTCTTTTATTCATTCTTCTTTTCTTATTTATAAAATGGCAACTACATTCAGAGATTGTGTGTAGTTTTCATTCCAGGACTTGTTCTGTGCTCATATGCAAAAGCAGTGATTGGGTTGAAATGCTACAGAACCCATTAAATATTGCCTGGACCAGTTTTCCAAATGGGACTCAGGATGTCTTAGGACTGGGTTCCAGACTTCACATTCAACACTCAGACTTCAACATCATACTCAGACTAGCTGGGCAAAAATGCATAAGCCTGTTGGAATTAGGGGCTGGGGAACCAGTACCATGTACTTTCTGCCCTTTCATGGGAAACAGGGAAACAGGCTGACTGCTGAGTCAGGGATCTTTATTGCCTGGAAGATTTTGCCTCACCTGGGTTCTTGCCTCCCAACAGAAACTGGCTGTGTCTGGAATTTTATTTACCAAAGCAGGGATCTCGAGTTAATCCTGGACGTCACAACCACTGGGCTTCAGGAATGTCTAGTAGCACCTGGAGAACTGATAGAGCAGAACTAATAGCCTGAGGTGTCTCCTGGGAAAGAACTTAAGCCACATGCCCTATTGGAGTTCAAACACAGGCTTGTATTTTTCTTGCCTCTTCTCTTCCTTCACATCCATATCTAACCCACCAACAAGTCTTGTCAACACCACCTTCTAATAGATCCAGAATCCGACAGCTTCTCATTGTCTCCATTACTGCCTCCCCAGCAACGACCATCAACTCTCAGTGCACTGGCCACTCACTGATCTCCCCTCCACTCTAGCTCCTCTACCACAGAAATGCAAGTCAGATGATGAAACTCTCCTGTTTAAATCCCTTCAACATTTTTCCTCTTTTTCAGGTAAAATTCAAACTTCTTCAATGGCCACAGTTCCTCAGTGGTTCTTCAAGTGCTCTCCATCATCCAGCCCTGACACTTCACTGACCTCATTTCCTCTCCTCTCCTCCTTGCTCATTCCTCTCCAGCAATGTCAGGGCTCAAACATGCCAAGCATTCTCCCACCTCAGCACCCTTACCCTGAGAATCCCCTCTTCCTGCAATGCTCTCCCCCCACATATCTGCGTGGCTCATTCTAATGGCTCAAATGGGCTCCTGTCGGACAGGTCATTACTGACCACTGTACGTGTAATACTCTCTTCCCTCCTGGGTTGCTCTTAATCTACCCTTACTCTGCTCTGTTTTTTCATAGCACTTGGCATCACCTGACATAGATATGTGTTTGTTTGTCTCTTTACCCCTTATGAAAATGCAAGCTCTGTAAGAGATAGAACTTTGATGTATTCCTTCTGTGTTCCAGAACTTAGAACAGAGCTTGGCATGTCATAGACATTCACTGTTTAATGAATAAATGAAGAAGTCAATAAATACAGATGACCTTGTATATCTCTTAAAGGAAAAACTGGGAAGCCTGCTACAAGAACTTGTCATAAAGAAATAAAGCCTGTGAGAGTTTTAACCAATAGCTAAGAAGGATAATTCTAGAGATTGAGTGATAGCTATGTTTAGGCCCAATACCCATTGGACACATGTCTGGTCTTTGGAAAACAGTAAGATTGTAAACAAAACCAGAAAGATCCATTTCCCTGGACTGTAAAATATGGGTGCCAAAACAACACTGCTATGGGGCTGTTGAACAGAGAGAATTGTTTCTCCCCTTTTTGCCATGTGTTAATTTCCTATTTCTGTGTAACACGTTATAAACACTTAGCAGCTTAAAACAACACTCATTCATTATCTCATAGCTCTCTAGGTCAGAAGTCCAGACGGGCTTGGCTGGGTTCTCTGCTCAGGGTCTCACAAGCTAAAGTCAAGGTATCAGTCAGACTGTACTCTTATCTACAGGCTCTGGGGAAGAACCCACTTCCAAGCTCATTGAGGTGGTTAACAGAATTTCGTTCCTGTGGGTGAAGGACTGAGGTCCTTGTTTTCTTTATCCACTTCCAAGCTCATTGAGGTTGTTAACAGAATTTCGTTCCTGTGGGTGAAGGACTGAGGTCCTTGTTTTCTTTATCCACTTCCAAGCTCACTGAGGTTGTTAACAGAATTTCGTTCCTGTGGGTGAAGGACTGAGGTCCTTGTTTTCTTTCTGGCCGTCAGCCAGGGGCCACTTTCTGCTTCTAGAGGGTAACTGCATTTCTCCCCTTACTGCCCCTCCATCTTCAAGTCAGCAATGTATATGAAATTCTGCTTGTGCTTCATATCTCTCTGACCTCTCCCTCTGCCATGAGCTGGAGAAAATTCTTTGCTTTTAAAGGGTTCATTAGGTTTGAGTTAAGCACACCTGGATAATCTTTCCTCTGCCATATGATGTAGCATAATACAGCAGCGCTGTCTCATCAAGTTCATGGATTCCACCCACCTTCAAAAGGGAAGGGCCACAAAAGTGAAGGTCATGACGGGTCGTTCTTAAAATTCTGCCTAATATGCTCATTTCACTGTGCATTACAGCACAACTTAGCACTGAGAGGGTTCCTGGCATTGTAAGTGATACCTGAGGGGGAGCAGTGGTAGCCACTGCATCTGCGGGACAAATAGCGGGACTGGGGAGGACTCGTTAGCCCTGGGGCATTCTGGAGGGAAATGGGAGACTTCTGGAAGTGGCAGTACCTTTTAAGCCTGGTAGTCCAGTGACACTAGAAAAAATAGACATGTTTATGGACCCACGAGATCTACGCTGTAGAGATCTTTAGAAAGACTTGAGAAGTGAAGAATTTCCAAAGGGCAGATGATTATGCAGCAGCAGATGGGGGCCACAAACTTGCTGAATATGAGTTATTACAGTTTAGGTGACTATGTTTGTGTGCATAGGGTAGTGAGGACTGGAAAAATTTTCCCCTGGTCAGAGCAGATGTTAGTAACTTAATCTGATGAAGTCTTGAAGATCTGATATATGACCTTTCATGGCCTTCTTTCAATTTCAAGATTGTAACCTAGTGAGTAGCTAAGCTAGAATTCAGCGTGAGGCTGTAAGCTCAAGAGCCCATGAATTCTCTTAAGCACTCTGCCAGGAATGGGAAATGTGTGGCACACTTGCTCTGACTCACTACTCCCATGCCCCATCATTGGTTGACCATACAAACCTTCTTGCAGAGACCTGCATAGCCTCAATCATCAAGACTGTGCTCCCGACCAACATTGCCAATTAAGTGAGTTAAATCCAGGATAGAACTTATCTCCCATCCCTGGACTACACTATACCTCAAATTTCAGCAATCCCAGAAACAGAAAGATTTCTGCCTATTTCTTATTCTAGCTGAAAGATTGCATATTGTAAATGGTAGAGGAACACTTTACTCCCTCTATTGTGTATCATTAGTTGAAGCTGACTAGAGAATGGGAAGTGAATAGAATTGAAATCTTTTATACATTTTTTTAGGGTTATTACTCAAACTTGTATAAATTATGGGATTCTTTTCTCCTAGCATTCCCCTTTTCTAATGAATGGGAAAGGAATTAAAATGATTAAATAGCAGGAATATAGACCCTGAAAAGATACAGTTAAAGCCATTTATGCTATTTAGCTTTCTTAGAGGGAACTGATGATGTTAACATTCAGAGGTTGTCCTCTGTTCCCACAGAGAAGCAGGGAAGCCTTAGGAGAGCCGTTAGGAAGCTTAAGCTAATGGAAGTTACTAGAAGCTATGTAATCTGTTGGCAAGAGAGGCAGAGGGGTCTCTTGGTGGGGCAGCAGCTCTGTTTGGAGCTGAGAGATAGAGAAGGGACTATTGGAGCCTTGTGTAGTCCTGTGGTTTGGAACTCGAAGGTTAACTTCTTTATATTGGCGTCTCTACGTGGATCTACATAGTGCAGCCAGCTCACACACTAGAGATCAGATATTTCTTTCCAGATATTTCTAAATTAAACTGAGACAAAGAGAAAAACCATGACTCAGTCTAAAAGACGAGAACTTGGCCTTAACTTGGCCTTCTAGAGCCCAGTGATCTAACTCCTCCCTACTCTCCATCACTTCTCATGATCTGAGTGGGAGCCATGATGGCCGCAGGGCCCTCTGTGGGACTTTTTTCTCTTCCTGGTCTGCTCTTTACCTGTTTGTTGGCTAACTCCTATTCTGCCCTCAGATCTCAACTTAAGTGTCATGCCCTGCAGACCTGATCAGATGCCCCAGTTACGCACCTGCCTAGTCCTGTACTAAAGTTCAGTCACACCTGTGGTTATTATTTATTGATGCTTACTAAATAATTAATTAATTGTGTAGTTCTCTGTTTAA